>NC_065598.1:89000698-89335698 GCF_024542745.1 Macaca thibetana thibetana | reverse complement strand
GCTACTGAAGTTTCTTTGCCTATGGGTGGCCATTAACTGTGCTGTCATGTGGGGAACTCCCATCTGAACTGGGGCTTTACGTGTCCCTGCCTGGCATCTGGTTTTGCATTGGCTGGGCCTGCCCTGAAGGATGCTTATTTAGCACCCCTCTGAGCTGCTGGGATCTCACAACTCTGCAGACAGACAGCTTTTTTTATTTTTGTGGGCTCAGTAATAACATTCTTTTTGTCATTTTTTATTGTGTTTATTTGGATCTTATCTCTTTCTTCTTTATTAGTCTAAATAGCAGCCTATCTCTCTCACTAATTTTTCAAGAAACCAACTCTTGGATTTGTTGATGTTTTGAATTTTTTTGTGTGTCTTGATTTCTTTCAGTTCAGCTCTAATTTTGGTTATTTCTTGGTTTTTGCTAGCTTTGGAGTTGGTTTGCTCTTGCTTCTTTAGTTCTTTTGATGTTGATATTAGGTTGTTAATTTGAAATCTGTGTAATTTTTTTAGGTGGAAACTTCATGCTATAAATTTTGCTCTTAACACGGACTTACTTTTGTCCCAGAGATTCTAGTATGTTGTATCTTTGTTCTCATTAGTTTCAATTTTTTTTTTTTCAATTTCTGGCTTAATTTCATTATTTACTCAAAAGTCATTCAGGAGTAGATTTTATAATTTGTGTGTAATTGAATGGATTTGAGTGATTAAAAGGATACAAACTTTAAGTTGTAAGATAAACAATTTCTAGGTATCAAAGGTATAGCATCGGTGGTGATATGATTTGAATGTGTCCTCCAGATTTTATTTATTGGAAACATAATCCTCATTGGGTCAGTTTTAAAAAGTAGGGTGTTGAAGACATGATTGGATCCTAAGGGCTCTGCTCTCATTAATTGGTTAGCCCATAAATTCATTAATGGATTAATGAGTTAATGGATTAATGGGTTATCATGGGAGAGGGACCTGTGGCTTTATAAAAAGAGCAATAGAGACCTGAACAAGCATGTTAATATGCTTGGCCCTCTCATTATGTGATACAGTGTATCAACTTGAGATTCTGTACAAAGTCCTCAACAGCAAGAAATTTCTCACCAGATGCAGCCCCTCAACCTTGGACTTCTCAGCCTCCATAACGGTAACAAATAAATTCTTTTTTTAAAAAAAATAAACTGCCTGGTTTCAAGTATTCTATTAAAAGGCAACAATAAACTGACTCAGGCAGGTGGTGATGGATGTGTTCATTTGATTTTGGTAATTATTACACAATGTTTCTGTACATCAATTTGTTGTGCTCTGTACTTTGAATATATAAAATCATCAATTTAATATTTAAAAATTTTATAATGTTAATTACCTCCCAATAATTATGCTTTACTTTTATGCAGATTCTTTATAAATGACCTTCAGACCCAGATTTAGTTTGTTTGCTTACCCATTCATTCACAGATTATATATTACATTGTCTTGAAGAATCAGAAAGTTTGGCAGAATGGGACCTATATTCTCAAAAAGCATTGATTGTTGGAGCTCAGTAGTGGCTGCCATCATTAAATCCAGCTGGGGCTCTTCAGTTTACTTCAATTCCTACCACTCCCTACTGTTTCCCTGATTCTAATGCAGAAAGTCAGCTGCCATAACCTCCTGCTTGGACAATTGCTTTTCTCTCAATTGACACATTTAAATAATCTGATTTACATAGCCTGCCTGGATTTTTCATACATCTGAGTTTCTGACCACATGGTTTAGGCCAAAGCCTCTATTTTAGAGATACTTAAGTCCAGGGAGGTCAAGCAATTTGTTCATGGTCTTACCGCTTATAAACATTAAAATTTAGACTAAAATCTGAATCCTAGCTCATTGTACTTGTTTGTACTTTATTCCATTGTGCAGTTAGGCATATGCAGCACATTGTGATTTTTTGACTAGAAGATATTACATCCTCCCTTGTCAGTGATTTCTCTTTTTTTCCTCTTCCTCCTCTAGACAGAGAATAAAACCTCTTCTCAGTTGTTGATTATTATAGTCTGGAAGAATCTTATTTCCTTATGCATGTTCTATTATCCATGAATATACCATAGATTCTGTCAAAAAAAATGCTGGTTCTTTATGACAAAATGAGCTATATAACAAGCCTTTTGGGAGAGATTGAGTTGTTGGAGTCTCTATTATCTTCTATATTGGATTTGTGCTTCTGAGCCCTTCCATAATCTGAGACCCAGATCCCATCAGCTATGATTATGACTGGCATCTTCATCCTTGCTCCTCATGAAAACACAAGGCAAATATCCCTGCCCATTTGTTCTAATAATACTTCTAAATATAAAGGTTCCCAATTTAAAATTTTTTAAGGTCTATTATCATGCACTAAGATTGGTCCTGCGTATCTTTTCAATATAAATAGAAATAACTTATACAATTTACATTTCATATGGATTTTGCTTGTTTACCCATTAGTTGTTAATATTTTCTAATTTCACAAGTTGGTTCAATGAAGCAGAGTTGAAGAGACATTTTTATTTGTTCCAAATTATCATATTCAGATGTCTACTCAGAATATGTTTACCAGTAAGGGTCAATATTTCAATTTAAATAGATTTGGATTTTGAGGTCCAATTAAGTGTCCATTAGTTTTGGATCAATAATGAAACAAATGTATAACTTAAATTGTCAGAATTCCTTCGCAGCTTGGGAATCTATAACGGCTTGGGATCTGTACCTTCATTTCCAAGTGTTGTAGTGTTATTCTGAGAAATTTGGTTACTAGAAGCAGAGATTGAGTAAAATATCCTTAGTAGGCACTGGGGTAACAAGAATCTGCTAACATTTAGTCTACATAATTATCTTGTTTCATTTCTGTAAATACCAAGGATTGTACTGCCAAAAGTGTGTATGTATTTTAGATAGCTGTTAACCACAGAAAGAGACTATCAAATTGTCATATGTCTGGAATGCTACAGGTTCTTCCAGAAATTTTCTAAATGGGAAACAGAAACTCTCATCTTATTTGACTTAAATACAATAACCTACATAAACATAACAGTGCCTGGGCTTACAAAGTAGATGCTAATCAATGAGCCAGTCAATTCAAAATGTATTAGTCAATTCATATAGGATTCAATATACTGAATATTGACATTAAATGTTGCTATTTTAAATTGTTCACTACTAAGCCAAATTATAAATTAGCCATAGACTCAGAATCGTAGGATTTGTGTTGCTAGAAATATAATTTCTTAACTCCCGAGGGAAGAGTTTATATTGTCAGAAAGAGAGTTTGAAACATAACAAAAGGGTAAGGAAAATAACAAATATCATTTTTCCAACAGAGAGCTGATTAAGGTTGAACTCTGTATACCTGAAATACAGGGATTAAGAAAATTGGGCCTAAAAATGGTTACGACAATTTTCTTCATTGTTTTTCTTCAAAGGATTAATGTATAGTTTTTATTGCTAAAATTATTCAAGAAGAGAAGTATCAGTGTCTACAACTACGTTTAATCACTTACCTGAGGGCGAGACACAAGATCAGATGACTTGAAAAACTGAGGCAAAATAATTGTCCCATCATGGTCCTCACACATCTTCTTTCTTTGGAAAAGAAAATTATTTGTTAAATTGGAAGACCATGATGAGGTATGATATCCTGACATCACAAATACTAAAAGCAACAACTTTCAAGTAATAATTTCTTCTACATTTCAATTGTTAATCTGTGACAACATACCCGCAAATCATGATTTTCCATGTATGTTTTTATGAGTTGCTAACTGCAAGTTGATACATTCTAAAAATAATTTTTAAAATTGTAAGCAGGAATATTTTAAAAACATAAAGAATGAGTTCATGTCCTTTGTAGGGACATGGATGAAGCTGGAAACCATCATCCTCAGCAAACTAACACAGGGACAGAAACCCAAACACTGCATGTTCTCACTCATAAGTGGGAGTTGAACAATGAGAACACATGGACACAGGGAGGGGGACATCACACACTGGGCCTGTTGGGGGTTGGGGGAAAGGCGAGGGAGAGCACTAGGAAAAATACCTAATGCCTGTGGGGCTTAAAACCCAGCTGATGGGTTGATAGGTGCAGCAAATCACCATGGCACATGTAAACCTATGTAGCAAACCTGCACGTTCAGCACCTGTATCCCAGAACTTAAGATACAAATAAATAAAATTAAAATTAAAATTAAAAAATATATATAAAGATCATCTCACTATTCATCATGTGATAACTGTAAAAGCCTTGGTTTACTTCTTTCCATATTTTTTTCTATGCATATGTTGTATGTGCACATGAACATATATTACAGTTTAACAAAAAATGGAATCATAGTCTAGGTAGGTTTCTATCCTAGTATTTTCATTTAAGAATATATCATAAAGATTTTTCCATGGCACAGGCAAACATATTTTTCACAGCTGCATAATATTTCTTCACCATACTTTATGCACTCTTTTATTGTTGGAGATTTAGGCATTTATTTTTATTTTTTTTATTTTTTATGTTTTTAGATGGAGTCTCACTCTCTCGCCAGGCTGGAGTGCAGTGGTGTGATCTCGGCTCACTGCAACTTCCACTTCCGGGGTTCAAGTGATTCTCCTCCTTCAGCCTCTGGAGTAGCTGGAACTACAGGCGCGCACCACCATGTCCAGCTAATTTTTGTATTTTTAGTAGCGATGGGGTTTCACCATGTTGGCCGGGATGATCTTTATCTCCTGACCTGGTGATCCGCCTGCCTCCGCGTGCCAAAGTGCTGAGATTACAGGCGTGAGCCACTGCGCCGGGCCGATTTAGGTTGTTTTTAATTTATCAGCATTATAAATAGTACTACAGTGAAGTTCCATGTTATACACATTTTTATCCACAAATGCTTAGTTCCTGAGGATACATTTTTAGAAGAAAAATTACTAGGTTACAGTTATAGGCAATTTTAAGGTTTTGATATATAAAACCACATTGCCCTTCAGGAACATTTTGATGTAAGTCTAAGTACCAGCAATGTATTTTCTCTGCACCTTATTCAGAGCTAGAATATGTGCGTGTATATATATATATGTGTGTGTGTGTGTGTGTGTGTATATATATATGTGTGTATATATATATATGCACAGATATATATACTTTTCGCTGTTGGAATGTGTGATAGACAAAAGTAAAGTTTTATTTTGTTTAGTGCCTTGTTAATCATTGTTATAACTCACTAGGACTTTAAACTTTGGGTAAATTCTCCAACCTAGTTGTACTGCACAGATCCTGAAACAAAATGCTAGAAATGTCAGGGTGATGTTCTTAGATGGTGGTCTTAGGCTCTGGATTCAAAAATTATAGATTCTTAGAATGAGAAGAGACTTTAGAGGTTACATAGTCCAATTTATAACCCACTGTGGGGAAGTTCTCCACAATATTCCTGACAGGTAGTTAATCCAGCTTGAATTCAGAAACTCACTACTTCATGCAGCAGCACATTTATCGAAATGTAGTATGTAGACTAGAAAGGACCTTGGAGATTGTATAGTCTCCCACCTTCTGTTGCCTAAAGCTACACAATTATTATATTTAGGGGAAAAATCAGAACTAGAAGTCACCTCTCTGGATTTCTAGCAGGGCTGCCGTGTAAAGTTGCTCAGGCTACAATGCAAATGGTGCCACCCTGGCATTATGCAACATAGTATACCCGATTCCCAGTCTCCACTACATTATGCTTTAGTTTAAGCCCCTCTTATAACATTGGCTGTCCTTTTTCGGGTATTGCTTTCTCACACATTTCCCCTTAAAATGCGTGAGACTGAATTTAGTATAACATTCAAGAAGTGGCTCACCAGAGTAAAGGGACATTATCACGTTGTTGTTGTGATTGTACTGGTAGTGGAATCTACACTGTTGTTACTGCAGCCTAACTCAACATTTCACTTCTTGACAGCAGCTTTACACTATAATACAAGTCACTCAGTCTTTTAGGAAACTAAAACACCTAGATCATTTTGGTTTCGACAACAGAAATTTATTTTCTCACAGTTTTGAAGGATAGAAGTCCAAGGTCAAGGTACCAGCACAGTTGGTTTCTGGTAAGGGCTCTCTTTCTGACATATAAATGGCTGCCTTCTCACTGTGCTCTCACATGGCAGAGAGAGAGAGACCTCAAGCTTTCTGGCATCTCTTCATACAAGAGGAAGACACCATAATCCCATAATGAGGGCTCCATGCTCATGACCTCATCAAAACCTAATTACCTCCCAAAGGCCATCACAATGAGGGTTAGGGTTTCAACATATGAATTATTTTGGGGGAGACACAATTCAGTCCATAGCAATATCCTATACTATTAAGTAGTTCTGTTTGCCTAGGTACTGATTTTATATATATTTCTGTTAGTTAAACCTTGGTAATTTCATCTCCTACTTTCTTGAACAGAACACAAATTACTTCAGCTTAGGGAGTTAAACTTAGGTAGGATGAACTCAGCGCTCTATTACAATAACCTCCTTGATAATTTGATTTCAATTTCCTCTTCTCAATTTTTGTTCTACCTTTTCCAGTTGGAAAAGCAGTTTACTTACTTGTTAGTCCACCTGGCTGATTCTGATTTACTTCTAGGAATGCTATTCAATTAATTCTTTCTACCTAATGACTATAATTCTCATTGATCTCATTGACCAGAGGAAAAGTTATGGACCAGAGTTAACAGTTCAAAAAATGATAAAAAATATTTTTGTTACAAGAAATATATTTGAACACTTTTTTTTTTTTTTTTTGCCACTGAAGGTCGAGATAGACCCAAGTCTTTTAGACTACTGAAGGTCCCAGTCCAAAATTGGAGTCGTTGACATTTGGCAGAGCCAGGAACAGTCATACAGGTGTTAAGGCACACTTTATTTATTTACTTTTTTTTTTCTGTAGATTGTCCTAGCATTTTCTTCAAGCCTGTAATAGATGAAATTATGTTGTTCATTTATAAGCCTCCTTAGTTTTTAGCTTGGTTCCAAAGACTGTCTTATTTTAAAATCTTGGTGCCAATTATTAGTACTTATATGCTGCATTATTTTCAGTGTAGAACATTTTAAAATACATGGAAAACCATACATTCATACACGTATTCACACACGCAGGCCTATGTGCAGACACAAACACATAAACACACACACCGTTTCCATTTTTTTTTTTTTTTCACTTTCATGTTGTTGTTTCCTATTGTGTAGGCCAAAGCTGAATCCAAGCTAAGTTTTGAGGGCTATCTTTGGTTCGTTTCTCGCTCCTATTTACATAAATATCACTGTTTACTTTTACTTGTCTTATCTAGGCAACTGTGTCCTCATATTACCCAGAGACTCTCACAGATTTCAATATGAATCTACTTTCCTTGCTCAGTAAAATCTTTGTTTCTTTTCTCTCATCAAAATGTATCTGTTCTCCTCATTCCAAGCTTTTCTGTTTTTCATTGCTATTCCTAGATAAACTGTATAGATGTTTAACTGTTCATAGTTTTATTCTTTGTATGCAATATATTTTTACTTAAATTGGGACTTCCTTAAGCTACCACCTTAACTAAAAAGAATTTCTCTGATGGCAGGGAGGTCAGGCTCTATAGTGGAGAAGGCAGGCATTTCTTTGGTGCCTAAGTTTGACTCACTAACTAAAGTCTTTTTCCAAATCTAGCACATTCACCTTTACTACAGTAAAACAAACAAACAAACAAAACAAAACAAAACAAAACAAAAACACTCAATGGTAAGAAGTTAGAAATGGAAAGATAGACTTAGTATGATTGATAAGAGAGGATGATAGCATACTTGTAGAAGGAAAATGCTCTTACATATAAATTTTATAGATGTGTAACCCATGTCAGCTATTAGTTATCTGCCTGATTCCGAAAGACATTTGCAAGAGAGCAGGGATTAGGAAAACATCACTTTTTAGATACGCTGGCTGGTTTGAATCTCTCTGAGTCCTAGAAGAAACAATGACTCTTGGTTTGAACTTTTTTTTTTTTTCCCAATAAAGCAGAAGAGATGTGGTAGCATCTAAGGAAACAGAAAGGAGAACATTAGGATATATTCACTATTTGCTGATGACTTGCAGGTAAGAGATCTTTATGCCCTTCACTCAGATTTTACCTCTAGATTTAAAAGCTGAAATGTGAAGTTAAAAGTGACTTAAATTGGCCAAGGAAATATTTAATGGCTAATTAAAATAATACCAAGGAACCTTACTTTTACTTGATGTTTTTACTATTAAAATAATGTGAAGTATCACTGATTGAAGAAAAACAACTCCAAATCATATGTTACTGCTTTGGTTGCCAACAAATTATGTCACGTCTACGAAAAGCCTGATTCTTAACTAAGGCTTTAGCTGTTGATAGATTTATGAAAATAAACACTGGGACAGATGTGTGTATCAAATGGGAATTAGGCAGTGAGATTGGGCCTTGCACAAGCTGTTGCTCTTTCCTAGTCTACCCTGCCTTTCTATTTAGAGCAATGCATGCAGGCCGATGTAGAGAAAGTAAAATGAAAGTATTTCCTTGCTTCAGAGTAGACATACGCTTGATACATGTTTATGAAAGGAGAAAATGAAGGAAGAATGGATGGAAATATGGAGCAAAGGAAGGAAGGAAGGAATGACAGCAAGTAGGTAGCAATGCAATAGAGTCTAAATGAGAACTAGACGTTGATTATTTCCCCTTTAACATTTGTTTCAATAATGTGCTGTAGAATGTCTCAATGTTTTCTCAATGAGATGCTTGTGCTCTTTTAACCTAATGAAATAGAAATACTTTTGTCAGTCTTATTTATTTTTTAAATGTTACATAATAATTATTTTAATTATTATAATTATTTAGATTTAGTATACCAATTCAGACTATTCACCCATCAAATCTTTCAATAACCTCACCCAGCAGAGGTCCATGATATGCCTTATTAAGGGAGAGAATGGACCAAGCACAGTCATAACTGGGGGTTCATATTGAAAAAATTAGAATGCAATTAACCAAATATAACACATTTATCAATAGGATGGGGAAATTCCTTTTTGACCTTAAAGCTAATTCACAGGTTTCTTAAAATAGAAGCATTTCTTACAGTTATTTACACGATATTACATAAAGTATAACTTAACTTAAAAACAAGATTGTCTGTACAAAGATGCCATTACATAATATTTGGTGAAATCTCTTAATAATAAATTTCATAGGATATCTACTTGCTTAGAAAACAAAGCTATTGTCTTTTAAATAAAATATACTTCTCTTTACTTTTCTAGTAATTCTTCTTGCCCTTGAGGAATGCATAATGTTGTTTCACTATAAACAATGCTTGAGGTTAAATAGCCAGATGCTATTTTAATTGATACAACACATTAGTTTCAGAACATCTTTGTTTTCATTTGATTTTATATAATTGAGAATCAGTCATTAAAAATGAATAAACATGTCCTCAAATAAACTTATCAGAGTCAAAAGAAATTTAGAAATAATCCCTGCCCACAAGGAGTTTGTAGTACACATTTGTGCTTTGTGTCAGTCTTGTACAACCAGCTTGCAGATTTAAGAGGGCTATTTTTTGTAGTGGTTAAAAATTTAATTATAGGTGTCAATTATTTTATTGTTTTATAGGTTGCCATTTTGAATTATCTGTGGCCATAAATGTCTCCTCCTTTTAGGCATGTCCTTTGGAATTCTGAGTTTACCAAATAAGTTTTTCTCTGTGTGCATCTTTCATTTTATGTATTCAGAACTACCATTATTTCCTTTTGAAACTAATTATTGAGATACAATTTATAAACAATAAAATATAACCTTTATAATATACAATTTGGTGTTTTATAGTATATTTAAAGAGTTGTGCAATCCAGTACATTTTCATAGCCCCCAAAACAAATGTCATACCCATTAGCTGTCACTCTCCATTCTCTGCTTCTGCCAGACCATAGAAACCACTATCTACTTTCTGTCTATATGGGATATGTACCTATCCTGGACATTTTATATAAATACAATCATACAACATGGGACCTTGTATGACCGACATCTTTCACTAAGTATAATATTTTCAAGGTTCATCCATGTTGTGGCACATGTCAGTATATCTTTCCTTCTTTCTGCTAATATTCTATTGTTTGGATTTTTAAAACCTGTACATCAGTTGATGGACATTTGGGTTGCTCACACCTCTGGCTATTATGAATAATGGTGGTATGACCATTCATGTACAAGTTTTTGTTTGCAGATATGTTTTCAAAACTTTTGGGAATTGCTGGGTCCTATGGTAATTCTATATTTAACTTTCCACAGTGGCTGAAGCATTTTGCATCCCCACCAGAAATGTATAAATGTATGAGGGCTCGACTTTCTACACGTTCTCACTAATTCATGTTAATATCTGTCTTTTTGTGTGTGTGTGTGATAGCCAACTAGTGGATGTAAAGTGGTCTCTCATTGTGGTTTTGATTTGCATTTCCGTGACGGCTAGTGATGAACATATTTTTGAGCAATACACAAATTGCTCATTTGTGTATCTTAAATGTCTATCCAAGTCCACTGCCTATTTTAAAAACTGAGTTATTTGTGTTTTGTTGTTGTTGTTGTTGTTGTATGCTATAAGAGTTCTATATATTCTGGATACTAACCTTTATCAAATATATGATTTCCAATTTTATTTTTCATTCTATACGTTGTCTTTTCACTTTCTTGATGTATCCTTTGGCACACAGAAATTTGCATTTGGATCAAGTCCAAGTTATCTATTATTTCTTCTATCACTTGTGCTTTTGTCATCCTATCTCAGAAACTGTTCCCTAATCCAAGGTTATGAAGATTTACACTTACTTTTTTTTCTAATAGTTTTTGCTGTTATAGTTAGATCTACGACACATTTTGTGTTGATTTTTGTATATGGTGTGACATAGGAGTCCAGTTTCATTTTGAAATTGACAAGTGCAAGTCCTTCAACTTTATTATTCTTTTTCAAGTTTAAATGATCTTGACTGTTCTGTGTTACTTGCATTTCCATATGAATTTTAGGATCAGGTTGTCAATTTTTGCAAAATATATTATGTCGGAAGTCTCTCTGGAATGGCATTGAGTTTGTAGATTGTTTTGGGTAATATTGCCATTTTAACAATACCGACTTCTGTTATATGCACATATGGAATGTCTTATTAATTTGTGTATTCTTTCATTTCTTTCAACATATTTTATAGTTCTCAAAATATATGTTTTGTATTTGTATTGTTAAATTTGTTCCCAAATATTTTATTTTTTATGCTACTGTATATAGAATTTTTAAAGTTTCATTTTTGGGACATTCATTTTTAGTGTATAGAAACAATTCATTTCTATACATTTATCTTTTTTCCTGAAATCTGTCTGAACTCACTTACCACCTCTGATTTTTTTTTAACAGATTACTTATGACTTTCTATATACAAAATTGTGTCATTCAAATAAAAGAGATAGTTTTACATCTTCCTTTACAGTCAGGATGCCTTTTATTTATTTTCCTTGCTGAATTTCTCTGGATAATACCACCAGTAAACTACTGACTAGAAATGGTGAAAGCAGACATCCTTTCCTTCTTTCTGATCTTAGGGGAAAGCCATCAGTCTTTCACATTAAATAAAATGTTGTCTGTTCATGTTTCATAAGTGCCCTTTATCAAGTTGAAGAACATTTTGTTCTAACTTGTTGAGTGTTTTACACATAAAAGCCTGTTGAATTTTGTCAGTTTCTTCTGAGTCTATTAAGATAATAATACATTTTTAATATACTATTTTAAGAGTATTTTTAGATTACAGGACATTTGTAAGAAAGTACAATGCATTCCCATATATTCCTCTTCCCTCCATACATAGTTTTACCTATTATTAACATCGTGCATTAAGTTGATACATTTGTTACAATTGATAAACCACTACTGATATACAATTATTAAATAAAGTTCATAGTTTACATTAGGTCTCATTTTGTGTTGTACATTTCCATGGGTTATGACAAATGCATAATGTCATGTGTTTATCATTATAGTATCATACAGAGTACTTTCACTACCATAAACATTTCATGTGCTCCACCTATTTATTCATCCATACCCTCCTCTCCTTCTGTTCTCAACCATGATTTTTTTTTTACTGTCTCTATAGTTTTGCATTTTCTAAAATGACATATTGTTGGAATCATACAGTATGTACCTTTTTTAGACTGACTTCTCTCAGTTAGCAATATGCTTTTACCTTTCCTTCGTGTATTTTCATGACTTGGTAGCACATTTCCTTTAATTAATGAATAATAGCTTATTTTACTGATGAAGCACAGTTTATCTGATCCCCTATTGGAGGACATCTTGGTTGCTCCAAGTTTTAGCAATAATAAAGCTGACATGAACACAGTATGTGGAAATTTGTGGGCATATTTTTTCAACTTATTTGGTTATATACCAAGAAATATTATTTCTGGGTCCTATGATAAGCCTATATTTAGCTTTACAAGAAACTGTCAAACTGTCTTCCGAAGTGGTTATATTATTTGTGTTGCCCCAGAAATGAATGAAAGTTTCTATTTGCTTCACATCTTTTCCAGCATTTGTTGTTGCCTGTGTTTTGGATTTTACTCATTGTAATAGTAAGTGTGCAACACAAACGTTATGAGATATGTGTTTTGTAAATATTTTCTCCCAATCTGTGGCATTTCTTTTCACTCTATTAGTGTCTTTTCTAGAGGGGAAGTTTTTTGTTTTAATGAAGTCTAACTTATTATCTTTTCTCTTTCATTTTTAGTGTTTTTAGTGCCGTATTTAAAAAGTAATTGCCAGACCTGAAAGTCATTGCCGAACCCAAGTCGTTGATTTTTCTCTTATGTTTTCCTTCAGTGTTTTACATTTTCCATTTAGGCCTATGAATACTGCTTTTTATAGTATTCTATTATAGTTCTGTTCTTTCTATAAGTCAATAGTAATGTCCCACCTTTCTGTCCTGATTCTGGTAGTTTGAGTCCTCTTACTCTGTCTTTTTCTGAGGAACACTCTAGGTAAAGGTTTGTCAATTTTTTAAATCTTGTTACAACACCAGTTTTTGACTTCATTGATTTTCTTTATTGTTTTCCTTTCTCTATTTTATTAATTTCCACCATAATCTGTATTATTTTCTTCCTTCTGTTTACCTTGGATTTAGTTAGCTTTTCTATTTCTAGTTTACTAAGATGGACGATTACATTATTGATTTTAGATCCTCCTTTTTTTTTTCTTTGAGATGAAGTTTCCCTCTTGTCCCCCAGGCTGGAGTGCGATGGTGCAATCTCGGCTCACTACAACCTCTGTCTTCCGGGTTCAAGCGATTCTCCTGCCTCGGCCCCCCGAAGTAGCTGGGATAACGCCTGCTACCATGGCCGGCTAATTTTTGTATTTTTAGTTGAGATGGGGGTTTCACCATGTTGGCCAGGCTGATCTCGAACTCCTGACCTCAGGTGATCCACCTGTCTTGGCTTCCCAAAGTGTTGGCATTACAGGCGTGAGCCACCGTGCCCAGTCCCTTCTTATTTTTTAATGTAGGCATTTGCACCTATAAATTTCTGTGTATGCATGACTTTAGCTCGATTCTATAATTTTATTTATGTATTTATTTATTATTTATTTATTCATTTATTTATTTATTTTACTTTAAGTTCTGGAATGCATGTGCAGGATGTGCATGTTTGTTACATAGGTATAGTGTGCTATGGTGGTTTGCTGCACCTATTGACCCATACTCTAAGTTCCCTCCACTTGCCCCCCAACTCCCAACAGGTCCTGGTGTGTGTTGTTCCCCTCCTTGTGTCCATGTGTTCTCATTGTTCAACTCCCACTTATGAGTAAGAACATGTGGTGTTTGGTTTCCTATTCGTGTGTTAGTTTGTTGAGGATGATGGTTTCCAGATTCATCCATGTCCCTGCAAAGAACATGATCTCATTCCTTTACATGACTGTGTGGTATTCCATGGTGTATATGTATCACATTTTCTTTATCCAGTCTATCATTGATGGGCGTTTGATTTGGTTCCTTGACTTTGCTATTGTAAATAGTATGGCAATAAACATACGTGTGCATATGTCTTTGTAGTAGAATAATTTATATTATTTTGGGTATATACTGAGTAATGGGATTGCTGGGTCAAATAGTATTTCTGGTTTTAGATCCTTGAGGAATCACCATACTGTCTTCCACAATGGTTGAACTAATTTACATTCCCACAAACAACGTAAAAGTGTTCCTGTTTCTCCACAGCCTCACCAACATCTATTATTTCTTGAATTTTTAATAATTCCTATTCTGACTGCCATGAGATGGTATCTCATTGTGGGTTTGATTTGCATTTCTCTGATGGCCAGTGATGTTGAGCTTTTTTCATGTTTGTTGGCCACGTAAATGTCTTCCTTTGAAAAGTGTCTGTTCATATCCTTTGCCCACTTTTTGATGGGGTCATTTGTTTTCTTTTCTTGTAAATTTGCTTAAGTTCCTTGTAGATTTTGGATATTAGACCTTTGTCAGATGGGTAGATTGCAAAAATTTTCTTCCATTCTGTAGGTTGCCTGTTCACTCTGATCATAGTTTCTTTTGCTGTGCAGAAGCTCTTTATTTTAATTAGATCACATTTGTCAACTGTGGCTTTTGTTGCAATTGCTTTTGGTGTTTTAGTCATGAAGTCTTTCTCATGCCTATGTTCTTAATGGTATTGCCTAGGTTTTCTTCTGGTATTTTTATCTGGTGGGTTTTACATTTAAGTTGTTAATCCATCTTGAGTTAATTTTTTGTATCAGGTGTAAGGAAGGGGTCCAGTTTCAGTTTTCTGCATATGACTAGCCAGTTTCCCCAGCACCACTGATTGAATAGGAGATCCTTTCCCCATTGCTTGTTTTTGTCAGGCTTATCGAAGATCAGATGGTTATAGATGTGTGGTGTTATTTCTGAGGCATCTGTTCTGTTCCATGGGTCTATTTGTCTGTTTTCGTACCAGTACCCTGCTGTTTTGGTTACTGTAGCCTTGTAGTATAGTTTGAAGTCAGGTAGCATGATGCCTCCAGCTTTGTTCTTTTTGCTTAGGATTGTCTTGGTTATATAGGGTCTTCTTTGATTCCACATGAAACTTAAAGTAGCTTTTTCTAATTCTATGAAGAATGTCAATGGTAGTTGGATGGGAATAGCAATGAATCTATAAATATCTTTGTGCAATATGTCCATTTTCACAATATTGATGGTTCCTATCCATGAGGATGGAATGTTTTTTCATTTGTTCATGTCCTCTCTTACTTCCTTGATATGTGGTTTGTAGTTTTCCTTGAAGAAATCCTTCACATCCCTTGTTAGCTGTATTCCTAGGTATTTGTTTCTCTTTATAGTGATTGTGAATGGGAGTTCATTCATGATTTGGCTGTCTATTTGTTTAATGTTGGTGTATAGGAATGCTTGTGTGTTTTGCACATTGATTTTGTATCCTGAGATTTTGCTGAAGTGGCTTATTGGCTTAAGGACTTTTAGGACTCAGAGGATGGGGTTTTCTAAATATGAAATCATGTCATCTGCAAATAGAGACAATTTGACTTTTTCTCTTCTTATTTGAATACCCTTTATTTCTTTCTCTTGCCTGAAACGCTCAATAAACTAGGTATTGATGGAATATATTTCAAAATAATAAGAGCTATTCATGATAGACCCACAGCCAATATCATATTGAATGGGCGAAAGCTAGAAGCATTCACTTTGAAAACCGGTACAAGACAGGATGCCCTCTCTCACCACTCCTATTCAACATAGTATTGGAAAGTCTGGCCGGGGTAATTAGGCAAGAGAAAGAAATAAACGCTATTCAAATTTGCTTTTATTTTTATACATCTCAAAATATTTTCCAATATCCCTTATGATTTAACTATTAGATATTTAGGAGTACCTTGGTTAACTTACATATATTTATGAGTATATTAAATTTCTTTCAATAATTGATTTCAAATTTAATTGCATATGGATATACTTTTTAATGTGTATTCTTTAAAAATTAAACGTTAAGGAATATATTTTTTATGAATTTTTTTTTTAATTTATGGAAGACTATTTTACACCCAAAATACTTACAGAATATTCCATGTACTTAAGAATTTGTGTCGTATTGTTGGGTGGAACTACAGGTTTCTGCTAAGTCTATATGGTTTATAGTTTTCTTCAAGCCTTATATTTCATGTTTGATCTCCTGTGTAGTTCTATCCATTTCTGAAAGTGGGATATTGAAGTCTACAATGATTATTGTTGAATATATTTCCCACTTCAATTCTGTCAAGTTGTGCAAGTCTAATTGTTTTTCAAGAAAAAAGCATGTAAAGTATCTATGTAATGCATTTAAAAGGTAAATAAGTGAATGAAGGAATGAGTGAATGAATAAATAAAAAACATAACAGTGGCTGAAATTTATTTTTCAGTTACACCTGATTTGTTACTTACCCTTCTATTTCTAAAATTATATTGACTTCTTGTGCCCGAAGATTTAATCACAATCAATGAAGAGTGGATTTTTAAAAAATTAAACTCATGTTTTAGATACAGGGGTACATAAGCAGATTTGTTACATGGGAACTTTTCACCCAGGAGGGTGACATAGTACCCAACAGGTAGGTTTTCAACCTATGTCTCCCTTCCTATCTTCACCTGCTAGTCATCTACAGTGTCTGTTGTTCCCATGTTTATGTCCATGTGTGCTTAATGGTGAGCTCCTAATTAAAAGTGAGAAGATGAGTTATTTGGTTTTCAGTTACTGTGTTATTTTACTTTGAATAATAGTTGCTAGCTAAATCTATGCTGCTGTAAGATAATAAGATTTCATTCTTTTTAGGACTTGTAGTGATGCATGTTGTATATGTACCATCTTTTTTTTTTTTTATCCAATCAGCTGTTGATAGGCACCTGGGTTGATTCCTTGTTTTGTTATTGTGAATAGCTGTGATGAGCATATGAGTGCATGTGTCATTTTGACAGATTGATTTATCTTCATTTGGGCATATACCCACTAGTTAGAATGCTGGGTAAAACCCTAGTTCAACTTTTAGTTCTTTGAGAAGTCTCCAAACTGTTTTCCACAGTGACTGAACTAATTTAAATTCCCACAACAGTGTATAAGCATCCTCTTTGCTCTAACAGCCTTATCAACATGTCTATTTTGACTTTTACATAACAGTTATTCTTACTGCTGTGAGGTGGTATCACACTGTGGTTTTGATTTGCATTTCTCTGATGATTAATGATGTTAGGCATTTTTTTTTCCATATATTTGTTGGCTGCTTATATGTCTTATTTAGAGAAGTGTCTGCTCATTTTCTTTGCCAACTATTTTATGGATTTAGTTTTGTTATTGTTTATTTAGTTAAGTTTGTAGAGGACTACGTGCTTGCAAAGGAGATGTTCCCGATAAGTCCTGCTCTTGCAAACGAAGCAGGGCGTTCCCGATAAGTCCTGCTCTTGCAAACGAAGCAGGGCGTTGGGGGCTTGTTTATGTGTAAACATCTTGAAAATCCAGAAAGTCAGAGAAAGGTCAGAAAAACAACAATGAGTCTTGTGACTTGGCAACATTCCACAAACGACTGTATAAAATAAAGCAGAGCACGCCATTCGAGGCGGCCGCCATGTTTGTCTCGTCTTATGTTGTCTTGTGTGTTCATTCCTTTGTTTAGGAAACACGCGGACCCCAACATAAGTTCTTTATAGATTTGGAGTATTAGTCCTTTGTTGGATACATACTTTGTGAATATTTCCTACCACTCTGTAGGTTTTTTTTTTTTTTTTTTTAACTCTGTTGACAGTTTCTTTTGCTGTGCAGAAGTGCTTTAGTTTAAATAAGTCCCACTTGTCAATTTTTGTTGTCATTGCAATTGCTTTTGAGGACATAGTCATAATAATTTCTTTGCAAAGGTCAGTGTCCAAAAGGGTATTTGCAAGGTTTTCTTTTCTAGGATTTTTATTGTTTGAGGTCTTAAATTTAAATTCTTAGTCTACGTTGAGTTAATTTTTGTATATAGTGATAGGTAGGGTTCCAGTTTTATTCTTTTGCGTATGGTTAGCCAGTTTTCCCAGCACCATTTATTGAACAGAAATTTCTTTACCATTGCTTATGTTTGTCAACTTTGTCAAATATCTGCTGGTTATAGATGTGGCTTTATTTCTGAGTTTTCTATTCTGTTTTCTTGGTGTGTTGTCTGTTTTTGTACCAGTACTATTTTGGTTACTGTAGCCTTGCAGTATAGTTTGAAGTTGGGTAATGAGATGCCGCTGGTCTTCTTTATGCTTAGAAATGCTTTGGCTATTTAGAGTCTGTTTTTGTTCCCCGTGACTTTTAAAATACTTTTTCTTTTTTCTAATTCTGTGAAAAATGACTTTGGTAATTTGATAGGGACAGCACTGGATCTGTAGGATGCTTTTGGTAGTATGGTCATTTTAATGACAATTTTTTCAATCCATGAACATGGAAATTATTTTTGTTTATGTCATCTATGATTTATTTCAGCAGTGCTATTAGTTCTATTTGTAGGGATAGTTCACGTTCCTGGTTATATGTATTCACAGATATTTTATTTTATTTTTTGTGTGGCTTTTGTAGATGGGATGGTATTGCTTATTTTGTTCTCAGTTAAAACATTATTGGTGTATAGAATGCTACTGATTTTTGCATATCGATTTTATACCCTGAAATATTATGGAGGTCATTTATCAGGTCTAGGGGTCTTTCAGTAGGATCTATAGGTACAGAATCATATCCTCAGTGAAGAGAAATAATATGATTTTCTCTCTTTCTCTTCCTTTCTTCCTTCCTTTCTTCTTTTTTTCCTTTCTCTTGCCTGCTTTCTCTGGCTAGGACTTCCATTACTATATTGAATAAAAGTGATTAGAGGGGGCATCCTTGTCTTGCTCCAGTTTTCAAGGAGAATGCCTCCAACTTGTGCCTGTGCAGTATGATACGTTGGCTGTGGCTTTTTCATAGATGGCTCTTAAAACTTTCAGTTATGTTTCTTCAATGCCAAGCCTGTTAAGGGTTTCTATTATTAAAAGATGTTGGAATTCAACAAAAGCTTTTTCTGTGCCTGTTGAGATAATCATATTGGTTTTAGTTTTAATTCTTTTATGTCTTGAATAACATTTATTGATTTGCAGATGTTGAACAAGGCTTGCATCCCAGGAATAAAGCCTATGTGATTGTATTACATTAACTTTTTGATGTCCTGCTTGATTCGGTTTGCTAGTATTTTGTTGAGGACTTTTGCCTCTGTGTTCATCAGGGATATTTGGCCTGAAGTTTTCTCTTTTCACTCTGTATCTGCCAGATTTTGATGTTAGGCTGATACTGGTTTCATGGAATGAATTAGAGAGAATCCCTTCCTTCTCAAATTATTGGAATAGTTTTGGTATGACTGGTACCAGTTCTTCTTTGTATGTCTGGTAGAATTCAGCTTGGAATCCATGTGTTCCAGGGCCTTTTTGATTAGTAATTTTTCAAAATTATCTTTTCAATTTTAAAACTTTATATCTGTCTGTTCAGGGTTTCATGCTCTTCTTGATTCAATCTTGGGAGATTGTCAGTGGGAATGTATCAATTTCGTCTATATTTTATAACTTTTGTGCATAAAGTTCTTTGTAGTGTTCTCTGAGGATCTTGTGTATTACTATGGGATTAGTTTTTATTTCACCTTTGTCATTTCTTATTATACTTATTTGGATCTTCTATATTTTTTTCTTTGTTAATCTATCTAGCAATCTATCAATCTAGGTTTCTATTTTGAAGAACCAACTCTTGGTTTCATTGATCTTTGTATGTATTTTTGCATCTCAATTTTGTTAAGTTCTTCTCTCATTTTATTTACTGCTTTTCTTCTGCTATATTTGGGGTTGCTTCATTCTTTTTTTCGAGTTCCTTTAGGTGCATAGTTAGATTGTTAATATGAGAAATATCTAACTTTTTGATGAAGGTGTTTAGCACTGTAAACTTTGCTGTAAACGCTTCTTTAGCTGCATCCCAGAGATGTTGGTACATTTTCTCCCTATTTTCATTATTTTCAAAGAATTTTTATTTCTCCCTTGATTCCAATGTTCACACAGGAGTTATTCAGAAGGAAGTTATTTAATTTCCATACATCTGTGTAGTTTTAGAATATTTTCATGATATTGATTTTTATTTGTATTCCACTGTGGTCCAAGAGTGTATTTGGTATGATTTGAATTTGTTTTGATTTATAGAGCCTGACCTTATGGCTGAGCATGTGGTTGATCTTAGAATATATTCCATATGCAAATGAGAAGAATGTATATTCTGAGGTGGTTAGGTAGAGTTTTTGGTAGGTGTCTATTAGGTGCAGTTGATCACGTGTTAAGGTTAAATCCAGTTTCTTTGTTAGTTTTCTGCCTCGCTGATCTAACACTCTCAGTGGGATGTTGATATCTCCTAATATTAATTTGTCACTGTGCATATCTTTTTCTAGAATCTAGAATACTTTTATAATCTCCATGCTCCAGTGTTTGGTGCATATATATTTAGGATAGTAAAGTCTTCCTGTTGGGATGCACCATGCATTATTATGTAATGTCCTTCTTTGTCCTTCTGAATTTTTATTGGTTTAAAATTTGTTTTATCTGATATAAGAAGAGCAACTTTTTCTCTATTTTTGTTTTTCATTTGCATGGTAGGTCTTACTGTATCTCTTTACTTTGTGCCTGTCAGTGTCATTACATGTGAGATGGGTCTCTTGAAGACAGCAGATGGTTGAGTCTTATCCCCCTATTCAGATTTCCATGCTGTGCCTTTTAAATGTTGCCTTTAGTCTATTTTCATTCAGGGTTACTATTGATATGTGAGATTCTGATCGTGTCATCATGTCATCAGCTGGTTGTTATGTAGACTTGATTGTGTGATTGTTTTATAGCATCTGTGGGCTATGTGCTTAAGTGTGTTTTTGTGGTAGCAGGTGTCATTATTTCGGTTCCATGATTAGCACTCATTAAGAACCTGTTGTAAGGCTGGTCTTGTTAAAATAAATTTCCTCTGTGTTTGCTTGTCTGAAAAATATTTTACTTTGTTCTGACTTATGAAGTTTAGTTCAGTGCAATGCAGTTCTTGGTTAGAATTTTTTTTTCTTAACAATGCTGAAAATACACTCCCAATCTCCTCTGGCTTGTATGTTTTCTGCTGAGAAACTTGCTGCTGGCCTGAATGGGGTTCCCTCTACGTGATTTCACACTGTTCTCTAGTTGCCTTTAATAATGTTGCTTTTGTGTTGATCATGATGAATCTGATGACTCTTTTGGGGATAGTCATCTTGTATCTAGTATCTAGCTGGGGTTTTCTGTATTTCTTAGATTTGTGTGTGAACCTCTCTCTAGCAAGATTAGGAAAATTTTCCCAGACTATATCCTGACATACATTTTCCAAGGTATTTATTCTCTCTCCGGAATGACAATGTATTGTAGATTTGGTCTCTTTGCATAATTCCAAATTACTCAGAGGTTCTGTTCATATTTTAAAATTTATGTATCTTTATTTTTGTCTAAGTTGATTTGAAGAACTGATCTTCAAGCTCAGAGTTTCTTTCCTCAGCTTGGTCTACTCCGTTGTTAATACTTCAGATTGTATTATAAAATTATTGTAGTACATTTTTCAGCTCTGGGCATTATGTTTGGTTCTTTCTTAAAATGGCTATTTTGTATTTCAGTTCTTGGGTTGTTTTACTGGATTCCTTGGATTGGGTTTCAACTTTCTCATGAATCGCACTGAGATTTCTTGCCATCAATGTCAGTCATTGTAGTCTTTACTGACTGGTTAAAAACTATTGCTGCAGAGCTATTGGACTCATTTGGAGGTATAGAGACATCTGGCTTTTTGAATTGCCAGAGTTCTTGGGCTGATTCTCTTCTGGGAGGATTGGTGCTCCTTTAATTGTGGTATAAGTTGAGTATAATCAGTTGGGCTCATTTCTGGATGTTTTAAAAGGTCCAGGGCTCTGTGTAAGGCCTTTATTTGTGGCTGAATTTTTTTCTCTTGGTCTCACAGAGGTGTATGTTAGCAAAGCATTTTTGAGGTCCTAATTTGTGCTGTGATCTGGTAGATGGTGCTTACGAGTAATGACTGGTAGACAGGCTATTTCTCAGCTGCATGGCTCCTTTGGTATTCCTCAGTTTTGTAGCTATGCTCTGTGGTGTACTGAGGAGAGAGGTGACCCCTTCACCAGGTCCACACCTGGGCCTTAAGGTAGCCCCCTCCAATCACTGGCACTGCACCTACATTTATTTGGTTAACTGTTCCAGTCTGTGGAGCTCCCTTGGGCACAGACTGTGGCTAGGAGATAAGCCACACCTTTTCCCTGATGGCCCTGTTGAGGGAGGCATGCCGTACTCCTGTGGCAGCCCGTGAGCCCATAAACTCATCCCTCTTAGTGTCCTGAGAGTGTGGGTTGCATTTCTGCTCAAATTCTTGCCACAGATCTGGCTTGGTACACCCAAACTGTTCACCATAGTCCTGGAGTGAACTCAGGCTTTTTTTTTTTCCTCCCCAGCTTTTAGGCAGCAGAAGCAAGGACCTTGGCAGCAATGGCAGAGTACCTGTTACTTGACTGTGGGATTTTGTCCTAGAGAAACACAAAGCCATGGCCAATTGGAGTGATCAGCTAGCGTTGGCGCAGTTGTACTGTTTGCTGAAGCTAGGTGCCTTGCCTGATGAAGAGCGGAGTGGTGGGGGCTCATGGGGAAGACAGTCTGGCCTCTTCTCCATAGGGTAGCTTCAGGATGCTAGAGGTATGAGCAAAGTAATTAGTCTCTTTGTTTCTTTCCAAGACCCAGGGCAGCAAGAATGGTTACTACAGTGGCAGCAGGTGGCAGAGGGCTTGTCGATTTCCACCCCAGAGAAACAGTGCCACAGCTTATCAGAGTGATTAGCCAAAGGTGGGGTGACTATGCTGCAGGTCAAAGCCAGGAGGCCCTGCCTAGCAAATAACAAGGGCATCAGGGTCTCGCTGGGAATGCAGTTTGGCCTCCTATCTGTTGGACAGCTGTTAGGTTCTATAGGCATGCAAAAACAAACAGGCTCTTTGTTTCCCCCATAGCCTTGGGGGAACAAGGGCAGGTACTACTGCAGTCCCAATGGCAGAGACCCCGTGGGTTGTCTCTGGGAGCCCTACCTCAGCAAAACACGGGGCTGTCACTGACTAGAGCGATCACGTGGGGGTGAGGTGGCTATGCTGGTAACCACAGCATGACCACACCATGAGGCC
Organism: Macaca thibetana thibetana; assembly: GCF_024542745.1. Taxonomy (NCBI): domain Eukaryota; kingdom Metazoa; phylum Chordata; class Mammalia; order Primates; family Cercopithecidae; genus Macaca; species Macaca thibetana. The sequence goes on along the minus strand of NC_065598.1, from coordinate 89,312,445 downwards.
CTGCGCTGTGAAGAGTAGCACAAGCCAGGACCTGCCTGGAAAACAGTCTGGCTGATTTTCCATGTGGAAGCAGCAGCATGCTGCACGCCCATGGCAGTTCTTGTGCTTGAGGCCTACGAGGACAGTTCTTGTGCTCTTCCCTCCTTCCCCAGCCTGAGGGCAGCAGGGGTGGGGACTGCAGCAATGGCAATAGCAGCAGGCCTGTCAACCATCTCTGGGAGCTCTGTCCCAGAGAAATGGAGGGCTGGGATCAGCAGGAGTACTTAGGTGGGGGTGGGGGTGGCCAGGCCATTGGACCTTGCCTGGCAACGTGCAGTGGAGGCAAGGACTACAGACAGTCTGCCCCTCAGCACTGTGGATGTGGCTTCTATCCTAGAGACGCACAAAAGAGCTTGACCTCCCTTGTTGGCAGGGCTGTGGCAGCTGGCCCAGGGGTTCTCAGGGATCCAAGGCCCATGCGGCCCTTCATGGGCTTAAGCAGTGGTTTTATCTAGACTAGAGATAGCTCTCTGTGTCAGTATGGTGACTGTGGGGTCAGAAGGGATTCCCCGTGCCCAGGATTGCAAAGGTCCATGGCAGAACTGTGGGTCTCTGGGGGCTCTCACTCACCCTTTCCCCGCCCTAGGCCAATCCTGAATGGGTGACTGTCTTGCCTCACTCCTCTCTGTTCTCCATGGGTTACCATGGCTTCCTTTATGAATCCCGGGTTACCATGGTTTCCTTTATGAATCCCAATGTGGCCTCCTAGAAGAGTTACTTAAAGAGCCAGTGTTTACACCCTACTCTGTTTCCTCTCTGTGAGAGCAGCACACACTAGATGCTTTAGTCAGCCATCTTGGTGTTTCTGAAAGGTAGATTTTGGATGGTTGTGTGTACTGTGACTGACATCTTTCATCAAATAATAGCATTATAAATCATTCTCACGTCTTGTGGTGATCTAGGGAAAAGGTTCTCTATATGAGTAGGAAATAATTTTAAAAGTATATGCTTCATTTCCATTACATAGGGCTATAGAGAGGGTGTGGGTTGGAGACTTATAGATTTATAAACTATTCAAGTATGGTTGCTTTTTTTGAGTTTATCATATGATATTTTATTTTATTTATGTATTTGTTTGTTTTGGAGACAGGGTCTCTTTCTGTTTCCCAGGCTGGACGAAGTGTAGTGGCATGATCATAATTCAATGTAAACTCAAACCCCAGAGTTCAAGAGTCTTTCTGCCCCAACCTAAGTAGCTAAGGACTGCAGGCACGTGCCATCAGATGCTGCTACTTATTTTATTTTATTTTATTTTATTTTATTTTATTTTATTTTATTTTTTGTGGAGATGAGGTATTGTTGTGTCTCCCAGACTAGACCGGAGCTTGTGGCCTGAAATGAACTTTCTGCCTTGGTCTCCCAAAGTGCTGAGAATACAGGCATGAACCACTGCACTTGGTCAAGTCCAAAGGATTTTAGAATTAAAGATAATTAAGTCTAACAACCAGCTCAGAAAATATTACTAGATAAGACTAATTAAAATAAAGTTAATTAAACATAGGTGCATTGAGTAAAGTAAAAAATATATATATTTAAAGCTACACTTTAAATATATTTATAATGTTTGCTATCTAATTTCAAAATTTCAACATTATATGTCCTATCTTTTTATGTAATCCGTATTCCTGGTCTTACAATAATAAAATGTAATTACTTGATATTTTTAATGCTTCTAAATCCCATAAAGTTTTTATCTTAGAAGTCATCTTAGAAGTGGAGTGTTAATCCTTACTCATGGAGCATTGGTTCTAGGAACTCCCTTGGATGTGAAAACCCATGGATGCTCGAGTCTCTAATATAAAATGGTATAATATTTGCATATAACCTATGTGTAGCCATCCATATACTTTAAATAATCTCTAGATTAGTTGTAATACCTAATATAATATAAACACTATGTAAATAGTTGTTATTCTATAGTATTTAGAAAATAATGATAAGAAAAATAAGCCTGTAAATATTTAGTAGATGCAATTATTTTTTCAAATACTTTCAATCCAAGGTTGATTGAATCCATGAATGCAGAACCCATGGATGTGAACGGTTGACTGTAGTTCTATTAGAATACAAACAATAAAATACAGAATGTATCATTTCAGATACATCCAAATGAACAACTAAGGCAGTTAACATCCATCAATTCATGTATTTTTCAAATCAGCAATCACATGTAGTTATGGATATCTACATCACATGTAGTTATGGATATCATCATCATGTTGTAATCTTTGTGGAGTTATGAAAATACAGCATGATTTGTCCTCAAGGAGAAATCCCTTAAGAAGAAATCACTCTAGTTTGGCATTAAATGACTAATCAAATCTTTGGGATATAATTGCTAACAGTAGAATTTGTGTTTTTATATGAAAGACAAGTGAAGCGCTCAGAAAAGACTTATTAGGAGAGGAGAGTTTTGGCTGGGTCTTAAATGTGGGAGACAGGTGAGAGCAGGGAAATATTTGGGGCTTCCTAAAACCTTTAGCTATGAGGCCGCAAATGTATCAGGAAAAAGGATACATTAGGGAGTTTGAATTCAAAGCCAGGAAATATTTCTACCTCAAATTACAAGGGTAAATTATTTCAGCCTTAAATTACATAGAATTATACAAAAGACTCTGAAATGTGATGAATGAAAAAGAGCCACTTTCAAATTTCTTAAATATATAAAGCAAATGGAATCATCTTATCATTAAAGCTAGAAAATACATGAATTCTGGAAAGAAAGATGAAGTAGTGAGATAATCCTCAACGAATTGTGGAACTCAATTAGCCTCATTTGATACAGGGCACAGTACCATTGAGGGGCCACTTGCAAGACTAACTTGGTTCTCTCATGTCTGTGTCAATTTGTCAGTGGTTTCCCTTTAGAGTGTTGTTTAAACAGCCTTGTTCAAAGGTTAGAAACTATTTTTTATCTAAGGTGAAGTAAAAGTCTTATTTATTGTGTACCCTTCTTGGTCAGAGCAATTGCTAGCTTCAAGGATACAAAGGAAGACAGATAGACCTTTGGCCTTGAGCAAAATATTTTTAAAAATATAGCTGCAATAGTGGCTGTTTGCAGACTGTGAAACATTTTGTGTACTGTAATAAGTAGCCTATAATATTCAATGATTTTCAGCTGGACAGGAGGCCCGTCCAAAAGCTCAGGCAAGAGGTATTTGAATCTAGGGCAAGTTCAGGAGTAGAAAAGAGAGAGAGAGAAAAAAGAGAGAACTTCTGAGACACTCTACTGCTGAAAGTTTTAAGTTAAGTCTCCTGTGAAAGAATCAAGCAGCTGTTTCCTAGAGCTGAAACTTCCCCTGTCTTCAGGGAGGGATCTTGGTGTAGCTTTCCTTACCATAGTGAATTAGGATTGAATGGAGTAGGGCATGAGGGCCTTTTTTCCCCATGAGAGTGGTTCACAAACCCCCCAAAATGAGCATTTCTGCTGTAGATATGACATCTAAATATATCTACTTTTCTATTTTCATAGAAATTTTTGCACTCTACGAATTTGTCCTAAGATAATGTCTTGCCCATTATTTTTAATAGTATATTGAGATATATTATACAAATAATAAAATCTGCCTAATTTAATGTACATTTTAATAATTTGAGAATATTTACAGTGTTGTGCACCCATAATCAATATCTAACATGAGAAGATTTCCATCATCCCCAAAATAAATATTGTACACGTTTTTAATCACACTCCATCTTCTTTGTGAATGCTTCTTAATGCTCTATCAGAAACTTGGATTATATATTAGGCACACAAGCCAGGCATGAACCAGGTTTTTCTCATTCCTTTTTATTACAAATCAGTTCTCCAAGTCTCTTTCTTGAGATATTGGAAGGCAGAAGCTGCATGGACAGTAATTATGTACCTGAATACATAACATAAAAGCAGAGGAAGCTGTGGACGAGAGGCAGGAAAGAATTAGAGAGACAGTACCATTGCAGTGAATCAGGGAATTGTATTGTTTTATTTTCCATCTAGTTATTCTGTGTATCCCCTAATAAGTCAGGCTTTTCTTCTCATGAGTTTTACCACAATACAGTATAGATAACATACACATTTATTGATACAGACAGGAAGAACTGAAGACAGAAGTATGTTAGTCCCCAACATATAAATACAAGTTTTTTAGGTTCTTCTGTAGATTAATGATTAACAAAATGCTCAAAGTCTCCATCTCTGCCCTGTATCCAACCCACTGACCCAATCGAGATATCCCCTCTTTTATCTGGGCTATTGATAAGCAGTCAAATTATTTTGCAGTTTAGTTTTCTGGGTCTGATTTTCCTCAGAGAATGTTTGCGTCAGCTGAAATATTTTCTTTTTTTTTTCTATAGCATCTGTAGAATATTAATTAGCCTTTTTTGACGTGGTTTCAGGAAACCATGAGCTTATCCAAAAGTCAGCCTTTGAGATGGATACATATACTGACCTTCAGTTAGGCTGCAGGTTAAGACAACATAAGAAAATCAATAACTCAATTTTTCCTCCCTCTTTCTCATTTTTGACTCACATTTTGATGTTTGCTGAAATAAAGAGACAACACTAAAGGCACACATTTCCACTGAATATCCAATTAGGTTATCATGAGCTTAAGGGGTCATGTTTTGGCTTAATCACTATAAATCTACCAAAGCAGATCTGTCAATATACTTCTATTTTTACTCTATACAGCAATGTCTACTCCCTTGTTGGGATCAAAGATCATTTCCCATTGCATATCTCGCCACATTCTCCACCTTTCATTCCTACACTCTTTAAGCATTACAAGGAAGGTGTTAGGTAATTGGAACTCTGATCATAGAGGAATAAACCTATGACATTGAAGTATGTTGTTCAATTTCATCACTTTTTGAAGGTGTCCAAACATACACATATGCTTTTCACAGAGGAAGGAAAAAATTTTGATCCCCTGTCAAAAATGTCCAAGGAAAAGCTTATTGAAATCTATCTGTAGACCAGAAATACTTATGATTATGAAATACCTATCAGCTTTCAAGAAAGAAAGAAATCAAGCCTTTTAGTTTTCCCTCTTCTATTATGATTTTTTTCCTGGATGCTTTAAATGCAGTTTGTTAACTCATTTCCTATATACAAGCTAATCAGCAACAGCATTTATAACAGACATATACAATGAATGTCTAGAATTGTCAGTAAATTCTGCATGGATATTTCTAATCAGCCGTTTTCCGATCACTAATGATGTAGCCAAGATTTTATTTACCCTGACAACGCATAGGGTATTTAACACTGTTCCTAGTTCTGACACAAAGCGAATTGGATATTTTTTAAAGGTAAGCAGTCATTATGGGTAAAGATTTTATGTTCACTCTTCTTATTAACACAAAGACAACCCACTCACTTAGTAGGAAAATAATATGATAATCATAGTTCTTGATGTAAAATCTCTATACAATCTTAAAGCTGCCATTTATTGACTTCTGCATGCTCCAGGCAATATTCTAAGAGCTTTACATTTGCATATATTAACTCACCTAGTGATATGGTTTGGATTTGCATCCCTGCCCAAATCTTATGTCTCATTGAGGGGCGTGGTGGGAGGTGATTGGATCATGGGGGAGGATTTTTCCCTTGCTGTCCTCGTGATAATGAGTTCTCATGAGATCTGGTTGTTTAAAAGTGTGTGGCACCTCTCTCTTCACCTTCTTTCTCCATCTCTGGTCAAGTAAGCCATGCCTGCTTCCCTTCCGCCTTCCGCCATGCTTGTAAGTTTCCTGAGACCTCTCCAGTCATGTTTCCTGTACAGCCTGTGAAATTTTGAGACAGCCAGTTAGGAGTGGGTCCCTGGGGAAACTACCAGCAGCCTGGACTCTGGGGTTGAACCTCGGGAAGTTTGCGCCATTTGCAGCAGGGAGGAGTCTGGCCCCTCCTCTTCTTGTGTGGAACGAGGGATTCAAGCTGCCCATGGGAAGCGCTCTACCATGAACTCTGGCCTTGCAGAGTCCCTGTTCACCCCCCCGCCCCCAGCCTTTTTTTTCCTTTTCATCCAATAAAACCCTGCTTCACTCACCATTCAAATTGTTTGTGAGCTTAAATTTTCATGGCTGTATAACAAGGACCCTGCCTTTATCTAAACTAAGGAAAAGTCCAACAACATTTTTGGCGTGCAAAGTGGGGTCTTCAGAAGTGATGAGTGAAGTGGGGACTCAAAACCTCTCACTGTCGTTTTTCATCCTCAGACTTCTGAGCTTATGTGAAAGCACACCCCCACCCCCTGTTGCTCCCCGGGGTTGGGAACCAACCCAGCCTTTCAATGGCCTTTTCTTTCCTTTTTCGGAGGAAATGGATGAGCATGGGATCCGCTTCACCCTGCCCTGTTTGCCAGGGCTGGGACTGGGATACGTGGCCCAAAGAGCCATAGGTGGTTGGCTGGCATTTTCTGCCAGGCACCCAGAGTCTCCTTCTCCCCAGGCCAGGGAGGCCAGCTTTTACTCACAGCAATTAAACTTGTCTCCATGGTGGAGGAACCACTTGCATAAGAATAAGAGGTTCTTCCCTAGGCATTTTAAAACTGTTTCTTTTCTTCCCCTTCTCTACCCCATCAGCAATTAACTTTTCATCTTTTTTTCCCCTTTTTGAAGATGTTTTTACTAGGCCAGGCCCAACAACTATCACTATTTATTTATATTCTCTGCAAACTTTTGGTTGTGATACCAAGCCTCCATCTTGTTTTACATTCTGCAGGCATGGCTTGTAACTCTGGTGGCAAGGCTTTGTTTAGCAATCCTGCCTTAGGGAGTAAGTTTCTTTCTGGTTTGGTATTGGTGTGTTTTCCTAGCCCTGTCTGTTAAATGGCCCACCCAGCGATTGGGTTTTCTTCTGCCTGTCTGTGTGTGTACTGTGCATGATGTCTGTAAAAACAGCTCTAATTAATTTGGCCTAATTAATTTGCCAGCTTCGCAATTGGTAAGGTCTTGGGACATATGGAACTAACCACACCCTTAATTATGCTGGGAATCAAACATTGGCTGTACCTAGCACACAAAAAAATGACTTACCAGGTTTTACATTAAAGTTAAAAATTGCTAGGGGTTGCCATTATAACATGTCATTGAAATTACTGGAAATAGATTTACATACAAGGTGTGTAAGAATAGTAAAATATGTGTTTTTTGTTTGTCTGTTTGCTTCGTAAAAGTTTATAAGAAGGCATGGGAATGTACATTTTTGCCTAGGGTTAAAGGATTGTTTTAAATTAGGAAAAAGCTGAAGGTTCAAACAAATGCTTTAAACATATTAAAAAGGCTTCCCAAAAGCAAACTTCAGTTTCAAAGTTGTCTTTCCCAACACCTGGCTTTTCTGATATTCCAGAGGGCCCCTGGAATATCCAGAAAAGAGAGATAAACAGGATTATTTGACATGTTTAGGTACGTGGGATTGCCAACATGACATTCAATCTTCTTTATGTTACATCTTAGTAAATAATACTAATATATAATTCCAAAATTGTATGGGATTTCTAAAATGTCTAAGTATATGCTATCAATCATAATTAAGGTTGTTAAGTTATTCTAAACCATGGAGAGAACCAAACTTCTTTGTCAATTGTGTTTCTAATTATAGCTACTCTGGACATTTTGTTATTCATAGACAATTGCTGTCTTGTTTTAATTCCTTTCAAAAGATGGTTTACAATAAGCTGTAGAACTGGAACAGGTGCTCCCAAATACAGGATTCTGATAACTTTAGAGATTGTACCATTGGAATAAAGCAAAATGTTCAGAACTCATGAAGAGCTATAATGTTCACAAATATCAAGAAAAACCAGAGTTAACTAAATGGACTGAACTCAGAAAACTGCAGCAATCTTCTTGACTTTTGCTTGGAATACTGCTGATCCATGTTTTGTTTTTCAGAGTCAAGGAAATTTATTTTGAGCTATTTATAGTCTTTAATAATTGAGTAAGGTATACTCCTGGGAACAAAATTTAGAGCATGTTTGTTTCTCTCTGCCTGTTTCCTCTAGAATTTAGAACCTATCTGTGAGTATTCTTAAGTTATGGCAATATAGTTGTTTGCATCAGTACAGTAAGAATCCAATTTTTTTATTTGTTTTTGGCAACAGAATGCAATTGGAAAAACTGGTCATTCTACCAAGGCTTTGACTGGAAAATTATGCTTCATTTTAAAGAATCAATCTCAACTTGCAGAGCTGATAAAAGCTCAATGGGGAGACTGGCCTCATACTCTCATCTTTGCAGTCTCTGTACAGGGTTTCTGTCCTATGGTCAGTAAAGAATGTCACTTTTTAATAAGTCCAGGAGCTCCAAGTTTATCTTGGAAACTTAGGAGAGGATCACCCAACTCACAGGTATTTGATAAACTCATGGTTGGGCTCTGCTTTGAAAGGTGTTTTCCGAAATTCCTTGGAGAACAGAGTTCCACCAAAGCCAATCCAAAAGGACTATGTAGAAATAATTATTCTTGCTGTACTTTATGCAAATAATCAGGCCAAGTATAAGACTAAAGTCTACTTTGCAAACCACTCAGTCCTATGATGATTTATTTCTTAACAAACATGAGGACTGGAGAGAGAGAAATCATGTTTCAAAACTTATCATGTATTTGTAATTAAATTCTAAAACTCACTAGTTGTTTTTAAGTTTTCAACTATATTTTTGGAGTAATTCTTCTTGTTCCTGTGAACCAACCAGCAATCTCCAGCTGCAGCTCAGAAAGAATAAGAGGGATGGGTAATGTAAAAACCTGGATCAGTGTTCTAGTTCTGAGAAATTATCCTGCAAATCCTGCCAGGTGATGAGCATAAATAGGATGCCCATCACTCGAAGGTTTCATTTTGAGAAAGTAAGACCAAGGGAGATAAGCGAAGCCAGGCACGATGCACCCAAATTCCAACAAGCATAATTATAGCTGCCAGTTATCTGGCTGTGTCACAATACATCCTTTTCTCTCCCTTATTGGAGGAGGATTCAATTCCACAGCTTCACTTTAGCATTGGGCTTATTATAAGGAGTCCATACAACCCGCTCTACCTCAAGACATATTTTTGTCTCAAACTCAATTCCAAGCTTTGGGTCAAAGCCCTAAGAAGAATAATTGGATCTGAGGGATGCAAAGGCAACTGATAATGAAAATTAGAAGGCACAGTGCAGGTGAGCCTGGCTGATTCTTGCTGATTAGGCAACCCCAAGCTTCCTATTTCATGGATAAAGGCTGCATTAGTATCCATGGCATAAATGGGGTGTAGGGAATTCAAGGCTACTGACAGAGGGGAGAGAGGACATATGTGGATAAGAGCACATGAGTCCCACTCCCTAGAACCCCCTGCCTCATGGGTACAAGCTGCTTTTGGACTCATGGCTGCATCTGCCAAAGTCGCTGCAACTCGAGGATGCAAGACAGAAGAGGGAAAAAGGATACTATTCATTCTCTCTCTCACGCACCCCGGGTGTCTGGTAGGAAGAAAAGGGAACCAGGGATGTCTGCTCCCCTCTTTCTAGATGGGTAGCCATTCATCTTCAGTCTGTACCCTTTTTGAAGACGTCCTGAATCCGTGGGACTATTTTGTTTTGTTTTGTTTTGTTTTGTTTTTTCAGACGGAGTCTCGCTCTGTTGTCCAGGCTGGAGTGCAGTGGCACCATCTTGGCTCACTGCAAGCTCCGCCTCCCAGGTTCATGCCATTCTCCTGCCTCAGCCTCCCGAGTAGCTGGGACTACAGGTGCCTGCCACCACGCCCGGCTAATTTTTTGTATTTTTAGTAGAAACACGGTTTCACCATGTTAGCCAGGATGGTCTTGATCTCCCGACCTCGTGATCTGTCCGCCTCGGCCTCCCAAAGTGCTGGAATTACAGGAGTGAGCCACCTTGCCTGGCCCGTCTGGGACTGCTTTAAAAGGCATCTTATTTTTTCCTTTCTCCTCCTCAGTCCTCTCTTCACAGTTAGGTAATTGTGTCTCTGTACAATGGGACACTCCCCTCAGATGCATCATCCAACCTGGGAAAGGTAATTTCCCAAACCTTAAACTGGTTGGCTTAGGATTGGACTCAGGGGAAGGAAACCAAGAATCCCAATATGCCAGCAAAAGGGTTAAGTTTTACCAGTTGGCCTTCTGGACTCCCTCTCCCTGTGCAAACTAGTAAAAGGACTCAGAATTTTTTAGCAGTCCTTACCTCTTCCCTTGTTGCATTTTGATACATTTTCTAATAGCCCGGTTTGTCTGTTCTTGCCTTCAGGCCATCAAACTCCAAACAGTCATGCAACCAGAGCTTTGGACCACGGCTGCTTCTGCTGGGAACCTTTAGACAGGCCTCTGAGGGTGTTCTGACTGCCATTTCTCCAAAACAGCCCTCTCTGTCAGCAGAAAGCAGTTAAGATTGGTCTTCATCCTTATCCTTATTCTTAGGACAGTTAGATGTACTTCTTTAGAGGGAGGAATGGCACAGCCAGGTAGAAGGGGGTCCCTGGAGAAACTACAAGCAGCCTGCTCACTGGGGTGGAACCTAGGGAAGTTCACGCCATTTGCAGCAGGGAGGAGCCTGGCCTCTCCTCTTCCTGTGTGGAACCTGGGATTCAAGCTGTGTGCAGGAAGCACTCTAGCATGAACCCTGGCCTTTCCGAGTCCTTACTTCCACCTTTTGTTCCTTTTCACGCAATAAAACCCTGCTTTACACACCATTCAAATTGTTTGTGAGCCTAAATTTTTGTGGTTGTGTAACAAGGACCCTGCCATTAGCTGAGCTGAGAAAAAGTCCTGCAACACTTTGAGTCAATTAAACGTCCTTTCTTCATAAATTACTGAGTCTCAGGTAGTTCTTTATGGCAATGGGAGAATAAACTCATACACCTAGTTTTCGCTAACTGAAATAGGTGATGTTATCGCTTTTATTTTACAAATGGTAACACTGAGGCGCAGGGTTGTTAAGTAACTTGATCAAAGTCAACCCAATTAGTGACGGAAGTGAAATTTGAATCCAAGTAGTGTTGTCCAAAAACTGCACGTTGAACCACTACATTATACTCCCTCTTGGAATCTAAGAACACAATGAATTCCTTCTTTCATCTACACAGTATTTTTCCATGGCAGTAACTTGCACTTCACGTTTGACATTCAGTCCTCTTAGGAAATTAACAACTAATTGATCCAGATATTTTCCATATTTAAGTCATTTTCTTATAGGAAATTAGACTTTTGGAGATAAATAAATAGCTTTGACCATTCAGATATATTTAATTTATGCTAAGGGGATGTGGTAATGTATTAAAAAGTGTCCTTGAAGACAGTGTGGGAAATATAAACCTATAAAATAATGCATATAGTCCTCAAGCAAAAGTCATCACGATACGGGCTGCTTTGTCAAATCTTCACAGTGTTAACTTTTTGACATGCACAAGACACTTTCCTAAGCATTATTTTAATTACGATTAGTCATTTTGGTCATGACATGAGAAAACCTTTCTGGTATCTTTTTGTTGGGAAAATTTAGAAACAGTTACACTATACATGATATTATGGTTAGGGAGTTTAATTGGGCTGTGGGCTTTGAAGTGTTTCATTCCTATTAGTACAGTCCATTCTCACACCAAAATTCGAGTGTATCATTCATTGTCTATGTCTCCACTTACCTAAGGCAGCGCCTCTAATAGAAGAGATATCAAGTATTTTCATTGCCTTCCCTTCTGGTCCCTCTTGCCTGGATGCCTTTATCTCCAAATATATTCTTCACAGTGTTGTTACCCTTTTATTCCCAAAGTGGGTTGCATTATGTCACTTGCCTCCACAAAAGCCATTATTTCTCCTTAATCTGATTCCAATCATTAATTTTTAATGAACTAAAATTTTCTTAGAATGAGTTTTAAAGGTTTTGATTATTGACTATTATCTTAGTTGCTTTTTCCATTATTTACAATTAATTGTATCACATACTGAGCCCCATCAGCTCTAGAATACTTAACATGCTCCAAACACATTGCTATATTTTTCTGTTTCTGCCAAAAAATATACTTTACTTGTATAAGAAGAGAGAACAGTTAAGGTTATGGGCTTCGTGGTTAGATTGTTTTAGTTTGAATCTTAACTCTAATACTTGCGAGTTGTGTGGCCTTGGGCAGGTTATTTCATCTTTCTGATTTTTCCGTAAATCATTTTCCACAAATATAAGGTAGCTAATGGTAATACCTGTTACACAGGTTGCTATAAAAATTAAATGAGCTAAACATATGAAGTGTTTTTAAAAGTTCCTGACAAATAATGAGCTCTCAAGAAGCAACACATTTTATTCTTCTTTTCACAGCTCAGAATATTTTTCTTGCTAATTTCAATTATTGATATTTCATGTTCCTTTTAAAGAACAGCTAAAATGCCACCTCCATCATTAAGCCTTTGGAAATTTCTCCATATATTATTAAACGCTGCCTCAGGATTTTTTTTTTTTTTTTTTTGAAACAGGATCTTTCTGTGTTGCCCATGCTGGAGTGCAGTGGTATGTTCATGGCTCACTGAATCCTCAGACTCCTGGGTCCAAACATTCCTCCTGCCTGGGCCTCCCAAAAAGCTTGGATTTCAGGCATGTGCCAGCACACCCAGCTAATTTTTGTATTTATTTTTTTTAGAGATGGTATCTTGCTATGTTGCTCAGGCTGGTCTTGAACTCCTGGCCTGTGGCAGACTGCCACAATTACTACTTGAGACTGTCACTACGACAGTTACTACTGTTACTTGGGACCGTCATTATGACAGTTACTACTGTTACTACTTGAGACCATCATTATGAGACTGAACAAAGGAGGATGAATGCAGAAATGAAAACTTAAACCGTTTTAAAGAAGGGGCCAGGGGAAGAAGAAGAGTGCTCCCTGCTTCTAGTGAGCAAAGGCAGCAGCTGCCCTGAGCTTCCACAGCCCTTCGTAGTTATTGGGTAGAAAGAGCAGGGAGGAGGAGGTAACGATTGGTCAGCTGCTTGATTGATCACAGGTTCACATTATTGCTGACAGGCTTCAGATTTGCCTAATCACAAGAAACACTTGTGCTTGGGTCGTGACTGCCCTCAACATTCCTTCTGGGCAGCAGACGCAGTTTGTCAGTTTGCCAATATCCTGCTTTCATGAGAACAGTTTACTGTTTACTCATATAGCCTCCAGTGGTATACTGAGTTGATCACAACCCTCACTCTTTCGGCCTGGAACATTGGCCTCACCTGGGCCACCCCAAATGCTGGATTTACAGTCATGAGCCACCATGTCTGGCTGCCTCAGTATTTTAGGTTAATTATGTACTAATTTCTTCCCTTTTACTATATTGCAATCTAGTTTTAGGTCTTTTATTAGAAAGAACACAGTGTCTAGCATGTAGTAGTTGATCAATAAGTATATGTTAAATTGGGCAGAAAAATCTTGCAAGATTCCATGCTCAAGAATTGTTTTTCATGGTTATGTAGTAGAGAGCCATAATACTAAAATTAATTTTTGCCTAGAGTTCGCCTACACTATTGTAGAAAAGCACAGTGGAAGGGATTTCATGTCATTTAACGTAGATGCTTTGTCCACATTTTGTTTCAATCATCTGCCTAGCATGCTACAAACTGGCTGCCAATTCAAATATATGCCATGTGGGCATACTTTTGTCATTATCCAAATTGGATCAGATATTCACATATGCAATATGACCATTTGTTCTGAGTCTGGCTTTCTAATAGTAGTGCCTATACAACCTTAATGAATTTTGTTTGTTGTGTACTAACTCAGAGATGGTAATGGCTGGTTTCTTTGAAATACTTTGGGTATAGGGTTTCAAACTGCTTCTACATATCCTACCAAACAGCTAAGGTACCAACATTTTATTCAAGATACTAAATAATCCTCATTCTCTACTTTCCTTGAATCCAAGGGACAGTTGAAAGTAGACAGGCTTTAGATGTTAAATATTTTTCTCACCATTGAAGAAATGTAGGAATGAAATGTACTCCCAAAGCATAATTCAGCTATCTTTAGGACACTCTTCAGTGGATCACTGAGGCTAGAGACCCACTCCTTGGCATGGAACAGGTAAGTTTAAACAATGCGCTTAGCTAAACAGTTTTTCATAGTACTTTTACAGAACTACTTGTAATTCTGCAAATGTTCTGTACTCTCTCCACTCTCCAGGTTGCTATGCATCATGCTCCCTCTGCCTATACGGCCAGTTTTTCTACTATACCCACCTCCTTTTTTAAATCTAACTCTTTCCATCTAAAGTCTCACTTCGACTTTGGAGATGCCTTCTCTGAACCCACCAAACTCAGTTCAGTGCTCCTCCTCTCTGCCCCTATAGCACCCTGTGCTTATACTTCATAGCTCATCCCCCTCTTTATCTGCTTTCCCCCAGCTAAACTGCAAAGAACTGAGACTCACACCATATCGTAGATATCTTTCTATGTCTCATGCTTTGGCATATAATGCCTAATGCTTGATTGTGATAAATAGAAGCTCAATAAATGTGAGATAAATTAGTTTTGCTGTAAAGAAAACAACATTCACATCTGGTCATATTTCTGGTCCTGCCTAACCCAATAGTATATGCATGAAGATACAGCATTCAGTGTACTGGTCCCAAACTGATGAAATTGGTTAGTGGTTAGTTCAGTCTTTGGAATCACACAAATATATAAATTCAAATTCCAGCTGTGCCACTTACTAGACTTTTGACCTCAGGCAGATTATGTACCCTTTCTGAGCCTCTGTTTTTACATCTGTGAAGTGTACGCCATTCACTGTACTCATATCATAGAGTGGTTATAAGGATTTAATGAGATGCTACATGCAAAAGGTTTCACATAATTCCTGGTGTACAATAAGCACTCCATCAATATTAATTATTATCATTAAGTTTAATTGTAGAAAACAGTAGATAAAAAACTTTTAACATGAGAAATTTGAAGAGAATGTCTTTATATGAATTTTTCTAGCTATTAAAGAAATTTGTGGTGCAAAACCTATTGAAACGTATGAAACTAGTTGGTACCTGACAACAGCATCTTTAATGAGCCTAACTTTGTCAGTACTTTTATAGCATTTAGTATAATTACTTATTTTATTTCTAGTAGATTTCCCCTAAGTTTCTCTATTTCCTTTGCTGTAACCCCTAAATTTTGTCATGAGGAAAAAATCACAAAAATGTTAGTGCCAGTGGTTAATTATCCTGTCTGTTCCTTTAGTAGTAACCAAAGTTACCATTTAAAAAATGTATTTTAAGGCCCAGTTACCATATCTGTTTTTCCAGGAAAAGTGTGGGCAGCTTTTATACTGATTTTTCTTATGACCACAAATATACATGTGTTTATCTCAACACTGTAATATCCATTTGGGGGACCCTGTAGTTACAATTAATTCTTACTCTAAACATGTCACCTCTTAATTTTTCACTGGTCTGTTTTTCTTACTCATCTGCCCTAAAAAAAAAGGCCAAGGTTTGTGAAAACAATGAGGTAATACCATTTCACACATAGCCCATGGAGATGAGGCGCTTTGTGCATGAGGCATTTGGCAGAAACTTATAATAATCTAAAACTAAATGTACTAAATACATCTATGTAAGATCCATAAGGATGTAATAAACCAGCCTGCTGGTAAACATGCCCAAATATATTTAGCCTCTTTACAAATTATCAAGATTAGTTATTGTGATATCACATGAGCAGAATTGACTACTATCTTTCCCTTATTTAAATTTGCTCTGCTTCGTCGCTTTTCAACTAAATAGTTATTTTCTTAAACTCTGAGCATCTATCATACTTATTTGTTTCATTTATATCTGTAATAGTTTGTCCTTGCATTGCTTTAAAGAAACACCTGAGAACAGGTAATTTATAAGAAAATAAGTCGAACTTCCTCACAGTTTCTGCAGACTGTACAGGAAGCATAGTAGCATCTGCTTCTGGGGAGGTCTCAAGAAAGCTCCCGTTCATAGCAGAAGGCAAATGGGGAGCAGTCATGTTACATGGTGAAAGCAGGAGCAAGAGAGAGAGGAGGGAGATGCCACAAACTTTTAAAAGATAAAATTTTGCGAGAACTCATTCACTATTGCAAGGGCAGGACCAAGGGGAAGGTACTAGATCATTCATGAGAAATCCACCCCCGTGATTCCATCATCTCCCACCAGGCCCCACCTCTAACATTGTGGATTACAATCAAACATGAGATTTGAGTGGGGGGGACACAGATCCAAACCATATCAATATATAATGCAGATAACTTAAAATTGCAACTTTTTATAGGCTCAATTCAAAGAGTATGGACATTTTAGTTTGGGTCAGTAACTGTAATTGTTTTATACTTCTTTAAAAAGAGGTGTAAGCATGACAATCTGTTAATACCTAGTTTCCAAAGAAGCTGCATTGCATATACACAATCCATTATAACTATAGAGAGTCAAAGAAGTCTTTGCATGTCTTCAGTAGATTCCAGTATAGAAAGCAGTGGTAGAGAAAAGCAAACAAGAACCTTTTTTTTTTTTCTTTCTAGATTTTAAACCAGCAATAGTTTAAAAAAAAAAAAAAAAAAAAAAAGGAGAAAGAATGTAATTGCATAATGACAAAGGGTTCAATTAAACAAGAAGACTTAAATATCCTAAATTTATATGCACCCAATACTGGAGCACCCAAAATTTATAAAACAAATACTTATTGATATAGGAAAAGACTTTCACACCCTCACAATAATATGGGGGCTTTCAACACCCCACTGAAGGTGTTAGATCAGTGAGGCAGTAAACTGGTAAAGATATTCTGGACTTAAATTTGACATGACCAATTGGACCTAATAGACATTTATAGAATATGCCACCCAACAACCATAGAATATATATTCTTCTCATCTACACAAGACACATACTTAAGATCAACCACATGCTCACCAATAAGGCAAGTCTTAATAAATTTTTTTAAAAATGGAATTATACCAAAAATACTTTTGGACCACAATGGAATAAAAATATAAATAAATACCATGAGGAACTCCTCAAACCACACAATTACATGAAAACTAAACAACTTACTTCTTCATGGCTTTAGAATAAACAACAAAATGAAGGCAGAAATCAAAACATTATTGGAAACAAGTGAAAACAGAAACACAACATACCAACATTTCTGGAATGTGGCAAAAGCAGTGTTAAGAGGAAAGCTAATAGCACTAAACACCTATATCAAGAAGACAGAGATCTCAAATTAACAATTTAATACTGTACTTAAAGAAACTAGAGAAACAAGAATAAACTAGCCCCAAGGTAGCAGAAAAAAAGAAATAACTGAAATCAGATCAACTCTAAATGAAATTGAGACTTGAAAACCCATACAAAGGATCCAAAACAAAAAAATTGGTTCTTTTAGAGGATAAATTAGACCAATTGCCTGCTAACTAGAAAAACAATGAAAAAACAAGGGAGAAGATCCAAACAAGCACAATCAGAAATGGCAAAGATGACGTTACAACTGATCCTACAGAAATACAAAATATCTTCAAAGACTATAATGAACACCTCTGTGCTCACAAACTAGAAAAACTAGAGGAAATCAATAAATTCATAGAAATGCACAATTTCCAGGGATTGATTCAGGAAGAAATTGAGACACTGCAGAGACCAATAATGAGTTCTGAAATTGAGTAAGTAATAAAAACTTACCAAAAAAAAAAAAAAAAAAAAAACCAAAAAAAAAAAAACAACAAGAGCCCCAGATAAAAATGACTCACAGATTCTACCAGATGTACAAAGTAGAGCTAGTAGCAATCTTACTGAAGCTATTGAAAAAAAATGAAGAGAAGGGATTTTGCCTCAATTAATTCTATTAAACCAGTATCAACCTGGTACAAATATCTGGCAAAGACACAGGGAAAAAGAAAACTACAGGCCAATATCACTGATGCATGTAGAGGCAAAATCCTCAACTAAATACTAGCAAACTGAATCCAGCAGCACACGAAAAAATTAATTCACCACAATCAAGTAGACTTTATTCCTAGGCTGCAAGGTTGGTTCAACATATGCAAATAAATAAATGTGATTCAACACATGAATAGAATTAAAATTTTAAAAATCATATGATCATCTTGATTGGTGCAGAAAAACTTTTGATAAATAGCAACATTCTTTCATGATAAAAACCCTCAACAAATTAGGCATTGAAGAAACATATTTCAAATTAGGAAGTGACATCTATGACAAATCCATAGCCAATATCATATTGAATAGGCAAGAGCTGGGAGCAGTCCCCTTGAAAACCAGAATAAGACAAGTATGTCCACGCTCACCACTCCTATTCAACGTATTACTGGAAGTCCTACCCAAAGGAATCAGGCAAGAGAAATAAATAAAACGCATCCAAATAGGAAAAGAGAAAGTCATGTTATTTCTCTTCACTGAGGATATAATTCTATACATATAAAATCTTAAGGACTCTGATGAAAGGATCCTAGACCAGATAAATAATTTCATTAAAGTTTCAGGATACAAAAGCCAACATGCAAAAATCAGTAGCATTTCTACACACCAATAATGTTCAGCCTGAAAGCCAACTCAAGAATGCAATTTCATTTACAATAGACACACACAGAAACCTTAGGAATTCATCTAACCAAGAAAGTGAACTAGCCCTACAAGGACAACTACAAAACACTACCAAATGAAATCATACATGGCATGAACAAGTGGAAAAACATTCCATGCTCATGGATTGGAAGAATCTGCTATAATTTAAATGACCATATGACCTGAAGCATTCTACAGATTAAATACTATTCCTATCAAATTACCAATGCCATTTTTTCACATGATTAGGAAAAAAACCCACTATTTTAAAATTTATATGAAACCAAACAAGACCCCTGATATCTAAAGCAATCCTAAGTAAAAATAAAACTGGAGACATCACATTACCTAACTTGAAATTATAGTACAAAGTTACAGTAACCAAAACAGCATGGTATTGGTACAAAAATAGACATATAGACCAAGAAAACGGAATAGAAACTCCTAAATACAGCCACACACATACAACCAAATGATCTTTTATAAAGTCAACAAACATAAGCAATGGATAAAGGAACCTATGTTCAATAAATGGTGCTGGGAAAACTGGCTAACCACGTGCAAAATAATGAAACTGGAATGCTTCCTATCTCCATATAAAAAAGTTAACTCAAGGTGGATTAAAAACTTAAATGTAAGTTCTCAAACTATAAAATTCCTAAAAGAAAACTTTGGAAATACCCTTCAGGACATAGACTTTGGCAAATCATTTATGACTAAGTCCTCAAAAGCAAGTGCAAAAAAAAAAATTGATAAATGGGACCAAATAAAACTAAAGAGCTTCTGCACAGCAAAAGATACTATCAATAGAGTAACAAAGAGTGTACAGAATGGTAAAAAATATTCACAAGGTATGCATCTAGCAAACAACTCAGATCCAGAATCTGTAAGGAACTTAAATAAATCAACAAGAAAAACAACCCCATATAGAAATCTGGCAAACAACATAAAGAGGTACTTCTCAAAAGAAGATATGCAGACATCCAACAGACATATGAAGAAGTGCTTAATATCACTAATCATCAGTGAGATGCAAAACACAACCACAGTGAGATATCATCTCAGTCCTGTCAGAACGGTTATCATTTAAAAGTCAAAATATAACTAATGTTGGTGAGGCTGCAGAGAAAAGGAGATGCTTATATACTGTAAGAATGTAAGTTAGTGCAGCCACTGTGGAAAACAGATTGGCGATTTCTCAAAGAACTAAAAATAGAACTACCATTCAACTGCACAATCCCACAAGTGGGTGTATACCCAAAGGAAAATAAATCATTCTACCAGAAAGACACATGCACTCTTATGTTCATTGCAGCACTATTCACCATAAAAAAGACATGGAATCAACCCAAATTCCCATCAACAGTGGACTGGATAAATAAAATGTGGTACATTTCACAGAATACTACACAGCCATAAACAAGAATGAAATCATATCCCTGCAGCAGCATGGATGTAGCTGGAGTCCATTATCCTAAGCAAATTAACATAGAAACCAAAAACCAAATATTGCATGTTCTCATTTATAAGTGGGAGCTAAACATTAGTCGCACACAGACATAAAGATAAGAACATGAGACACTAGGGACTCCAAAAGGAGTTGGGGGCAAGGAAGGGCTAAAAAACCTCCTACTGGGTATTACCTTCACTCTCTGAGTGACGGGATCGATAGAAGCACAAACCTCAGGATCACAAAATATACCCTTGTAATAAACCTGCACATGTACCCCCTAAATCTAAACTAAAACCTGAAATTAAACAAATAACATGTTTTCTAAGAAGGTTGTATTATTTGGAGAAGACTTCATTTCAAAGTGCCCTCAGGTATGAGAAAAAATATAAAATGCCCTTTAATGCATTATGAACAAATGGAGATGCATTATACAATGTGGTATTCTGGCAGACCTGGATCAAAAAAGATAAATCAATACTTCATGTATATATAACTTTTTCCTTTCAAGAAGCTCAAAGCCTTGTTTTCTTCTTCATCTGAACAAAGTTAAAACAACTCAACAATTCTTACTGAAAACTTCATTTTCTTTTAGTAAGTTTGTATAAATATCAGATACTCTTTTCTTCAAAGCCCTAGTAATCAGCTCTGTACATTTAACTGTAGTTCTGTGTACAGAATGTCCAGGATGTTAATTAGTCTTAAGATTTTGAATGTGTAACAATATTTCAGCATGCAGACTGGAGAAAAGGTACTTTGTTTGAATGCTTCCTTCCTTCCTCTCTGCTGTGTATGTGTACTGTATATTAGACTTCTGAGGAATGTAAGGAACAGTAACACTCTACTTATCTTCCTGTCAGACTTCTAACGGAAACAGCAACCGAGAGCGTAAGTGAAAGCCAGAATTAAATGAATCACTTGAAAATAGAGATGGCGAAGAAACTAGCTGTTTTAGTGTCTGGGTTTATATTCTTAGATGAGCAGAACTGAATAGAAAATTAAAGTTATCCTGGTTACTTAGTTTGGCTACTTGTTTTCCTCTGAAAACTTTATACCTACCTTACCTTCGAGTACACAGCTATGTTAGTGGTATCAGTGGATGTTGTCCAAAACAGACACATCTATAGCTATGAAAATTGATAGTTAACTGCATAGAAGAGAGAGGAAGGAAACTAAATTTTAGAAAGAACATCAAACTGCAGTCATTAGTTGACCATGATGATTCATTCAATCAATAAATGCATATATATTGAAAGAATATTTTATGCACATGGAATGCATGCATAAATATATGGATAATTGAGAGCATTGCTTGTATGGGGAATAGCAAGGCACTAGGTGTGGCTAAGCGAAGGGCACATGAGGACAGGAAACTAGACAAGAATGCAGACAGTCATAGATTGAAGCCAGAGCTTGGAGGACCTTCAAAGCTGGGAATTTGAATTTTATTCGGGGATAATAAGAAGCCACCTGAACCTTTTGAGCTTCACATAATCAGATTAATGTTCTACAAACTTCAATCCGCAAAAATGCAAGGTGTGATGGGCATATTCTATTTTTATTTTTGTAACATGGTATATTCATACATATGTATACATATACCGTTATATAATATTTATGTATATGATTATATGCTATCTGTAGAGGGGCACACACAAACTGCTAATAGTGGATAACTCCGTGGAAGGAAAATGAGGATCCAGGGAACAACTTTTGGTTTTGGGGTGGAAAGTTACTTTTTACTGTTTAATATTTGTACTGCTTGAGTTTATTTTTACCTATGTGTTAGCCACGGTTCTGTGTAAGCAGAGCCTGAGGCCAGATTACTGTGTTGACACTTTATGTTGGAGGGCAAGTCCAGGGATTTGAGGGTGAAGAATAAAAGGGGGACAAAGGCAAAGCAATGTAAGAAGCAGTGTGAGGCAATGAATTTCTGAGCTGGCTTCTGCTTCACCACTTCTTGTGAGGAGGCACAGCAGGTTGCTCTCAGCAGGTGTGTTTTTATGGCACTGCTGTTGCTGGATTTCTCTGGAAAGCTTAAAAAGGCAGCTTGCTTCTCTGAGTAGTCCTCAGAAGGGAAGGGGAGAGGGGAGGAAGTGTTACTCTTTCTTACTCTGTTATTTGTCGAGTTCACCTCATGCGGAAATAACACCCCATACTTCCAGATTGCATCATCCGGTCACTCAGAGGCCACCCAGGAAGCCAGATCATGCAGTATGGTATCACATTTCATTCATACTCATTAATGGAAGAATGGATTACTGCAATTACACTTGGAGTGAGGGATGTGATAGGTACACAAGACTGGAGCTTTAACTTGGATTGTGGCTAGCTCAGTGCACTCTAAAAAAGGGATGTCCGTGCAGGCTAGGAGTTGGGTGAACAGGTTTGGAAAGAAAGGTGATGATGCAATTTGAGAAGGCACACACGTTTATGTCCTAAAATCTTTGTGAAAGTATCATAAAGAATACCATCAGAAAAAAAATCAGAATGCTTTTAGTAGCAGTAGAAAAGATGATTTGAAAAGGGAAAGAATAATGGCAGAGTGTAGTTAGGAGGCAGTATCATGGCTATTACAGCGAGAGTAGATTAAACCAGTAGAAGGAAAGAAGTAAACCATATTCAGAAAGTAGTATCAATAGGATGAGAGTACTGATTGAGTGTATGGAATAGGACAGAAGACGTTAGGAATGTAAGTCTTCTAGATTGGGGTATGGGTAGAGAAAACTGGAGGAAGGACAACTGGACTTGGTTTGGAAGGGGAAACAGAAGATAGAGATAGTCTAGTCTGATAAAGATGCCTTGTTTATGTATATGACTCAAAGAAAAGGCTGAAGAGTTGTCTTGCATCATAAGAATATGGTAGATAAATTTGAGTTATTTAAATTTGAGGAAATGCAAAGGATCATCAAAGGCTATTTTCATTATCCTGTTTAAAAGGTAGAGCTATATGGACATTTTAGAAATGTATCCATCCAAAATGATTTGAGTCTTAATGCTTAATAAGTGTGTCAGTTTTATTAATCAAAACTAGAGAAGCCATGCCACCAGTAGTTAGCCAACATATATTTGATCCCTGTCATGTACAGATCACCATCTTACTTGCTCTTTATAATAAAGGAAGTGGTAGACAAGATACCATGCACAGATTCTGACAAATACAAGGTAAACCTAAAACATGGAATATTAACCACCCCATTAAAGATACTAAGGATATAATTAATCAAACCGATATATCCCCAAAGCAGCAAAAACATACATGTATAGTTACTATGCATATGTTAAAAATACTTTTTTTTTTTTTTTTACTAATGTGAACAGAGTTGTTCTGCAACAAGTTTTTTTTGCTATGTTTAACATATAACAATAGTTATGCCAATAGTAGTAGTATTTTGATTGATCATAAATTCTCTTTTCTCAGGTCTAGAAGGTCCAGATAGAAACCATTATAAAAACCAATATTTTCAGGCCAAATATACAGTGATGGGAATATTTGGCTTAAAGATAGTGAATCTTGTCTGTATAGATAATAAACCTGGGTAATTCAAGACTAAATGATAAGAGCTGACTTTTTTTCCTCTGAACTAAAATGACTATGATTAATTGAATAATTACTATGTGTGGGACTCTCTATCCAATTCTTTAAAGATTTATCTCATTTCATACTTACAAATTACTACAAGATAAAAATTATTATACCCATTTTACAATGAGGAATCTGAGGCTCCACAGGATTTAGTAATGTTCCCAAGGATGTACAGCCGGAAGTGGTAGTCATGATGAAAATTGTGGGAGCCAATATTAGCACCCACCAATGTATTCAGTTCTCTTTTTCTTCCAGGTACATGAAGAATTACACTTTCACACCTTCTTGAGGTTAGAAGAGAATGTATGGCTAGTTTTGCCTAAGGTAAAAAGATCAAAAGTGATATATCTCTTTCAGGACAAAGCATGGAAGTGTTCATGCTCAACTTCCCAGCCCTGTCTTCCAATGTTGCAATGGAGTCTGGAATTTTGTATTAAGCTGAAAGCATTTTGACTTGACGGAGCTTTCATAAGGCTGAGTGATGATTGTGTGGAGCAGACAGAGTTCCTCAACTTTTGGTTTCTCAACGTATCTGTGGTTAACCTACAGTAAATAAGTAACAGTAGTAAGAAATAAGCCTTTGCTATTTTATTTAAGCCACTGAGATTTTGGAGTTTGTTCTTCTTACATAACAACTTAGCCTGTTTGAATTGACATAGAGTCTACATGTTTTTGCTCTATATTCTGTATTATTTCCACCACCTTTCTGAATTTGCTTTTAAATAGCCAAAATGCACCACATAATTGTTTCTTCTTTTCCACTTTTTGCCACAAACACTGGCTTCTTATTAATTTCATTTCTTAAGTAGAATGGTGAGAGGCAGGGAAGTCTCTGCCTGGATTTCTTCAATTAAGCTGAGGGAAATCACAGTGCCACGAAGGAAATCAACTTCCTTATACAGAATCTATTGCAAATGCATGCACACAAAATTATTTTTTTTATTCGCACAAATTTATGGGAGTACATGAAAAATTTAATTACATGTATATAACACATAGTGATTAAGGCAGGGTACTTGGTGTGTCCATCACCTGAGTGCAGTACATTTTTGTTCAATATAATCACCCTACTCTGCTATCAAACACTAAATTTATTCAATGTTTTATTCAGTTGTACCTATTAACCAACTCCTTTTCATCCACCCTATTCCCCAACTCACCCTTCCCAGTGTTTATCTGTCTGTCTTTCCACTCTCTACCTCTGTGTGATAAAATACATTAGCTCCCACATATATATGAGAACATGTGATATTTGTCTTTTTGTGCTTGTGTTATTTCACTTAAGATAATGACCTCCAGTTCCATCCATACTGCTGAAAATGACAGAATTTCATTCTTTCTAATGACTAAACCATATTCCACTATGTATGTATACCACATTCTTTTTCTCATCCACCCTTTGATAGATACTTAGGTCAGTTCCATATCTTTGCTATTGTGAATAGTGCTGTAATAAACATGTAACTTCAGGTATGTCTTTAATATATTAATTTCTATATCTTTGGGTAGATACCCAGTAGTGAGATTGCTAGATCAAATGGTAATTCTATTTTTAGTATTTGGGGAAATCTCCATACTTCTCTCCATAATGGTTTTACTAGTTTACATTTCCATGAACAGTGGAAAAGAGTGCCCATTTTTCCTGCATCCTTGACAACATCATTTCCTTTTTGTCTTTTTAACAATAGCCATTCTGACCTGAGTAAGATTCTCTCTCATTGTAGTTTTAATTTTAGTTTATCTGATGATTAGTGATGTTTGCCATTTTTTAATATGTTTGTTGGCCACTTGTATGTCTTCTTCGGGGAAGTATTTCTTCATGTTCTTTGCCCACTTTTTAATAGAGTTTACTTACTTCTTTCTTGTTGGGTTCATTGAGTTTCTTGTCGATTCTGGATATTAGCCATTTGTCAGAGCCATAGTTTGCAAGTGTTTCTTTCCATTCAACACCTACTTCTTCAGTCTGTTGATTTATTTATTTTGCTATTCAGAAGCTTTATAGTTAAGTCCCATATGGATGGATGGAGATACATATATATATATATTTATTTATTTATTTTTTGCTTGTGCTTTTGAGGTCGTAGTCATAAACTATTTCCCTAGACCGATGTCCAGAAGAGTTTTCCCTAGGATTTCTTCTAGTATTTTTATAGTTTCAGGTCTTACAGTTAAGTCTTTAATTCATTTTGAGTTAATTTTTGTACATTGTGAAAGGTAGAGGTCTGGTTTCATTCTTTCACATGTGTCTATCCAATTTTCCCCACACCATTTATTGAAGAGGGTTTCTTTATCTGATGTGAATTATTGTCCCCTTTGTTGAAGATCAGTTGACGGTAAACATGTGGTTTCATTTCTGGGTCCTCTATTCTGTTACATTAGCCTATGTGTCTATTTTTCATATCAATACTATGCTGTTTTGGTTACTATAGCATTGTAACATATTTCGAAGTCAGATAAAATGGTGCCTCCACTTTTGTCTTTTTTCTCAGGATTACCTTGTCTATTTGTGCCCTTTTTTGGTTCTATGTAAATTTTAGAACTGTTTGTTTCTAATTATGTGAAAGAATGCCTTGGTATTTTGATAGGAATTACATTGACTCTGTAGAGTGCTTTGGGCAACATGGCCACTTTCATGATATTAATTCTTCCAATCCATGAACATGGGCTGTTTGTCCATTTGTGTGTGCCATCTTCAATTACTTTCATCAGTTTTTTGTATTTTTCTTTGTAGAGATCTTTCACTTCCTTTGCTATTTTTTTCCTAGGTATTTTACTTTTATAGCTATTGTAAATGGTATTGAATTCTTGATTTCTTTCTCTGCTAGATCATTTGGTGTGTAGAAATGCTACTGATTTCGTATTTTGATTTTGCTTCCTGCAACTTTACTGAATTCTTTATTAAATCTAAGTTATTTAGTATTAAGTTTTTAGCTTTTTCTAGATATAAGATCATATCATCACCAAAGAGAGACAATTTGACTTACTCCTTTTCAATTTGGATGACTTTTATTTATTTCTCTTACCTAATTGCTGTGTCTAGGACTTCTAGAACTATTTTGAATAAGAGTGGTAAAAGTTGGCATCCTTACCTTGTTCCAGTTTTTAAAGGAAAAGATTTCAATTTTCTCCCATTCAGTGTGATGTTAACAGGGGGTTTGTCACATAGGACTGTCTTAGTCCATTTTTGCATAGCTATAGATAAATACCCAGGGATGGATAATTTATAAAGAAAAAAGGTTTATTTGGCTTATTGTTCTGCAGGTTGTATACGAAGCATGACAACAGCATCTGCTTCTGGTGAGGACCTTAAGTAGTTTCCAATCATGGTGGAAGAGGAAGAGGAGCAGACATCACATGGCAAGAGGGTAAGAAACAGATAAAGAGGGAAGGGGTGCCACGCTCATTTAACCAACCAGTTGTGGTGGTGTAAACTAATAGGTCAAGAACCCACTCATTACCTTGGTGATGGCACCAAGTCATTCATGAGGGATAAAATCTCATGACCCAAACACTTGCCATCAAATTCCTCCTCCAACATTAGGGAACAAATTTCAACATGAGATTTTAGGGACACAGATATCCAAACTACACCAATGGTCTTTATTAATTTGAGGTATGTTCCTTCTATGCCTCGTTTGTTGGGGTTTTCTATGAAGAAATATCGAATTTTATCTAATGTTTTTTCTGCATCTACTGAGAGGATCTTATGGTTTTTGTCATTCATTCTCTTAATGTGATATATTATATGTATTTATTTGCATATGTTGAACCACTTTTGCATCCTTGATGTAAGTTCCACTTGGTGATGGTGTATTATCTTCCTAATGTGCTGTTGGATTCAGTTTGCTGGTATTTTGCTGAGGATTTTTGTGTCTGTGTTCATTTGGGATATTGGCCTGTAGTTTTCATTTTTTTCATTGTGCCCTTGTCGGTTTTGGGGTCGGGGAAACGCCGGCTGGATAGAATGAGTTACAGATAATTTCTTTTGTTTTTTTTTTTTTTTTTTTTTTTTTTTTTTTCTTTTTGAGACGGAGTCTTGCTCTGTCTCCCAGGCTGGAGCACACTGGCACGATCTCGGCTCACTGCAAGCTTCACCTCCCAGGTTCGCGCCATTCTCCTGCCTCAGCCTCCCAAGTGGCTGGGATTACAGGCGCCCGCCACCATGCCCGGCTAATTTTTTATGTATTTTCAGTAGAGAAGGGGTTTCACCATCTTAGACAGGATGGTCTCGATCTCCTGACCTCGTGATCCGCCCGCCTCAGCCTCCCAAAGTGCTGGGATTACAGGCGTGAGCCACGGCGCCCGGCCAGATAATTTCTTCCTCCTCAATTTTTTTTGGAATAGTTCTCGGGAAGATTAGTATTAGTTCTTCTTTGTAGGTTTGGTAGAATTTGGCTGTGAATCTATTTGGTCCCTGGCTTTCCTTTATTGGGAGACTTTTTGTTGCTGATTCAGTCTTGCTACTCATTATTGGTCTGTTTAGGTTTTCTACTTCTTCCTGATTCAACCTTGGTAGGTTGTTCATTTCTGGGAACTTATCAATTTCCTTTAGGTTTTCTAGTTTGTTAGTGTATAGTTGTTCATAATAGTCTTTGATAATCTTTTAAAATTTCTGTGGTATTAGTTGTAATGTCTACTTTTGCATTCCTGATTTTGCTTATTTGGGTCTTCCCCCTTCTTCATTTGGTTAGTCTAGCTAGAGTTTATCAACTTGGTGTATCTTTTCAAAGAACCAACTTTTTATTTTATTAATCCTTTGTATTTTTTTAGTCACTATTCATTTATTTCTGCTCCGATCATTATGATTTCTTTTCTGCTGCTAATTTGGGGTTTGGTTTGTTCTCGCTTTTCTAATTCCTTGAGGTGTATTGTGAGATTGTTCATTCATAATTTTTTAACTTATTTTATGTATGCATATATTTCAATAAACTTTCCTCTTAGCATTGCTTTGCTGTATCACATGGTGGCCAGTTCTTGGGCCTCCAGGTGGTTTGCTTGGATGCTGGTAATGACAGCAGTAGGCTAGGTATGTGTGAAGGTTCCCAGGCCCCTGGGAAGCTGGTGTGATGTGGGTGATGGCAGTAGCAGTGGTGGAGCCATCCACTGGAACCCCAGCGGTCTGTGCTGGTGTTGGCAGTGGCTGTGACGGTTGATTGGGCCAGTCCCCTGGCCTGCTTGTGGCACATGTGGGTGTGTGATAGCTATGGTGATATCAGCAGGTTTGGTTGGCCCAACATCAGATTCCAAGAGGAGTGTTTAGGTACCAGTGGTGTAAACTAGACTGTTCAGTTTCCAGGCCCCTGAATGGCATGTTTGAGTACTTGGGGAAGCTGTCCTCAGTTTTCCTGTTAGTGTGTTTAGGCTCTGGCTATAATAGACATGGGCAGAATGGCCCCAGCCTGCTGGTGAAATGCTCACGTGTGGGCAGTATCAGTTGCCTTGTGGGCCTGCTACCAGGGAATGTGGAACCCCTTTCAGTTAGAACGACAGAGGCAGGTAGCTAGGGGGAGTGTGCTTTGCTCACATCTTCGTCCCACAGCAGCACCCACAGGAGCAGTGGGATTTATCCTCGGAGCACATGAAAGTACCCAGGCTCCCCTCTCCCTCCTTGACCTGGCTGAGACAGCATCAGCCCCAGCCCCAGGCAGGACACAGACATTTGGAGGCGAGGCTTTCAGAATACTGCTGACCCTGGGCTTGGCACTAGGGAGACAGGGTAACTCTCAGCTGGAGCAGCATAGGCAAGTAACTGTGGAGAGTGCAGTTCGTGCCTTTTTCCCACAGCAACCAACTGCAACAGTGGCGGGATTTGTCGTCAAAGCAGGTGAAAGTGTCCACTTCCACTCTCCCTCCTTGGTCTGGTGGTGGCAGTGGCAGCATGGCAAGGCAGTACACAGTCCTTTAGGGGCTTGGCTTTCAGAATGGTGCCAACCTGCAATTGCTCAGGACATAGATGACCGTGAGACTCTGTGTGAGTTCCCTGTTTGAAGCAATGCCTCAGTGCAGTTTCTAGACAGCTCCCTGTGTTCGTCTCAAGGTCCATGTGGGTTAAGGAGTTCTCCCATAACTGAGATTGTAAAAGATCATGGCAGGAATTTGAAGTCCTGGAGGTTTCTCTCTTACCGTTTTGCCATCTGGGAGGCTTCTCCTGGCTCCCAGCCTATCCTGGCCTGGCAGACTGCCTCACTTTCCTCTCCTTACTTGCTTTCGGGAATTCTCTTCACTCCACTGTTGAATCCCAGTGTTCTTTTTTAGGCAATCTATTCAAAATGTTAACATCTACTTGTAATTGTGGTTCTTTTCCATGGAAGGAGGTGTGTACTAGCTGCATCTAGTCAGCCAACTTTCTGCCATTTTCTAGAAAATCATTTTATGTCATTAACTTGATCTGAGAGCTGCCAGGAGAGAGAAATACATATTTGTCTGGGAATCCAACTTCCCACTCAACCTGCAACCTCAATGGCACTCACAGGGTACATGTATTTTGCCACATTCCTGGGGTCCGGATGTGTCAGTATGCAGCTTACGATGGAAGTTGATCTTCAGCGAATTGACAACTCACTAGTAAGTTCTGATGTAAAAGTAGTCACAGTCTACATGCACACTTGTGTCTTCCTTGAAGTATAATATGACATTTTGATATTTAGCCGAAGTACATGCTCTTCCCTCATAGCTTGGATGTACCCTAAAGGACATGCTGAGAAGTAAAATGAAAATTAAGGTTGTGCTCCTGGAATTGGTTTAGGATCAACATTTAAAAATAAAGTTTATGTCAACAGACTAGAGTTACATGAGAAAAGCGACGTGATTATAACTCATCTAGATCTGACTCTAATGAATAAATGAATTAGAGAGCACAGCCATTCTGATCATGACCTCTGGTAGCAATGCTCGGGCTAAGTTTCTCTATTAGTCATTATGATGTGATTAAATTCATTATTTCTATCAATGTTTGGCATGACAGGCATAAGGTTTCTATGGGCAACCTTATCTAGAGATAGAAGAATCAAGTCATCTTCCTTGTGGATTCGCCTTTAAATGTTAGCAAGACTAACTTTATTTTGCAAGTCCACTGGAATGTCTAAATGTTGTTTTGAGATACAATGTAATTATTATGCTAAACATAAATATTTCCAGATAAAATCTAATTTCAATTAAATACCTACAAATAGACTAATCCTCAAAAAAGTTGTGTCATTTTTGTTAGGAGAGCAGCATGTCCTAATTTTTTTTTTTTTTCCTAGATGGAGTCTAGCTCTTGTCACCAAGGCTGGAGTGCAATGGCACAACCTTGGCTCACTGCAACCTTTGCCTCCCGGTTCAAGAGATTCTCCTGCCTCAGTCTCCCGAGTAGCTGGGATTACAGGTGCCCAGCACCACGCCCGGCTAATTTTTGTACTTTTAGTAGAGATGGGGTTTCACCATAAGGCAAGGCTTCTCTCGAACTCCTGACCTCAGGTGATCCGCCGACCTTGGCCTCCCAAAATGCTGGGATTACAGGCATAAGCCACCATGTCCAGCCCCTAATCTTTAAATTCTATTTTGTTTTACATATAGTTTGTTTTCACAATTTTTCTCCCTTAAAATATAAAATATAATTTAATTGTCTATCATCTTACAATTCAATCTTGAGACTTTGCTAATGTCAAAACACCAGAGTAAATTGTGTATGATTTGGAGACAGCTATGGCATTCAGATATCAAATTGTAGCCAAAGTATTATTTTAGAGTTCAATGATGATATCTAAAGCATATTATTCAAGACATATTTTGAAGTGATTAGTCATTTTACTATTTGCATGGAAAATCTCTGATGCACTACTTCAAATCTCTTCACCTTACCTCTTATTTCAGCCATCTTTGCAGTAACCAGTTCCCCATGGACTTTGACAAACTTCGTGTAGGTGATACCTGACAGCATCTCACCACAAGCCTGTGCTAAATGCCTCTTGCTTCCTGCCTTGCACTTCTCTGACACCACAGCACAGGCCACGATGAGAACTTGCTCACTACTCAGACAAATGCAAACTGAAAGTGCAGGGGAATTTAATGCTTCACAGATTAGGCCTTGACTGATAAGAAATGAAATTCTATGGATAAATGCTTTCTTGTATCTTTCCCTGAATAGACCATTCTGAGAAGCATTCCCTAAGCCTCCTCACAAAGTTAAGCAACAGCGAGCAACCAATGACCTCTAGGAGTGGCCACTTTTCGTAAGGTATTCTTGGATTGGCTTTTCCTCCTTCCCTGTTTCACAAACTCCATCCCTCATTCCTGCTCCCTGGATCATAGTTTAAAATAAGCTATTGCCTCTGGCTTTTATTTTTGGGAAACTGAGGCCAAGACATTATATATATTTATTAATTATGTTCAGACAAACTCTAAATGTTTATCACAGCTTAGTGATTACAATATAATAAGAAATATTTAAGCAATGCCCACTAAAAGAAATTTCTAATTCATCTACTTCTTTTTTTAAAAGAAAAGTTACTGTATCAGGGAGAGAACAAATTTATTCAAGATAGATAACAATAGGGATTATATACAAATGACACATAAGGCTGATAAGCACATAACAAAGGAAGTCTTTGTTTGCTTATTCACTCATTCATCCATTCAGAGAATATTTATTGAGTGTATATCAGATGCCAGGCACTGTGCTGGGTATTAAGAATATAAATGTAAATATAGTGGATACGGTCCCTGTCCTCATGGAGATTATAATTTTTAGATTTTATAGTGGTCAATCAGAGACAGATCTAAGAAATTTAATCAGCAGAGAAAAAATGAAATCGTTTTTCAGCACAACTTCCACCCTCGCTCCCAAATAATTTCAGAGGTAAATATATAGGTAAAAGTAGAGGCTACAGAAAAAAAAAAAAAAAAAGAAAGAAAAAGAAAAAGAATAAGAGTACTTAGTAGAGTTAAGAGCCCATGCCAGCAATAAAGAAAAGTTCTTGATTATAGCCATCGGAGCAGTGCCCTATGCATTGTTGCTTTAATTCTTCTCTGGTGTTGAATCTGTAAATGGTCCTGCTCATGGACTCTCTTGCTACAACAACACTCAGCATTCCCTCCCAATGAAGTTCTTGCCAGGCTATTGTCAACTTTGACTCCCAGAACTTAAGCGCAATAGGATGTTTGTCACCTATACCGGATTTGCAGTTGTACAACCAAGAAGGCAATTACTCAAGAAACTCTTTGAAGGAAGGAAAAAAAAGACTGAGGACTTTCCACGGTACTCTAGCTATCCAGATTAATTTGGGTCTGGGTTTAAAATACCATCTAAATTATGCATTATGCTCTGGGGTTGACTAACACTTTTCTCAAGCTTCCAGGACTGCCATCTCACTCTAACCTTATGTGACTAGTTGTGAGTAACAATGCTTCGTGTCTCAATATGTTAGGGCATTGACATCTCCTTCTAAGTGTTTAATCTCAGGGCCCCTAAAGAGTTCACAAAGCAAGGGGTAGTAAAACGGGGTGAGGAAATTATGTTAAGAAAGCTCATATATTAAAATAAAGTTTATTTAAATAAAGACTAACCAAACTGCTTAGAAAATGAGACTTTCTTGTTGATTGCTCTTTCTATTTATTGGAAGGTTAAAGAAAGTATTTTGTGTTGAGATATTTTTCACAATGACAGGTCTTTAACCTCCCCTAATAATAAATGTAATAGAGTAAATATCCAATTATCTCAATTTTGTGTTTGAAGTCTTGGATAATAATCGCTAATACAAATATCAGCTATTGGCCACGGTGCTAAGTGGTTATGGAATTATGTCATTCAAACCTCACAACGAAACAATAAGGCAGACACTATTATTAGCTACATTTTACAAGTGGCTCAG
This sequence comes from Macaca thibetana thibetana, assembly GCF_024542745.1. Lineage (NCBI taxonomy): Eukaryota > Metazoa > Chordata > Mammalia > Primates > Cercopithecidae > Macaca > Macaca thibetana. The sequence continues at coordinate 89,278,982 of NC_065598.1, read as the reverse complement.
AGGGGGTATGAAACAGGTCTAAGGCCATATAGCTAGTCAGTGGCAGAACTGGAACTTGAATCTAGATACAAAAGAAGATGATTTATATAGCAGATAGATGATAGAGATCTAACATGTAATAATTGATATTTTTGAAATATGGAGCAGAAATTACCCATAAAAATTGAAAGACATAACAAAAGCAAACTTTTCAGAAATAAAGGAAACTTAACCTTGTAGATCAAAAGGGTACTTGGAAAAATTGTTAGAAAATGCTTAAGAACAAGATATATTCTTTAAAAAAAAAATTACACTTTTGGGATATGTGTGCAGAACGTGCAGGTTTGTTACATAGGTATATATGTGCCATGATGGTTTGCTGCATCCATTAACCCATCATCTACATTAGGTATTTCTCCTAATGCTATCCCTTCCCTGGCCCTCCACCCCCGACAGGCCCCGGTATGTGATGTTCCCCTCCCTGTGTCCACGTGTTTCATTAAGAACAAGATATATTCTTATAAAATCTTTGAACTTCAAGGACAAAGAAAGAAACAATTATTTCAACAAAGGAAATAGATGACTTACCAAATGAAGCCCCATGGCTGGTCTCAAAAATCTCATTGAGAATGGATTTAAGATAACAGTAGAACAAATCAGTATAAAATGCTGTAGCCCAATAATTCTGTATCCATCTAGAATGATGTTTATTTTAAAGGTCAAGAAAACATTCTCAAATGTGTAACAGCTCAAGGGTTTTAGCATCTATACATGCTTCTTGAAAAATCTTGAAAAAAGTGGTCTCTGTTAATATCAAGTTTTGCTTTACAAGAGAAACAACATTTGAGGTACTTTCCTGGAGACTTAGTTTGTAGTACACCAGAAAAATTGTCCTTGACAAATAGATTTTTGTAGCAATTCTAGTATTAGAGATTTCTCTAAATTAAAATGAAATTCTTTTAAAATGCAAATACTTATGGGAAAGCTAACATATTAAAGCATTTCAGTCATTGACCACACCTTAATGAATACATTTAATTGACCACTTTCTTCCTCCTAACAGGTAAGCTGAGGTCAGGTGAACCTGCTGCTTAAGAAATTTGATGTGATGGGAAGAACATTTTGGAAGGAAGGTAGGTGAAGAAGCCTGAGCGGGATACAAAGCAAAGCCAGAAAGCATTTGTGTGCCCTTAAGACAAAATGACTACTTTAAGGTTTTGTTTAAGATATGTTTAGCACAAGTTAAATGTAGAAAATTGAACAATGTCTGGAATGAGTCCAAAACATACACTGAAAATATGTTAAACATGAATCCTTGATATTGTTATCCTCTCATTTTCTTTTATATATTTCTTCAAAACATACTATTCAGAAACAAAGTCATGTTGACTAAGTGTTCCAGTTTTAAAGTTTTATTTAAAATTATCCTTCTTAATTCAGCAAATGAGATCTATACTCAGGTTGAACTATAATAATGGATATTAAGTATCATCAACAAAGAAAACATATCTAGTGTATATTTCATCCCAACAGTAACAGATTATTCCTGGCTAGCTAAGGCACAAAATAATTTTATTATGGCTTTTTAGCTCTTTAAGAAATTAACTACAACAGTATGTGGGCATTCATGTCTGTCACACACTTAATATTGCAACAAATATATAAAAGGGTGACCCTGACTCATAATATTTAAACTTTAGTACTTAAACAATTGAGTGCATTCTAATGAATATGTAAAATAGAATTTTCACTTTGAGTGCTATGGAGTTGTATGACTTCCAACAGCTTAGAAAGGGCAAAAAAAGAACATAGGTTAAGGAACCCAGAATTTAAATTATACCATGCTACATACTCAGCACTAGGTCACATAATAATGTTCAGAAGGCTCAGAATTATGTATAGATAATATCAGAGTCAGCTCTAGCAGGAAATGTAGTTACACCACATTGCAAGAAAACACATTCTCTGTAGGAAAAAAATAAAAGCCACTGTAATATTTGTGAAGGGGCAAAAACAAAATCCTAACTAGCATTCTACCACTATTCCAACAGCTTTCTTTTCCAGGTACTTTTATACAAGACGTGATACAATATAGTGGTTAATAGCATGGATTCTAGAATCTGATTGTCTGGGTTCAAATTCCACCTCTGCCAATTAGTAGCTGCTTGACATAGGGCAAATTGCTTAACTTCCCTTTGCCTCAGTGTTCTTATCTGTGAAAGTGAGAATAATTTGAATACCAATGTCTTGTTGTTATTACAATGATTAAATAAGTAAAAATGTATAAAGCTGTTAGAACAGTGTTTGCCACGTAGTAAATACTATGCGATACTATATGATAGCCATTTATCTATAGAATTAACCTTGAGGTTTCTTAGAAATCATTATTCTCTTGAAGCTTAAGTACCAATGATTTTATCTTGCAGTCCACATTTTTTAAAGCTGCCATTAATCCACCAACAACATCTATGCTTTCTAGGTAATATGAGACTTATCATGACTTCCGAAATCAAAAAATTAATCATTATACAATTAACTAAATTATCCATGAAAAGTGGATAATGACACCAAACCTTCATTAACGACACCATTTGACTTTAGTAACAAAGGATACCAAAGCTTCATCAGTGACGTTGATTTGGGTGTCAAATGATATCAAAGCTTCATTAATGATAGTTATAAAGAAAAGGTAGAAGTGAGGATATCATTTTGAACATCCTGAAAAAGACAACCTAAAATCATGTTTGCTGATAGATATTTTACTTCTAAGGACAAATTTTCTTGGGAGTAAAATAAAAAGGAGAAATGCAGATGGTCATATACCACACTTTGGACAAATATCTGCAACAGATTTTTTCAGTCATGTGGGGAAAAATCCAGATGTAGAATGTTAAATGTGATTTGTATTGGACATTAAGGCCATGAAATCTTTTGGGGAGGAGAGAATTCTATTTAACTATTTAGAGACATACAATACATTTCCTTAATTAAATTTTGCTCTAAAAAAGGATTATTTCTGATTCATCTACTGATCTAAAAAATACTCATTTTTATCCCACCTACAACCTGTGATAAAAATTGTCCTTATGGTGTCATCTTTGGTGTGTCAGATAGGAAGAAATGGCATTTTAGTAACCTTAAAGCTGTAGGATGTTTTCAATATCTTACTGTTAGATAATCTAATTAATTCGTTATTTACTGAAGCACTGTGTTTATCTCTACCAGCTTTAGGGCATTCCTGTAAGACACAAATGGCTTAGTATCACAGGATAAGCATTTGTTGTATTATTCCTTAGTTTCATAATACATGGGAAAGACATAAAAACATGGTTCATTACCAGAAAGAATTCTAATAACCAGCTATGTACAAATATGGAATCAATGGGTGTTGGAACATATTTATTTTTCACTTATCCACCTATACAGTCTTCTTTGATCATCTTTCATCTTCCTAAGATTCCTCTACCATCTTTCCCTCTCTTCTTTTACTCTTCCCCACAACTGCTCCTCTTTGTCTGTCTGCCCTCCACCTCCCCACATTATTCTGTCTCTATCCTGGAGGGTCCTGTCTCTATCTTGTTTTTCTCTCATCCAATCCACTCTGTGTGCCTCTTTCATGTTCATCTCCTCAAAATCCTGCTTCCAGCAAGTTACTCTCCAGCAAAAGATCTCCACTCCTAAAGAACATTATGTGGGGCCTACCATTCAAAATCCCCCATCCTCTACCACAGGAATGTAATTCAAGCAGGCTGTGGAATCAGACTCCTTGGATATAACTAAGAAAATATTTATTTTTAAAAGAATACAGAAGAACAAAAGAGAGATATTCCAAGAATCTCTCTAATGTTACGGATCTTGCTTGCTGGGCATAGGACTCCAGGATAATGTGCTTTCTCCAAGGCCGTTCACAGTCAATTGAATGGGAAAGGAAAGGATAGTTCCCAACTCTATCCACAAGGGGGCAGAAAATACCGACGTAGGGGTTACGTAGCAGCTAGCCAGTCTGCAGGAGGGAGAACATATTTTCCCATTGAGGAGGGTATTCAACTGTCTCTTGGGTAAAGGTCAAACTCCAGAATGATCTTCGGAGTTTGGTAGAAATGCAGATGTCTGTTTTCTACCCGCAGGGGATTTTGATGCAGTAGTCCTTCAGATTTACTCTGAGAAATAATGATAAAATATAAAAACATACAGCATTGTGCTCTTCACTTCAATAGCTTCATACCTTTTCTCTGGCTGTTGCCAATTTTTATAAGGCTCTTTTCTTCTATATCTGCACCTGTGAAAATCTTTTTCATCCTTCCAGGCTACTCCAAATGTCATCTTCTCTTTGATGTCTTCCCAGAGACACATTCTCCACTAACAAATTATTGCTCTTGATGCAAGGAATGGAATATGGAGAATTCTCAGTACCAGGGCAGGGGCATGTCAGGGACACTGTGATGGGACTGCTGAGATTCTGTTGAAAGGTGGGCTGTAGTTTTTTATTTTTTTTCATTTTATTTTTATTTTTTAACTGAAGTTCTTAAGTTTTCCAGCTGCTTGTTGACTCAAATTAAAATTAGCTCAAGGACTAGTAGCTGACTGAAACACTTGGAAAATAACCCACGTCAGGCCCCCAGTCAGGGCAGTTGTTTCCAATTGTTGTGTAAATTGGAGTTACCTAGGGGTATTTTACAACTCCTGCTACCTGGACATCCACCTCCAGACATTCTAATTTAGTTGATGTAGAGTGTAACCTGGGAGTCAATAATTCTAAAACACCCTCAGGAGATTCTAATGTGTATCAAAGTTTGGAAACTACTAAATTAGAGAAATATCAATATGTCTAAAGCAATTAGCAGAAAGATTGTCAGCCATATCAGAGCAGCAGACTTGGGATGGGGAGAAGGGAAAATGAACTGGTTCTCAATAGTCATCTCCACAAAGACAGCTGTAGGGGAGTGGGATTAGTAACACTAAGGGGGTATGGATATCTGATTGACCATGGGCAATTGAACGTAAATTGCATAAAAGCAGGTCATTGGCAATGATACCCAGGATGGACTGAAAGGTACTCTACAGATTTTAAGTTGGTAGATTTAAACTTAGGGATCCCAGATGCATCTGATTCCAAGTCCATGTTCCTAAGTTTTCTACCAGTTATCCAATTTACTATTCATCAGAATCCCTGGAAAAATCATTAAAAGCATCATTTCTTGCATTCTCATCCCCTAACAAATGTTTGTGCAGGTTGATATTTAGTAGCAGAAACTGTTAGTACTTTTGTCTTCCAGAATAATGTACTTTGAACTCCAATATATAAAACTGTTACAGGTAGTTAGGCATGAATTGGGCAGGAGCAGGCTCTTCCCCTCAGCCACTAAATATGTTATTTAGTGGTTATCACTAATGCAATTATCGCATTGCCTGTCTAAAAGTGATAAATTGGCAGCTGGCACTGGGGAGAGACCATTTCCTGATGGTCCATACCTGTTAACATTAAAGTGTCAAATAGGGCAGACCCCAGGGAGAAGAAACTTCCTGAGCATGCACATTAAGAGACAAGAATGGCAAAGCATAGTCTGCTGAGTACACTCCACCGGAAAAGGGAAGAAAGCCTCAGATGGGCACGCATGCAACTTCATAAACACACTGCCCGTGCTCACTTCCCAAGGGTAAGATGGGCTCTGTGCATGCAGGCAGCTCACCCCATGGGAAAGAGGCAAGCCAATAAAAGTCCTAGGATCATGATTAAATGGAGCACTTGACGCTCTCTCTCTTCAATGTTCGTGCACTCTCTTGGATCTCTTCCAAATGAACTTTCTTTTCTGTTCTAAGGCCTTTTAAATAAACTTTCACTCCTGCTCTAAACCTTGTGTCAGTCTCTTTTTCTGCTTTATTCTCCTCAGTCGAATTCTTTCCTCTAAGGAGGCAAGAATTGAAATTGCTGCAGACGTGTACAAATTTCCAGTGGTAACTGTGGGTAACTTGGATCTCTGCCACTGCTAACATATTTGGTACACGTGACTTGGATACCTTCCTAGTGGTAAGAGATTTCTATCCCTCATCTTATTTGGCTGGAGACATCTGACCCCCATGAATGTTTTCTCTCTCTCTCTGTCTCTTGCTTTCTCTATGTGTGTTCTGAAATGGCTTTGCATACTGGTTGCCAGACCTTCTACCTCGAGGGCAAATCTGCCTCTCTGTTTTCACTTTGCATGCCACTAGACTTCTTAAACACACATTCCATGTTATTTGCTCACCACAGTTCTATGTGTTTGTGTGGCAGTAAACGTGTGGGCTCCCTTGTAGATATTCCCTGAGGTTTATATTTATTTCTACTAGCTCCAGTGAACTTTAATTCTTCTCTGCTTTTTCTTTCAACTAAAATCACCTCTTTTCCAGGACAGAACCAAATTGGAACTCTGGCCCTGCCAGTTTTTACAACTCACCATGTGCTTTTCATTGCTGTTATGCCCCAGTGCTAAGTTTTCTGATAGTTTTTGAAAAGCAGGTTGTCCGCCTGCATAGGCCTTCAATCTGGCCCTTTAAGGACTCCACCCCCTTGCTTTTTAAGCTAGTAGGGCTTTGGAAAGAGGAGAAATTCCAAACCCAAGCCCTAAGACTTTGAGGGTTACTGCTTTGCGTGACTTTTTGTTCCGGAGGGCAAACAAACATTGATCTCTTGAATCCAAGGGCTGCTGTTTTTGCAAGCATATGAAGGCTTTTCATGAGCATTCATCTTGCTTCCTTCCATTTGCTCCTATAGCCTCCATTTCTCTAATTAGTTCCATACCCATTTCAACATGCAGCAAGGCCTTCAAAGTCATATTCTAAGGGAGGGAATTCCAGCCCCTGTGGCAGTTAACAGAGAAACAAGCTTCTAGGAAAAGTGATGATCATTTTATTACTAAAATACTGCAAGTGAGGGTTACTAAAAGGTCTTGGAGACAAGGCTTGTCCAAGGTCACATATGCAAGAGATCCATAGAACAGAGACAAAAGGCTAGGATGGTGCATGGTAAAGGCTGGTTAAGTATGGAGCCCAGGAACTGTTGTCCCAAGCTGACAGATTACCATGGGAACAGGGATAAAAGGATCTCCTCTATTCTCAATGGGTAATTGTGGTGAGATGAGAACAAAGGTACACGGTAAGACTGGTTGAGCTTGGAAGTCAGGATGATGAGGAATACCCCATCAACAATAATAGGAAGAAAGAGGGGGTACCTTCTTTTTCCTTTTCCCTCTTTTGTCTCCTATGTTCTCTCTTCACAGTGGGAGATGTCCTTCATACTGCAGGACGTGGCCCTCAAGTGCATTTCCTAAAACTGGGAAAAGTTTAATTTCCCTAAATCTTAAACTGCTTGACTTAAAAATAAACTTGGAGGAAATTGCAAGAGTCCGTCTTAGAATCCAGTACCCCTGTGCAGGAGGTCCTCAGATTACCCTCTTATGTCTTTTGTAACCAAGAGTAGAATAAGCACTACAGAGATAAGCCTGTTGGGTGGGGCAAATGACATCCCCTCCCTCCAAAATAAAAGATTAAAATTTCTACCAGTCTGATTTCTGGCTTTCCACTCTGTACAAACCAGTTGTAGAAATGGTAAAAATTCCTGTATTCCCTGCCCCTCAATGAACAACTTCCGATCTCCCTTCTCGCATTTTCCTTTCTCAGAGGTACCTTTGTAGACCCTGAGTCTTGTAAAAATTGCTCACCACCTCTTTGAACATACCTCATACACTTGTGGTTATGTCATAACCTTAGTTAAGGCTTATAGAGACAGTAAAAGCCCCTTTGAAAAACTAGCCTCATAACTTGTCTACACAGTCTCTGTACAGAGTTACTAACCTGTGGTAAGTAAAGAATGTCACTTTCTAACAGGCCTGGGTGCCCCAAGTTATCTTGGCACCTCAAGAGGAGAGGAATTTAAACTCATAGGCATTTGACGGTACAAACCTATGGATGAGCTCAGCTTTTAAAAAGTCTTACCTGAGATTCCTTATGGAACAAAGTTCCATCAAAACAAATTTAAAAAACCTATGTGAAAAATAATGATTCCTGTTGTGCTTCGTGGAAATACCCAGGCCAAGTATAATAAGACTAAAGTTTATTTTATAAACAAACCAGTCTTATCATTATTTTTCTTTTTTTTTAACAAAAATAAAGACTGGAGGAGACCAATTATGTTTCAAAAGTTATGGTACACCTGTCGTTAAATTCTAGTCTCATCAGGTGTTTTTAAATTTTTGTCTGCATTTTAGCCTAACCCCACTTATTCCTATGAACCAACCAGTGATCTCTGGCTGCAGCTCAGAAGAAATAAGAGAGATGAGTAATGTAAAAATCTGGATCAATATTCTAATTCTGGGCAATTATCATCCAAATTTTTCCAGGTGATGGAGGTAAATGGTGTCCCCATAACCCAGAGGTTGCTCTTTTGGGGAAATAAGACCAAAGGACCTAATCAAAGCCAAACCCTATGCACCAAAGTCTTAGCAGGCATAACCATAGCCACCAGTTACCTGGACGTGTCAGCAGCCTTGGGATTTTTAGAGCTGTCCTCACCCCCTTATTTCATTTTGGTCCACGTCTTCTAATCTAATAACCTGGTTTATCTCCTCTCACCTTCAGGCCATTAAGCTCCAGATAATCCTCAGTGAGGGATACTATTCCCCCAATAATCAAGAGGCATCCTTTTACAGGAAGGAGGCAAAATCCTGCCCCTGTCTCTCTTGCACCTGGCTGGATACTGCTTTCACCAGTGCATGGAGTCACCCTCTTGCCCTGACAGCTAGAGAGACCAAGACCCACAGGACCATTACCGCCCCTTTATCTGTGGGAAGCAGTTATGGAAAACTGACCTTCATTCATTCTCCCCTAAAAATTCGGGGGTCTTGGCTCTTGCGGTGTAAAAGGTTAAAGGTAGTTAGGAATGAGTCGGGCAGGAGAGGGCTCTTCTTCCCACTACCCGCTAGAAATGTCAGGTGTTGGTTCAGCAGTTATTGCATTGCCTCTCTCTAAAAGTAATAAATCGGCAGCCAGCACCAGGGAGAGACCATTTCCTGATGGTCCACAAATATTAACATTAAAGTGTTAACTAAAGGCAGACCCCAGGGAGAAGAAACTTTCTGGGCATGCACATTAAGAGATGAAAATGGCAAAGCATGATATTCTGGATACACTCCACGGGAAAAGGGAAGAAATCCTCAGATGGGCATGCATGCAACTTCATAAACATGCTGCACATGCTCGTTTCACAAGGGTAAGATGCGCTCTGTGCATGCAGGCAGCCCACCCGAAGGGAAGACTCATGGGAAAGAGGCGAGCTAATTAAAGTCCTAGGATCATCGTTAAATGGGGCACTTGACCCTCTCTCTCTTTAACCTTCATGCACCCTCTTGGATTTCTTCCAAGTGAACTTTCCTTTCTTTCCTGTTCTAAAGCCTTTTAAGTAAACTTCCACTTCTGCTAGGAAACTTGCCTTGGTCTCTTTTTATGATATATGCCCCTCAGTCCAATTCTTTCTTCTGAGGAATCAAGAACTGAAGTTGCTGCAGATGTATGTGGATTCACCACCAGTAAATTGGGGTAACTCAGATCTCTGCCACCGCTAACAAAACAAATAAAAGTAGAGCTGACCTTGTTCAAGCAGAAGTTTGGGAATTTAGTTTGAACTCCTTTGTAACTTCTTCACTCAATCCACTCTCTAAGACCAGTTGTTGAGGTTTCTTCTCATTGAAGAGACCTTCTTTGGAAAGTTCGAAATCCACTTCCCGAATCTATACTAAATTTTAAGATACAAATATACAACATTCTAGAAAAAAACCTACATAAATACATGTGCTGTTGTGAATGAGTACTAATTCAGTACTGTAAAATGAAAACATTTTAACAGATAATAAAAGTGTCAGCCAATATGTGAGTAGTTACATCAATTGTAGTATTTAAAATAACTGGTATTTACTGAGCACTTAATATTGACCAAGCGCTGTACTGAATGCCTTATGTATATTAGCTCATTTATTCTTCTCAACAATTATATGAATTAGTGTCAAAGCAGAAATTGCACTGGATAAAGTTACACAGGTAAGGAAGACTTTATTCAAGAATATTGCAATAATGAAGGGAGGTCAGAACCCAGTCTGAACTTCACCGTGCTATAAAAAAAAAAAAAAGGGTGGGAAAGGTTTTTAAGCACTGAGGATAGCTAGTAGAAAAGTACTGGAATACTTTGAGGGTGGGTCTTAGGACATCTGTGTTTGTCAGTTGGCTTTATTCTAAGGAAACATAAAATTCTAGGTTTTTTTTTTTTTTTTTTTTTTTTTTTTTTTGAGCCAGGGTCTCGCTTTGTCACCCAGGCTGGAGTGCAGTCACATGATCATAGCTCACATCAGCCTCCAACTCCTGGGCTCAAGCAATCATCCCACCTCAGCCTCCCAAGTAGCTTGGACTACAGATGAGTGATATAACATTTAACTAATTTTTTATATATATACACATGCACACACACACACACATATATACACACATATACATATATACACATATATGTATATATATACATATATATATACACACAGTTTTTTTGTAGAGGGGTGTTTCTCCATGTTCCCCTAGCTCTCAAACTCCTAGGTTCAAGCAATCCACCCACCTTGGCCTCAAATGTTTGGTCCATATATATTTAAAATTGTTACATCCTCTAGCTGAATTCACTGTTTTATCATTACGTAGTGACTTCCTGCATCTGTTCTTGAAGTTTTTGTGTCGAAATGTATTTTGTGTGATACAAGTAAAGCTGCTCCCACTTCTTTTTGGTTTCCATTGGCATGGAATATCATTTTTCATTTTTTTTATTTTCAGATTTTCCATGTCTTTATAAATAAGATATATTTCTTACAGGCAACAGATCAAAGGGTCTTGCTTTTTCATCCATTCAGGCACTCTATCGCTGTTTATCGAAAACTTTAGTTCATTTGCATTTAATGTTATTATTTATACTAACCACTTACTCCTGCTATTTTTATTTGCTTTTTGGTTGTTTTGTGGTTTTATCTTCCCTCTTTACTTATTTTCTGCCTTCCTTCTAGTGAAAGTGATTTTCTCTGGTGGTATGCTTTTATTTCTTGCGTTTTACTTTTTGTTCACCCATTTTGTGTTTATTGATTTGAGTTTACCATAATGTTTGCTATTAATATTTTATAACTCATTATTTTAAGCTGATTACAACTTATCACTGTTTTCATAAAAAGCAAGCAAAAACAAAACAAATAAAAACTTCGTCTCCCTGTTGTTAAGCTTTTTGTTGTAACTATTTATATCTTATTGTACCGTTTATGTCTCGAAAAGTTGTTGTAGTTATTTTTATTGGTTCATCATTTAGTCTTTCTATTTAAGATAACAGTAGTTTACACACCACAGATGTACTTGTGTAATATTCTGTGTCTTTCTGTTTTCTTAATATTACCAGTGAATTTTGGACCTTCAGATAATTTCTTACTGCTCACAACATCCTTTGCTTTCTGGTTGAGCTACTGTCTAGCATTTCTTATGGGACAGGTCTGATGCTGGTGAAATCCTTCAGCTTTACTTTGGGAAGTTCTTTATTTCTCCTTCATGTTTTAAATATATTTTCACTGGATAGACTGTTCTAGGGTAAAAGTTTTCTCTCTCAGCATTGTGAGTATGCCACGCCACTCTCTCATGTCCTGTAAAGTTTCCACTAAATAATCTGCTGCCAGAAATAGTGGAGTGCCATTGTGTGTTATTTGTCTCTCTTCTCTTGTTGCTTTTAGTATCCTTTCTTTATTCTTGATCTTTGGGAGTTTGATTATTATATGCCTTTAGGTAGTCTTCTTTGTCTTAGATCTGCTTGTGTTCTATAACCTTCTTGTACTAGGATATTGATATCTTTATCTAAGTTTGGGAAGTTCTCTGTTAGTATCCCTTTGAATAAACTTTCTACTCCTATCTCTTTCTCTACAACCTCTTTAAGGCCAATAACTCTTAGGTTTTTTCTTTGGAGACCATTTTCTAGATCCTGTATGTGGGCTTCATTGTTTTTATTCTTTTTTTATTTTGTGTCTTCTCACTGTATTTTCAAATAGCCTGTCTCACTCATTCTTTCTTCTGCTTACTCATTCTTTATTCTGCTTGATTGTTTCTGCTATTAAGATCCTCTGATATATGCTTTATTATTTCAAATTCATTTCTCAACTTCAGATTTTCTGATTGATTTTTTAAGAAATTATTTTAGTATCTTTGTTAAATATATCTAATAAAATTTTGAGTTCCTTTTCTGTGTTATCTTAAATTTCTTTGATTTTTCTCAACACAGCTATTTTGAATTATCTGTCCCAAAAGTCACATATCTCTGTTTCTCCAATATTATATCTTTATTTTGGTCAGTTGATGAGGTCATATTTTCCTGGTCATGTTTTCTTGATGCCTACGATGTTCATCTGTATCTAGGTATTGAAGAGTTAAGTATTTATTGTAGTCTTTGCAGTCTGTGCCTGTTTGTATTAATACATGTTCTTCTTGGGAAGACTTTTCAGGTATTCAAAAGGACTTGGGTTTTGTGATCTAAGCCATATCTGCACTAGGGGACACCCCAAGCTGAGTAAAAAAGTGTTTTTTGTAAAGTCTTAGAGGCACCACCTGGATAATCTTTGATAAGATGCAAATCATTATGTGGATTATCAGGCAGAGTCTTTTGTTCTCTTTCTCCCAAACAAGCAGAGTCTCACCTTCTCTTCTTAGCTACCTTGACCTGGGGACAGAGTAACACTCCTGTGGCCACCACCCCCAGGACTTCACTGTGTCAGACCTGAAGCCAGCACAGTACTGGGTCTCGCCCAAGGCCCACTGTAACCACTAACTGGTTATTCCTTATGTTCACCTAAGGCCCTTGGGCTCTACAATCAGCACATGATGATGCCAGCCAGGCATTTGTCTTTTACTTCAGAATAATGAGTTCCCCCAGGCCCTGGAGGAACCCAGTGGTGTGATCAGCATCCAGGGACTAGAGTTAAAAACCTTAGAAATCTACCTGGTGTTTTATTGTACTGAATCTGAGCAGGTACTTAAACCACAAAACTCAATACTTCCCATTCTTTCCTCTACTTTCCACAGGAAGAGAAACCTCTCCCCATGGCCACCACCACCAGTGGCCCACAGGAAGTACTACTAGTCTACTGCCAATATTGCCTTAAAGCCCATGGTCTCTTCAGTCAGCTTGCGGTGAATGCTGCCTGGCCTGGGACTGGCTTTTCAGGACAGTGGGCTCCACTCTGGCCTAGGGCAAGTCTATAAATGCCTTCTAAGAAGAAAGGCACTTGGTGTTCTGTACCTTTTTGACTGAGCTGGTACCTAAGGTGAAAGACAAAATTCCTTTTACATTTGCCTCTGCTTTGCTGAAGCAGAAGGAGTCTCTTTCCATAGTCATCCCAGTTGGGAATGTGCTGAGTCTCATATGAAGCCAGCAAGTCTCAGAGTCTCACCCAGGACCACGACATACTACCTGGGTATTGGTACTGGGTTTTCGGGGCTCAAGATCACTTTAGTGAGGAGGTGATGGATCTTTCTAGGACTGGGTTCTTTCTTTCAAGGCAGTGGATTTCCTTCTGGACCAGGGTGTGTCTAGAAATGTCATCTGGGAGCTAGTGCCTAAAAAGGGGGCCTCATGACTTTACTATACTGCTGTGACTCATGTCGTATCTAAGCTTCAAAACAAAGCCTGTTTACTATTCTTTCTCTTCTACTCAAGTGGAAGGAAAGGGTCTTTTGAATCCACAAACTGCGCTGCTTGGAATGGGGTGAGGTGTGGCAAAAGCACTCTTTCAGCCACACCTACTTGTGTTGAAGTAGGTCATGTGGTCCCCCAAGTCCACTGGCTCTGAGCCCAGTTTAGCACTAGGACTCTCCTGAGAAGTCTGCTGCCAATAGCATTGTGGCTCATTTGTGTGTTATTTGTTGCTTTTCTCTTGTTGCTATCAGAATCTTTTCTTTATCCTTGGCCCTTGGGAATGTGATTATTAAATGTCTTGGGATCATCTTGTTTGAATTAAATCTGCTGGGTGTTCTAAACCTTCTTGTACTTGAATACTAATATATTTCTCGAGGTTTGTTAGGTTCTCTGTTATCCTTTTAAATAAGCTTTCTACCCTGATCTCTCTCTCTCTACCTCCTTTTTAAGGCCAATAACTCTTATATTTGCCCTTTGGGGCTACTTTCTAAATGTTTTAGGCAAGCCTCATTCTTCTTTTTAATTTTTTTCATTTTGTCTCCTCTGACTCTTTGTTTTCAAATAGCCTGACTTCAAGCTTGCTATTTTTTTCTGCTAGATCAATTCTGCTCTTAAGAGACTCTGATGCATTCTTCAGTGTGTCACTTGAATTTTTCAGCTCCAAATTTCCACTTGATTCTTTTTAATTATTGCCATTTCTTTACTAAATTTATGTAATAGAATTCTGAATTCCTTCTCCATGTTGTCTTAAGTATCTTTGAGTTTCCCCAATATGGCTACTTTTAATTATCTGTCGGGAAGGTCACATATCTTTGTTTCTCCAATATTGGCGCTCAGTTTCCCATTTAGGCCATTTGGTGAGGTTATGTCTTCCTGAATTGTCTTGATGCTTGTAGATGTTTGTCTGTGTCTGGACATTGAAGAGTTAGGTATTTATTTTAGTCCTTACAGTCTGGACTCCTTTGTAACTGTCCTTCTTGGGAAGGCTTTCCAAGTATTCAAAGGGACTTGGATGTTGTGAACTAAGACTTTGTTTGCTGCAGCTATATCTACTTTACAGGGCACCTCAAGCCCAGCAACACTGTGGCTCTTAAAGATTCATAGAGATACTGCCTTGGTGGTCTTAGGTAAGATCTGGTAGAATTCCTTGGATTAGGAATTCCTTGAATTAGGCAGAAACTATTCTTCTCTTGCCTTAATTTTACTCAAACAAAATGAAGTCTTTCTCTCTCTATGCTAAGCTGCCCGTAGGTGGGAGAAGAGTAATACAACCAACTCTGTGGGCATCACCACTGAAACTGAACTGGGTCAGACCCAAAGCCAGCACAACCCTGGGTCTCACCCAAGTACTGCAGTGACCACTGCCTGGCTACCCCCTATCTTCTCTTAAGGCCCTGGGGTTCTACCATCTACAGGTGTTAAAGCCAACCATGCTTGTGCCATTCTTTTAAGCACAGTGGGCTTCCCCTGGCTCTGCGCATGTCTGGAGGTGTCATCCAGGAGTCAGGGACTGGAGTCTGGAACCTTAGACATCTACCTGTTGGTCTATTCTATTGCAGCTGAACTGGCACTGAAACCACTAGACAGTCTTTCCCATTTTTCTCTCTCCTTTTCTCAAGCAGAGGATTCTTTCCCCATAGCCACCATCACCCCAGCCTATGGCAAGTTCTGCCTGATTACTGCTGACATTGACTCACCCCCAAGTGCTCTTCAGTCAGTCTGCGGTGAATGCTGCCTGGCCTGTGTCTCTCCCTTTAGGGTAGTGGGTAACTGTCTGGCCTGGGACAAGTCTACAAATGCTGTCCAAGAGCCAGGGTCTATGTTTGGTGACTCAATGGGCCTGCTCTATTCTCTACTCCACTAGGGTACTGAGTTGGTACCTAAGCTGCAAGACAAAGTCCCCTTTACTCATTTCTCTCCTTTCCTCAAGCATAAGAAGTCTCTCCCTTTAGCCACCACAGTTAGGAATGTTCTGGGTAACACCTGAAGCCAGAAGAGCTCTATCACCCATGACCTACAGCGAGTATTGCCTGGCTACCACTGCTGATTATTCAGGGCCTAAGGATACTTTAGTCAGCAGGTCGTGAATCCCACCAGGGTGAGTCTTCCTTTCAAGGTAGCATGTTCCCTTCTGGCCCACAGTGTGTCTAGAAATACCCTGTGTGAGCTAGGGCCTTGGATGGGGGCCTTGGGACTCTACTTGTCACCTTATTCTACAGTGTCTGAGCTGGTATCCAAGTGAAAAGACAAAGTCCGCTTTACTGTTCTCTCTCTTCTCCTCAAGCAGAGGGGAGGAGTCGCTCCTGTAGCTGTAAGCTGCACTGCCTGGGGTTGGGGTTGCAGGGGGTGACCCAAGCATTCCCTTAGCCATCCTGGCTCCTATCTCACTAGGTCTCATGAACTCCAAGTTCACTGACTCTGAGCCCAGCACAGCACCAGGACTTGCCCAGCATTTGCATTTCGTGTGGCCTAGACTACCTTTCAGACTTATTTAGGACCCCGGAGTACATTAGCCTTTGACAGCAGAGCTTGCCAGAACTCAGGTTCCACCCACTGGGATGGGTGATTCCCCTCTGTCTAGGGCTGGTCTATACGCCCCCTCCATGGGTGTCAACTGCATTCTGCCAAATGTTGCTTTCAACTGTGACAGGGCAGCACTGAGCTCCAATGCAAAGTTTCACAATAACTGTGTTCTTTCTTCCCCAAGTACGCAGATTCTCTCTCTGGAACACATGGCCACTGCCATAGGAGGGGTTGAAGGGTGGTGGAGGCTATTTAAGACTGTCTTTCCTACCCTTTGTTTTCCTACGTATTTCTTTAATATGAAGTTAAAGCAGGTACTGTGATTGTTCACCTGATTTTTGGTTCCTATGAAAGAACTTTCTTTGTGTGTGGATAGTTGTTCAATTTGGTGTTCCTGTGGTACAGGAACAATCATTGGAGGCTTCTATTTGGCCATCTTGCTCTGCTCTCTCTCCAAGTTTATTTTTTATTTACTTGGAGAGTTATTTCTTGTTAATTGTTATTTCTGTCTACTGTGTCCATTCTGATTGTGTTTAAGGCAAAGTTTGTCATAGAGTGAGGATATCTCTCTAGGGAAGTATTTTGTTGCTCTAAACTATATCTGTGACGGTAAAGTAATATGTATTACTATGTGTATATATAGGTTGGTACACTTCAGTATAGGGCATTTAACTCAATTTTCTGTGCTTATAGCCTACTTGATGGACAAGGTGCTTTTTAAAGCCATAGTTATGGGAGGCTGAGGCAGGAGAATCACTTAAACCCGGGAGGCAGAAGTTACAGTGAGCCGAGATCACGCCATTGTGCTCCAGCCTGGGCCACAAGAGTGAAACTTCGTTCCCCGCCCTCCGCCCTCCCCCAAAAAAAGCCATAGTTGTAAAGTTGTAAAGGAGGGTTGCTTAACTAGTTTTGTTTTCAACTCTTAAGTCAGGGAGAGCCTGCCTGTTGGGTACAAGTTTCTTTTATAACAATCCCTCAGTGGTGTTCTTTAGTTTGAAAACCTATGAAGAAAATGAAAATGTGTGTTGAGGATGACTATAAGACAGTTGTTCGTAAAACTGATTCTGTACTATCAACCTGGGGAACTTATAAAAGGATTCCTCAGTCTCACATGATTATTGCTAGGATTTTTTTCTTGCTTCAGTATTCTTATTACTGTGACTTAGAGGTTGCATATACAGACTTCAGGCTTCAAGTTGTAAGCAGTGGATATCTATTGAAAGGCTTGGGCCATTTCAATATGCCATAGAATAGCACTGTCCAATAAAAATATAATGGAAACAACATATATAATTTTGTATTTTCTAATAGCATTGTTAAACAAATAAAAAGAAGCAAGTAAATTTTTAATAATTTTACTTAACCCAACATAACTGAAATATTATCATTTTATCTTGAAATTAATAAAATGTACTACTGAGCTATTTTACATTCTTTATTATTCATACTAAGTCTATAAAGTACAGTGTTTATTTTATACTTTCAGCTAATCTCAATTTGGACTAGCCATATTTCAAATGCTTAATAGCTACATATGGATACAGGCTACTATATTAGACAGTGCAGATCTAGAAGACCTGGGTTATGGCTATATGATGTTCCAGTGCTGACTCTGATCCAATTGCTTTAAGTATTTATCTGTATTTTCTTAATGTTCATGATTCCTGCTAAGCTGTAAACATTCTAATGGTGTCTGAAGTAAAAAGAGATCATTCACAGTGTGTGAAAATGGTTACCAGATCATTTAATGCAAAGATAATTTGTGTAATTTGAGAGACTTAATAAACTCTAAAATATTAATCTTTCATAGATATCATTGAAAATAAAGCCTAGATACTGGATCAGAGTTAATTGATAATATTATTTTTGTGGGTTTTTTTTTGTTTGAGTGTGTGTGTGTGTTGGCCTAGGACAGTGTTGTTCAACAGAGATGTAATACAAGTAACATATTAGCCATATTAAAAAGTAAGAAAAAAGATTATTTTTAAACGTATTGTAATAATATATTATAACCCAATATATTTAAAACATTATTTCAACATTAATTAAATAAAAATATTAAGGAGATATTTTGTCCTGTTTTTTTCCACTGAGATTTCAAAGTGTTGTGTGTATGTTATACTTCCAGCACACATCAATTAATGCCAGCTACTAACACATTTTAAGTGTTTAATAGCCCCATGTAGCTAGTGGCTCTCATATTTTATAACATAGGTTCAGAATTATTTATGATTGTTCTTTATATGGCCTAAAGACTCTGGATGTTAGCCAAAGGTACAATGTACCTTGTACTGCATAGTATTTTTAATACATTGTTAAGCTTTGTCTTTACTTATTTTATAGATATACTTCACCTAGTTCTGTCCTTGATGCATACTTTGATACAGTTTATTAATTCTGTGTGCTTAGTCTTTGATAATCCTTCTTATTTAAATTCTAATTTTACCACCTTGTGCTTGCCACCCTTTTATTTACTTAGAATTTACTGGGATGAATGCCAATAGCTACCTAATTCCACTTTCTTCAATACTTTCCCTTTCTACCGTATTTTTTTTGTAGCATTTTTATCTGAATTCTTTAAGCTTTACTTAAAAATTAGCTTTCCTAAGGCATTTATTATATTCTGTTCCTTGGTGCACACACATTCACTTATCAAGCACTCAAGATTGAATAATATTTCACAATTCCCATGTCTCCAGCTTCATCTAACTTGACTTTATTCAGATTGTCCTAAGAAGCATTTTTGTTCATTTATAATACAATCAGAGAAAAGTAAGATGAAGTAACAGACAGAAAGTTTTCTTCCTTCAAGTTGAAAGTATTTCCAAAGACCTATATATTTTGATAAAATTAGGTTAATGTCAATAGGATAGTAGAAACAATTTCAAAGATTATACTGATATTAATATGAGGTCAATCAAGCACGTCATATTGCTGCATTTAAAAGACAACAAATGGAAAATGCATAGCATATATTGTTTCCAAATAACTTCTCAATATATATTTGCCCCATCTCCTTTTCCCGTCTTGATATAATTATGTCATTTGAATAGACTTGGCAGCAAAAAGTACTAGTTAAAATTGTGAGCTTTGGCGTCAGAAAGTCTTGGGTTCTTAGCTCTGCTACTCACTAGTTGCATGACTTTGAGCAAGTACCTTTCTTTCTCTGAGTATTTCATTATTTATGTATAAATGAGGACCAATAAGTTTAAATCATCTCACTGACTGTTGAAAAGATTAAGTAAAATAAGTAATGCTTGAACATAATTGACACTCAAAAATTATTTATTAATGTTTTTATTATTAATAATAACCATAGTGCTTCAAGGTAAATTCAATAGAGTCAGTCTATATATATTTGTCATTATTAATGCAATTTAAGGAACAAAAAATTTTTACTTAAGTATCTAAAACTATGTTGAGTATAAAACCAATAATTTTAATCACTCTGTAATTTTTGAAATATTAATGAACCAAATATCCTTTTCAAGAATTTAGGAAAATAACAACAAAATGACCCAACAAAAATAGGAACAAGTTATTTCAGATTAAAAAAATGGTTACAATCTTATAAAATTGATACATAAACCAAAAGCAATTGTTGTTTCTGTAAAAATAAATTCACCCATGACTGATTGATATGGTTTTGCTATGTCCCCACCCAAATTTCATCCTGAATTGCAGCTCCCAAAATCCCCATGTGTCATGAGAGGGACCCAGTGGGAAGTAATTGAATCATGGGGGTGGGTTTTTCCCACGCTGTTCTCATGATAGTGAACAAGGATCACGAGGCCAGATGGTTTTATAGAGGGCAGTTCCCCTGCACATGCTTTCTTGCCAGCTGCCATCTAAGATGTGCCTTTGCTTCTCCTTCACCATGTGCCACAATTGTGAGGCCTCCCTAGCCATGTGGAACTGTGAGTTCATTAAAACAATTTCCTTTATGAATTATCCAGTCTCACTTATGTCTTTATTAGCATTGTGAGAATGAACTCATACAGTAAATTAGTACCAGGTAGTAGGGCACTGCTGTAAAGATACCCAAAAATGTGGAAGAGACTTTGGAAATGGGTAACAGGCAGAGATTGGAACAGTTTGGAGGGATCAAAGGAAGACAGGAAAATATGTAAAAGTATGGAACTTCCTAGAGACTGTTGAATGGCTTTTAACAAAATTCTGATACTGATATGGACAAAAAAGTCCAGGCTGAGGTGGTCTCAGATGGAGATGAGGAACTTGTTGGGAACTGGAGTGAAGGTGACTCTTGTTGTGCTTTAGCAAAAAGCCTGGTGGCATTTTGCACCTGTGCTAGAGATTTGTGAAACTTTGAACTTGAGAGAGATTATTTAGGGTATCTGTCAGAAGAAATTTCTAAGCAGTAAAGCATTCAAGAGGAAGCAGAGAATAAAACTTTGGAAAATTTGCAGCCTGGTGATGCAATAGAAAAGAAAAACTCATTTTCTGAGGAGAAATTCAAGCCTGCTGCAGAAACTTGCATAAATAACAGGGAACTGAATGTTAATCACTAAGACAATGGGGAGAATGTCTCCAGGGCATTTCAGAGACCTTTGGAGCAGCCTCTCCCATCACAGGCCCAGAGGCCTAGGAGGAAAAAATGGTTTCCTGGGGAGGGTTCAGGGTCCCCCTGCTGTGGGCAGGCTAGGTACTTGGTGCCCTGAATCCCAACCACTCCAGCCATGGCTAAAAGAGGCCAGTGTTCAACTTAGGCCAAGGCTTCAGAGCATGAAACCCTAAGTCTTGGCAGCTTCCACATGGTGTTGAGGCTGCAGGTGCCCAGAAGACAAGAACTGAGGTTTGGGAACCTCTGCCTAGATTTCAGAGAATGAATGGAAATGTCTGGATGTCCAGGCAAAAGTTTCCTGCAGTGGTGGAGCTCTCATGGAGAACCTCTGGTAGGGCAGTGTAGAAGGAAAATGTGGGGTGGGAGCCCCCACACAGAGTCCCCACTGAGGCAGTGCCTCGTGGAGCTGTAAGAAGAGGGCCACCATCTTCCAGAACCCAGAATGGTAGATTCACTGACCACTTGCACCATGTGCCTGAAAAAGCTGCCGACAATGCCATTCTATAAAATTATCTAGAAGGGGTCCTGTGCCCTGCAACAACACATGGGTGGAGCTGCCCAAGGCTGCAGGAGCCCACCTCTTGCAGCAGTGTGACCTGGATGTGAGATATGGAGTAAAATTAGATCATTTTGGAGCTTTAAGATTTGACTTCCCTGCTGGATTTTGGAATTGCAGGGATCCTTTAGCTCCTTTTGTTTTGGCCAATTTCTCCCATTTGGAATGAGTGTATTTACCATGCCCGTACCCAGTTGTATCTAAGAAGTAACTATCTTGCTTTTGAATTTACAGGCTTATAGGCAGAAGGAACTTTACTTGTCTCAGGTGAGACTTTGGACTGTGGGCTTTTGAGTTAATACTGAAATTAGTTAAGAATTTGGGGGGCATTTGGGAAGGCATGATTGGTTTTGAAATATGAAGATATGAGATATGAGATTTGGGATGGGTCAGGGAAGGAATGATAGGATTTGGCTGTGTCCCTGTGTCCCCACCCAAATCTGATCTTAAATTGTAGCTTCCATAGTTCTCATGTGTCATGGGAAGGATCTGGTAGGAGGCAATTGAATCATGGGGTTGAGTTTTTCCCAGCCTTTTCTCACGATAGTGAGTAAGTCTCAGGGTATCTGATGGTTTTATAAAGGGTAGTTTCCCTGAACACACTCTCTTGCCTGCTGCCATTTAAGATGTTCCTTTGCTCCTTTTTCACCTTCTACCATGATTGTGAGGCCTCCTCAGCCATGTGGAACTGTGAGTTTATTAAACCTCTTTCCTTTATAAATTACCCAGTTTCAGGTATGCCTTTATTAACAACATGAAAATGGACTAATACACTGATCTAACACAGAAAAATAATAAAATAATACTTAAGCAAATTTAGAAATGAGAAACTGCATATGAAGAATTTAAAAACTAAGAGATGAGGGGGTGCCAAGATGGCCAAATAGGAACAGCTCCAGCCTCCATCTCCCAGCGTGAGTGACACAGAAGATGGGTGATTTCTACATTTCCAACTGAGATACCAGGTTCATTTCACTGGGGCGTGTTGGACAGTCGGTGCAGGACAGTGAGTGTAGCCCAACGAGTGAGAGCCAAAGCAGGGTGATGCATCTCCTCACCCGGGAAGCACAAGGGGGAAGATAATTCCTTTTCCTAGCCAAGAGAAACCGTGACACACAACACCTGGAAAATCGGGTCACTCCCACCCTAATACCCTAATACTGCGCTTTACCAAGGGTCTTAGCAAATGGCACACTAAGAGATTATATCCCGTGGCTGGCTCAGAGAGTCCCACACCCATGGAGCCTCCCTCATTGCTAGCACAGCAATCTGAGATCTAACTGCAAGGTGGCAGCGAGACTGGGGGAGGGGTGCCCGCCATTGCTGAGGCTTAAGTAGGTAAACAAAGAGGCTAGGAAGCTCAAGCTGGGTGGAGCCCAACTCAACTCAAGGAGGACTGTCTGCCTCTGTAGACTCCACCTCTGGGGACAGGGCATAGCTAAACAAAAAGCAGCAGAAGCCTCTGCAGATGTAAATGTCCCTGTGTGACAGCTTTGAAGAGAGTAGTGATTCTCTCAGCATGGAGGTTGAGATCTGAGAATGGACAGACTGCCTGCTCAAGTGGATCTCTAACCCCCTAATGGCCTAACTGGGGGAGCCTAACTGGGAGTAGCCTAACTGGAGTGGACCTCAAGCAAACTCCAACAGACCTGCAGCTGAGGGTCCTGACTGTTAGAAGAAAAACTAACAAACAGAAAGGACATCCACACCAAAACCCCATCTGTACGTCACCATCATCAAAACCACAAAGATGGGGAAAAAGCAGTGCAGAAAAGCTCAAAATTCAAATAATCAGAGTGCCTCTCCCCCTCCAAAGGAATGCAGCTCCTCGCCAGCAATGGAACAAAGCTGGACAGAGAATGACTTTGACAAGTTGAGAAAAGAAGGCTTCAGTTGATCAAACTTCTCAGAGCTAAAGGAGGAACTACAAACCCAGCACAAATAAACTAAAAACCTTGAAAAAAGATTTGATGAATGGATAAATAGAATAACCAATGCAGAGAAGTCCATAAACGACCTGATAGAGAAGAAAACCATGACATGAGAACTACGTGACAAATCCACAAGCTTCAGTAACCGACTCGATCAACTAGAAGAAAAAGTATCAGAGATTGAAGATCAAATGAATGCAATGAAGTGAGAAGAGAAGTTTAGAGAAAAAAGAGTAAAAATAAATGAACAAACCTCCAAGAAATATGGGATTATGTGAAAAGACCAAGAAATATGGGATTATGTGATGTACCTGAAAGTGACGGGGAGAATGGAACCAACTTGGAAAACACTCTGCAGGATATTATCCAGGAGAACTTCCCCAGCCTAATAAGGCAGGCCAACATTCAAATTCAAGAAATACAGAGAACACCACAAAGATACTCCTCAAGAAGAGCAACTCCAAGACACATAATTGTCAGATTCACCAAAGTTGAAATGAAGGAAAAAATGTTAAAGGCCACCAGAGAGAAAGGTCGGGTTACTCACAAAGGGAAGCCCATCAGACTAACAGCAGATCTCTCGGCAGAAACTCTTCAAGCCAGAAGAGAGTGGGGGCCAATACTCAACATTCTTCAAGAAAAGAATTTTCAACGCAGAATTTCATATCCAGCCAAACTAAGTTTCAAAAGTGAAGTAGAAATAAAATCCTTTACAGACAAGCAAATGCTGCAAGATTCTGTCACCACCAG
Organism: Macaca thibetana thibetana; assembly: GCF_024542745.1. Taxonomy (NCBI): domain Eukaryota; kingdom Metazoa; phylum Chordata; class Mammalia; order Primates; family Cercopithecidae; genus Macaca; species Macaca thibetana. The sequence goes on along the minus strand of NC_065598.1, from coordinate 89,254,935 downwards.
GCCTGCCCTACAAAAGCTCCTGAAGCAAGCACTAAACATCGAAAGGAAAAACCAGTACCAGCCATTGCAAAAACATGCCAAATGTAAAGACCATCAATGCTAGGAAGAAACTGCATCAACTAATGAGCAAAATAACCAGTTAACATCATAATGACAGGATCGAGTTCACACATAAGAATATTAACCTTAAATGTAAATGGGATAAATGCTCCAATTGAAAGACACAGACTGGCAAATTAGATAAAGAGTCAAGGCCCATCAGTTTGCTGTATTCAGGAGACCCATCTCACGTACAGAGCCACACATAAGCTCAAAATAAAGGGATGGAGGAAGATCTACCAAGCTAATGGAAAACAAAAAAAAGCCAGGGGTTGCAATCCTGGCTATCTGATAAAACAGGCTTTAAACCAACAAAGATCAAAAGAGACAAAGAAGGCCATTAAATAATGGCAAAGGGATCAATTCAACAAGAAGAGCTAATTATCCTAAATATATATGCACCCAATACAGGAGCACCCAGATTCATTAACCAAGGCCTTAGAGACCTACAAAGAGACTGAGACTCCCACACAATAATAATGGGAGACTTTAACACCCACTGTCAACATTAGACAGATCAACGAGACAGAAAGTTAACAAGGATATCCAGGAATTGAACTCAACTCTGCACCAAGTGGACCTAATAGACATCTACAGAACTCTCCATCCCAAATCAACAGAATATACATTCTTCTCAGCATCACATCACACTTATTGCAAAATTGACCACATAGTTGGAAGTAAAGCACTCCTCAGCAAATGTACAAGAACAGAAATTATAATAAACTGTCTCTCAGACCACAGTGCAATCAAACTAGAACTCAGGAATAAGAAACTCAATCAAAACCACTCAACTACACGGAAACTGAACAACCTGCTCCTGAATGACTACTGGGTACATAACAAAATGAAGGCAGAAATAAAGGTGTTCTTTGAAACCAATGAGAACAAAGATACCACATACCAGAATCTCTGGGACACATTTAAAGCGATGTATAGAGGGAAATTTATAGCACTAAATGCCCACAAGAGAAAGCAGGAAAGATCTAAAATTGACACCCTAACATCACAATTAAAAGAACTAGAGAATCAAGAGCAAACACATTCAAAAGCTCAGCAGAAGGCAAGAAATAACTAAGATCAGAGCAGAACTGAAGGAGATAGAGACACAAAAATCCCTTAAAAAAATCAATGAATCCAGGAGCTGTTTTTTTGAAAAGATCAACAATATTGATAGACCACTAGCAAGACTAACACAGAAGAAAAGAGAGAAGAATCAAATAGACACAATAAAAATTGATAAAGGGTATATCACCACCGACCCCACAGAATTACAAGCTACCATCAGAGAATACTATAAACACCTCTACGCAAATAAACTAGAAAACCTAGAAGAAAGGGATAAATTCCTGGACCCATATACTCTCCCAAGACTAAACCAGGAAGAAGCTGAATCCCTGAATAGACCAATAGCAGGTTCTGAAATTGAGGCAATAATTAATAGCCTACCAACCAAAAAAAGTCCAGGACCAAACAGATTCACAGCTCAATTCTACCAGAGGTACAAGGAGGAGTTGGTACCATTCCTTCTGAAACTATTCCAGAAAAAGAGGGAATCCTCCCTAACCCATTTTATGAGGCCGACATCATCCTGATACCAAAGCCTGACAGAGGCACAACAAAAAAAGAGAATTTTAGACCAATATCCCTGATGAACATCGATGCAAAAATCCTCAATAAAATACTGGCAAACCGGATCCAGCAGCACATCAAAAAGCTTATCCACCATGATCAAGTGGGTTTCATCTCTGGGATGCAAGGCTGGTTCAACATATGCAAATCAATAAATATGATCCAGCATATAAACAGAACCAAAGACAAAAACCACATGATTATCTCAATAGATGCAGAAAAGACCTTTGACAAAATTCAACAGCCCTTCATGCTAAAAACGCTCAATAAATTCGGTATTGATGGAATATATCTCAAAATAATAAGAGCTATTTATGACAAACCCACAGCCAATGTCATACTGAATGGGCAAAAACTGGAAGCATTCCCTTTGAAAACTGGCACAAGACAGGGATGCCCTCTCTCACCACTCCTATTCAACATAGTGTTGGAAGTTCTGGCCGGGGCAATCAGGCAAGAGAAATAAATAATAGTTGTTCAATTAGGAAAAGAGGAAGTCAAATTGTCTCTGTTTGCAATGACATGATTATATATTTAGAAAACCCCATCATCTCACACCAAAATCTCCTCAAGCTGATAAGCAACTTCAGCAAAGTCTCAGGATACAAAATCAAAGTGCAAAAATCACAAGCATTCTTATACACCAATAACAGACAAACAGAGCACCACATCATGACCGAACTCCCATTCACAATAGCTTCAAAGAGAATAAAATACCTAGGAATCCAACTTACAAGGGATGTGAAGGACCTCTTCAAGGAGAACTACAAACCACTGCTTAATGAAATAAAAGAGGACACAAGCAAATGGAAGAACACTCCATGCTCATGGATGGGAATAATCAATATTGTGAAAATGGCCATAGTGCCCAAGGTAATTTATAGATTCAATGCCATCCCCATTAAGCTACCAATGACTTTCTTCACAGAATTGGAAAAAACTACTTTAAAGTTCATGTGGAACCAAAAAAGTGCCCGCATTGCCAAGACAATCCTAAGTCAAAAGAACAAAGCTGGAGGCATCATGTTACCTGACTTCAAACTATACTACAAGGCTACAGTAACCAAAATGGCATGGTACTGGTACCAAAACAGAGATATAGACTAATGGAACAGAACAGAGCCCTCAGAAATAATACCACACATCTACAACCATCTGATCTTTGACAAACCTGACAAAAACAAGAAATGGGGAAAGGATTCCTTATTTAATAAATGGTGCTGGGAAAACTGGCTAGCCATAAGTAGAAAGCTGAAATTGGATCCCTTCCTTACTCCTTATACAAAAATTAATTCAAGATGAATTAGAGACTTAAATGTTAGACCTAAAACCATAAAATGCCTAGAAGAAAACCTAAGCAATACCATTCAGGACATAGGCATGGACAAGAACTTCATATCTAAAACACCAAAAGCAATGGCAACAAAAGCCAAAATTGACAAATGGGATCTAATTAAACTAAAGAGCTTCTGCACAGCAAAAGAAACTACCATCAGAGTGAACAGGCAACCTACAGAACGGGAGAAAATGTTTGCAATCTACTCATCTGACAAAGGGCTAATTTCCAGAACCTCCAAAGAACTAAAACTAATTTACAAGAAAAAAACAACCCTATCAAAAAGTGGGCAAAGGATATGAACAGACACTTCTCAAAAGAAGACATTTATGCAGCCAACAGACACATGAAAAAGTTCTCATCATCACTAGCCATCAGGGAAATGCAAATCAAAACCACAATGAGATACCATCTCACACCAGTTAGAATGGCAATCATTAAAAAGTCAGGAAACAACAGGTGCTGGAGAGGATGTGGAGAAATAGGAACACTTTTACACTGTTAGTGGGACTGTAAACTAGTTTAACCATTGTGGTAGACAGTGTGGTGATTCCTCAAGGATCTAAAACTAGAAATACCATTTGACCCAGCCATCCCATTACTGGGTATATACCCAAAGGATTATAAATCATGCTGCTATAAAGACACATGCACACGTATGTTTATTGTGGCACTATTCACACTAGAAAAGACTTGGAGCCAACCCAAATGTTCATCAGCGACAGACTGGATTAAGAAAATGTGGTACATATAGTCCATGGAATACTATGCAGCCATAAAAAAAAAGGATGAGTTCGTGTCCTTTTTAGGGACATGGATGCAGCTGGAATACATCATTCTCAGCAAACTATCACAAGAACAGAAAACCAAACACCACATGTTCTCACTCATAGGTGGGAATTGAACAATGAGATCATTTGGACACAGGAAGGGGAACATCACACACCGGGGCCTCTTGTGATGTGGGGGAAGGGGGGAGGGATAGCATTAGGCGATATACCTAATGTAAATGACGAGTAAATGGGTGCAGCACACCAACATGGCACATGTATACATATGTAATAAACCTGCACGTTGTGCACATGTACCCTAGAACATAAAGTATAATAATAATAATAATAATAAAGAATAGCAGGCTCTAGTGTGCCAGAAACTGCCACTTTTCATTTACTAACTCATTTAACCCTCACAGCTACCCTGTAGGTTTGTAGTATTATGGTTTCGTTTTGTAGGTGAAGAAGCCATAGAGAAGTCAGCAAGTAAGTAAGGCTGTCAGTATAGTAAACCATGCTAGTTAGGTTCAACTTCTCTTATCAATGCAGCATGGAGGAATCAAAGAGAACTCAGGAATCTCGCTAACATCAGCTCTAGGTACTCATGAATTTTGTGCCTAGTCACTTCTCTTTCAGTCCTGTTTTTCTCACTTGCACAACAGGAAGTGACACTTTCTAAGATTTTTATTGTGTCAAAGCAAAACTTGTACTGGATAAAATTGAACAGTAAAGGAAGACTTTTGAAGGAGTGAAGAGTGTGCCATTCCCAAGTGTACCAAATTGGTATATTGATTATTTTGAGTTGAAAAACACTGAAGAAACTTCAGAAAGGGCTAGATGACCTGTCTCTTCCTAGACTCAGCAAACCTTAAAAAATCCTTCATCTGGGAGGGGTACCCTCTCCATACCAGCGAGAAAATAGCCCTTATCACCAGATACTGGGAAATTGGGGCTGCAGTGGGCCTGAATAAATATACTTACTGAAGTAATCTTTATTTTCCACTAGTTTTATACCCCACCACACCACATATATCTCCCAGTGACTTCTGTAGAAATTTACTGTCTACCCATATCATCCTTGTCCTGTCAGTTATTCTCAAATGTATCATTCTTTGTCTAAATAGTATGAAAGCATCTTGCTTTGACCACTTTGAGCTTCACTTTCTTTTGAAGATTCCTATGTACATGTTAAACTAATAAAATTTGTATACTTTTCTCTCATTAAAAAAAAAAGAGACTACAATATAAAATTCTACATCAAGAAATTTACAAATCTTAATTAACTAAAATTTAAAACAATAAATTGTATCAAAAAATCCATTTGATGAGAGGTAAAAATAATAAAACCCAAATTGGCTGAAATTGTAGAAGAATATAAGATTATAAAATTTTACCTCACCAAAGAAAATAGAAGCAATGATTTTCCAATTGACTTCAAGGAATAGAAAATTACTGTTATTTTAACTGTTCCAGAGCACAGAAAAGAAAAAGACAGCTCTTAATTTATGTCACCAGGTGTATTAGGCCATATTTTGTTTTGCTATAAAGAAATGCCTGAGACTGTGTTATTTATAATGAAAAACAGATTTAATTGGCTCATGGTTCTGCAGGGTATATAGCAAGTGTGATGCCAGCATCTGCTTCTGGTGGGGGCCTCCATAATCTTACAATCGTGGCTAGATGTGAATGGGGAGTAGAGAGTCACCTGGCAAGAGCAGGAGCAAAAGAGAGAGTGTAAAAATGCCACATACTTTGAAACAACCAGATCTCATGAAACGTCAAAGTGAGAATTCAGTCATCACCAAGGGAATGGTGCTCAGCCATTCTTAAGGAATGTTCCCCCATGATAAAAACACCTCCCACCAGGCCCCTTCTTCAACACTGGGGATTACATTTCACTGTAAGATTTGGAAGGGACAAATATTCATACTATATTGTTCCAACCCTGGCCTCCTAAATCCATGTTCTTCTCACATTGCAGGATAAAATGATCTCCTGCCAATTTCCAATCGCCCCCCCCCATCTTAAATCATTCCAGCATCATGTTTAAAGTCCTCATCACATATGGGACTGATGTCCTTCCACCTATGGACCTGTATAATCAAAACAAGTTATTTACTCCCAAGGTACAATGGTGGTACAGGCATTGGGTAAACTTTAGCATTCCAGAAGAAATTGACCAAAAAATGAACTATGGGCCCCACACAAGTCTGAAACACAGCACAGCAGGCACTAAACATTAATGCTTAAAAATAATTCTTGACTCCATGTCCTATATCCTGGGCACTCTGATGCAAGAGGTGGGCCCCAATGGCCTTGGGCAGCTCCACCCCTGTGGCTCCTCCACACGGATTTTGCAAGTTGATGATATATCTGCCATTCTGAGGTCTGGAGGGTGGCAGCCCCATTCCCACAGCTCCACCAGGCAGTGCCCTGGTGTGGACCCTGCATAGGGGCTCCAACCCCACATTTCCCCTCTGCACTGCCCAAGTTGAGTCTTTCTGTGAAGGCTCCACCCCTGTGGCAGGATTCTGCCTGGATAACCAGGCTTTCTTATACGTTCTCTGAAATATAGGAGGAAGCTGCCAAGCCCCTTCCATGCTTGTATTCTGTTTGCCTGCAGATTTAACACCACATAGAAACCACCAAGGCTAACAGTGTCTTGCACTTTCTAGAGTGGCAGCCCAAGCTGTTTCTAGGGCTCTTTGAGCCACAGATAGAATTAGAGTAGCTGAAATGCAGGGTGTGGTGTCTTGAGGCTGAGCAGAGAAGTAGCACCCTGGGCTTGGCCCCTGAAATCATTTGTTCCTCTTTGGCCTCTGAACCTATGTTGAGAGTGGTGGCCTAGTAGATCTCTGAAATGCCTCAGGACATTTTTCTCCTTGACTTGGGTATCAGCACTTGGCTCCCTTTTCGTCATGTCAATATTATGAAAGGTTCATAGCCCTTTTAAATTCTTCCACTTAAAATTGAATTTCCTTCTCTACAATGTGTCCATGTTGTGAATTTTCCCAATTTTTATGCTCCGCTTCCCTTTTAAATATAAGTTCCAATGTTAAGTCATTTATTTGCTCTCATATCTGATGAAAGGTTAGTAGAAGCAGCCATGACACTCTTGCATGTCTTGCTGTTTAGAAATTTCTTTTACCAGATACTGTAAGTTATCACTCTTATGTTAAACCTTACACAAAACTAGGATGTGAACAAAATGCAGCCAAGCTCTTTGCTAGGATGTAACCTAGGTAAACTTTACTTGAATTGCCCAAAAGTTACTTATCTTCATCTAAGCACTTATCATCCTGACCTTCAGTGTCCATATTTCTATCAACATTTTTGTCACAACCACTTAACAAGACCCTAAGAAGTTTCAAACTTTCCCTTCTCTTCCTGTCTTCTGGGTTTTTGAACTCTTCCAACCTCTGCTCATTACCCATTTCCAAATTGCTTCCACATTTTCAGGTATCTTTATAGCAACACTTCACTCCTTGTTATCAATTATCTGCATTAGACCATTTTTGTATTGCTATTAAGAAATACCTGAGACTGAGTAATTTATATAAAATAGAGGTTTAAATGGTACAAGGTTCTACAGGCTTTATGGAAGCATGGTGCCAGCATCTGCTCAGTTTCTGGAGAGGCCTCAGGAAGCTCTTAATCATGGCAGAAGATGAAGGGGGAGCAAATTAATCACATGGTGAGAGCAGGAGCAAGAGAGAGAAAGGAGAGGTACTACACATTTTTACAGAACCAGATCTTGTGTGAACTCATAATGAGAACTCACTAATTACAGAAAAAATGGTGCTAAGCCATTCATGAGGGATCCACTCCCATGATCTAAACACCTCTCACCAGGGCCCACCTCCAACACTGGGGATTACATTTTAACATAAAATTTGGAGGTGACAAACATCCAAGCCATGCTAGTAGCACTATGGCACTGGATCATTTTAAGGAGAGCAGACAAAAATGAACTCAGGACCACTTACAATAGCTGACTTTAGATGTCAAAAGTGCTTTTTAAATGTAATAACTCAATATTGCAAAATAAAAGTTTCTTCAAATTGATTCATAAATTGAACTTCAGTGCAAATCTAGTGGGATTTTTTTTTCAGAACTTGATAAATTAATTCTAGATTTTACTTGAACGAAAAATTGTGTAAGATTAGTCATTTAAAAATAATTAGAATAATGACATAGGTCTTGCCCTAGCAGTCGTATAACATAATGTAAACGTACAACAGTTACAGTATTCGATACTAAAAGAGGAATAAACATACACATCAATGGAATAAAAGAGAAACCGAAAACAAGGTTAATTCCCATAGCAAATAAAAAAATTGGCATTTCAAATTAGTAATGAAAGGATGTATTTTTCAATATATATTTTAAACATAATTAGCTATTTGAAAATAAATTAGTTAAAACTCTTAACTTTGAAATAAGAATACGTTTCAGGATATTTAGGCTCTCGATGTATAAGCAAAACTTGTAAACAAAAATGTGTGGGAATGTTTTAGTTTTACCCACAAGAAGGCATTTCTAAGTGTGATGTGAAATTCAGAAGCTTTAAAGTAAAAAACAAATATTTGAGAATATAAAATTATATTTTCTTTCACAAAAATATAAGTATACCTATATACACATATATACACACACATATATTTATACACACATTATATATAGTATATTATATATACTATATTATATATAAAATATAATTATATATACCAAGTGTATATATACTATATAGTATATTATATTATAGTATACTATTGTATATTATATTATAGTATGGTATATTATATTATAATACTATAATATAGTGTATCATATATACTATATAATATGTACTATATATACTATATTATATATGCTATATATAGTGTGTGTATATATATACTATTATAATATATATTATATTATATACACATATATATACACCCAGGGCCCTGTGGGTGTACACATGGGAAGGCACATATATATAATATATAATAGTATATATATACACACAGTATAATAGTGTTAAATGACAAGTCAGGAAAATAATTCCAACATATAGGCCACATAAAGGGTTAATATCCTTGCTATATAAAAATAGATTACACGGAAATTTCCTCTTAAGCTAAAGTTCTCTGGTGGTTGGTGAATTTTCTGATTATACCATTATACTGCATCCTAAACTGCTGGAGAATATGTGAAGTCTGAGAAATATCCATAGGGTAATTACGTCCTGGCCGTTATTTCTCTTCCCCCACCAAAAAAAAAAAAAAAAAAAAATGATATTCTACCTTGGACTTTATGCTGTATTCATTTAGTTTGCATGCCTTTGACTTATACTTTGTCTCCTTAGTTTCACAGAGTCAACCTTAAAGAGTGTTTTTGCCTGTTGAAACAAAACAATTAATGCAGGGCTGCAAATTTAGCTTTACTGCTAACAGGGAGTCATAGGTTATAAATCACTGCATCATTCTGACAGTAAGACTTTAAGTCACAGGTGTATATAAGACTAGTTATTAGCTCATTTTACAGAAATATTTTAATCAGAAAACTCCTTTTTTTTCAGAACAAGTTTATAAAAGCATAATTCAGCATTCAAAACTATTCTGAGATTCTGCATCCCAGCCTCTCGGAACCTGGTTCTTTCTGTGTTTACCAATAGGAAAATATTGCTAATCCCATTAAGTACACCATGCTAGTGTAAGGAACTTCAGAATTTTTCCTCTCCTCTTATATATGAACAGTATTCAACATTAATCTTTTAAAGATAACTCCGTTTGTTTTCCATTTTTAGTATCTGAAACCCAGAAGTGATTTTTAATGGTTAGAATTTAAGCTCCTAGGAGGAAATAATATCAATAAAATTGACATTATTGGGAATGCTGTCTTCGGCCAGGTGACAATACCTATTTGTACAATATATACTGCTTAGTGCATCTACCATGAATAGGGCCTTGCTTTGAATTAACAGCAGTTTATAACTCTGAATTCACTTTTTATAAAATAGATGATCATTATCAGTATTCAGGAAAGGGAAAATCCAGTCATGAACGGAGTCATTACAGGTGAGAATTCTAAGAAATTGAGACTGAAATGGTAAGATAATATTGCCTATGAATACAACATCTTACTGTAAGCTTAGGATAATTTACTAATTTGGCATTTAGAAGTAAAAGTACAACATCCATTTCTTAAGTTAAGAGACATATTTTGCCTTATTGCTAGCCTCATCATATAAGGCATGAAAATACATTAATATTATTTAAATTTATAATATTTAATATTATTTTAATATTAAAAATGGAATATTACCTAAAGTAAGTTTAAATTAATTAAAAACATAATTCATTAAACCATCTACTAATATTAATGAGCTTACAAAGTAGGATATTTCTTTTAAATATAATTCTTATGTGTGTAATATAAAATTTGTAACAGCAGAATACATAATAAACTATGTTTCTTTGTATGTCATATATGGTACAATTTGCCATGTAAGGTACGATTGCTGAGTTAATTATTTTACTTAATAGCTAACTGGATCCAAATAAACAGTAAACCTATTAAAGAAAATTTCCAGTGAATTTATGCAAGAAGTAGAAGAACTTGAACATTTCTGTATAAGAATATTTATTTATTTTTATTTATCTACATCTGCATCTATTGTTACATCAACAGTGGACCAGGCACTGTACTAACAGTTCTATTTTCATTATTCCATTTAATTTTTTATTTTTATTTTTTTGAGACAAAGTCTCACTCTGTCACCCAGGCTGGAGTGCAGTGGTGCGATCTTGGCTCACTGCAACCTCCGCCTCCCGGGTTCAGGTGATTCTCCTGCCTCGGCCTCCTGAGTAGCTGAGATTATAGGCATGCACCACCACTCCTGGCTAATTTTTGTATTTTTAGTAGAGACAGGGTTTCACCATGTTGGTCAGGCTGGTCTCGAATTCCTGACCTCGTAATCCACCCGCCTCGGCCTCCCAAAGTGCTGGGATTACAGGTGTAAGCCACTGCGCCCAGCCTCCATTTAATTTTTCCTACAATGATTTGAGTGGAAATTAGAACCCAGAGATGACTTTAAAGCACAGGCATTTTGTCATCATACATGCAACCACTTTTTAAATTCAGCAAGCATTTAAGGGCCTTAATATACTTGGAATGGCTTGAAATCTGAGAGAAAATCTGAGCAATGTTGCAAAAAGCTTTCTTCCAGTTTGACTTTGGGAAACAAATGCAGAAAAGTGCATACTTCATGTTTAAAATGAGCGAAATATGAATGCACAGTTTTGTACTGTCAATGTCATTCCACTTTTACTTCAATTTGATGTTTATCTCAGCCTAAATGGAATACAACATTAAATCACAGATTTCAATTTTCCACTTTTACCTTAAGAGGCAAGTTTTGGCAAGTCCAAGGTTTAGGTTTATGCATTTTACCACTTCGTAGAACATCTATCAAAGTGGACAGACCTTGTTTCTTTATTTCTAAATCTCTTCATATTGAGAAACATTTGAACTGCTAAATATTTAAATCTCTATTAAATTGTTCTGAAATAAAAAATATACGATTTATAAGTAGCCCAAACAAATGGTAAGAAACTAATTTGCTTTGATTTCTTAACATCATAATTTCTTGATGTCATTGCAGGTACTAAGTTAGCCCTTCTCTATCAGGTGAAGCTACGTATAAAATGACTGTGCTTGGTCAATATTTACTTAATTAGTGAGAATTTTCAGTCCCATAAAACAGAAATATGGCATACCATTTTTAAAATAGGGAAAATAATTGTGCGCAATAAAAATGACTTTACACAACCACTGTTTTTGTTTCATATCAATCTTTTCCTATGTATACATATTTATGTTTCCATAATTTTCATCATACATACCATTATTACCAGCATTATTCTATCTTTATATAAATTATAGTTTGGATGAAATAAAACTGGTTATTAGTTCTTTTAAAACTTAAAAAAAACTTTTATTATTTATCTACTCTTAGTGTATATATATATTAAATGCTACAAATTATTGAATGCTACTATATCCCAGGAACTGTGTTCAGAATTGGCTACATAATTTTTATGGCTCAGCGCCAAAGGAAAATGTGGGGTTGCTTACTCAAAACAACATAAAAAGGAGGGGGTGGAGCAAAATGGAGGAATACAAGGCTCCACTAATCATCCCCCCGACAAGCATACCATTTAACAACTATCTACACACAAAAGCGCCTTTGTAAGAACAAAAATACAGTGAACACTTACAGTACCTGGTTGTAATATCATATTACTGAAAAAGGCACTAAAGGGGTTTAAAAAAAAAGGCTTGAAGCCCTGGTGCCATTCATCCTCCATCCCCCATTAGTAGTGGCATGCTGTGAAGAGCATCTCTGGGTGCTGGGGGAGGGAAGTCACAGCAATTACTAGATAATGAACTCAGCGCTGTCCTATTAGAGCAGAAAGGAAAGCCAAACCAAATTCAGCTGACGCCTACTCACAGAGAAGGCATTTAAACCAGTCCTAGCCAGAGGGCAATCACTGATCCCAGTGGTCAGAATTTGATTTCCTGCAAGAATCACCACTACATGTAACAGGGCTCTGGGGACCCAAATAAACTTAAAAGGCAGTTAAAGTCACAAGAACTACAATACCTAGGCGAAACCTAGGGCTGAACTGGGCCCTGAGACAGTGGATTGGGAAGGCATGTGACATACTGAGACACCAACTGGGGCATCCAGGGGAGTATTGGCATAATTCTTCCCCTAACCCCAGGCTGCATAGCTCCTGGCTCCAAAAGAGGTCCTTTCTTTCGATTTGAGTAGACAAGAAGGAAGAGTGGGGAGGACGTTGTCTTGCATCTTGGATGCCCACTCAGCCACAGCAGAATAGGGCACTGCTCAGTTTTGTGAGGCCCCCTTTTCAAGCCCTAGCTCCTAGACATTTCTATTCACACCCTGGGCCAGATAAAAACCATGATGCCTTGAAGCAAAGAACCCAGTCCTGGCAAGATTCATCATCTGCTAACTGAAGAACACTTGGGCGCTAAATAACCAGCAGCAATACTCATGTACTATGTTGAGGGCTATAGGTGAGACTCAGAATTACTAGCTTCCGATGAGACTCATTCTAGCTGTGGTGGTTATCGGATGAGAATCCTTAAGTTTCAGAAAAGTAAAAAAAGGAAAACTAATGAGGACTTTGTCTTGCACCTTAGGTACCAGCTCGGTCACAGGCGGGTAGAGCACAAAGTGGGCTCTTGGGTTCTTGAATTCCAGGATTTGGCTCTTTAGACAGCATTTCTGGACATTTCCTGGGCCAGAGGGGACCCAATCCTCTGAAGGGTGACCCGTAGGCCAGACAGCATTCACTTCACCACAAGCTGACTGAAGAGCCCTTGGGCCTTAAGGAATCATTGGTGGTAGTAGACTGACAGTATTCACCATGGGCCTGAGGTGGCAGTGGCCATAAAATGAGGCTCCTCTGCCTTTAAAAAAAAGGAGGGAAGAGTGAGAAAGGCTGTGTCTTATGATTTGAGTGCCAGCTCAGCTCCAGTACAATCGAATACCATGTAAATATCTAAGGTTTTTGACTGTAGTCTCTTGCTCTCAGATGGCTCCTCTGGACCCACCCACAGCCTACGAAAACTCACTACCCTGAAGGAAAGGACATAGGTCTGGGTGGCTTTTGCACCTGTTGATTCTAGAGCCTCAGTGCTTTGAGTAAACTTAGATGGTACCAAGGAAGTGGTTGGGCAAGACTCAGTGCTTTGCTGGTTTCACGTCTGACCTAGCACAGTCCTGTGGGTGGTGACAACAGGGGTGCTTGTGTCACTTCATCTCCTCCTCCAGGTGGCTCAGAAAAGAGAGAGAAAGACTCTCTTTGTATTGGAGAAAGTAAGAGAAAAGAACAAGAGTCTCTGCCTTGTTATTCAGAGAATTCTTCCAGACCTTCTACCTCTATGGGCCTGTAAGAACAACAGCATTACTAGGTTTTGGCTCCCCATAAAAACAGATACAGCCTAGAATACAACATTCAAGGTTCTTTGAATATATGGAGAGCGTTCACAAGAAGGACAGGTACAAACAAGCCCAGACTATGAAGATTACAATAAAGACATACATCCAAAACAATCCAGGAAAACGTAACCTCAAAAAGTGAACTAAATAAGGCACCAGGGATAAATTCTGGGGAAACATAGATACGTGAAATTTCAGACAGAACATTCAAAGTAGCTGTCTTGAGGAAACTCAAAAAAATTCGTGATAACACATAGAATGAATTCAGAATTTTTTCAGATAAATTTAACAAAGAGATTGAAATAATTAAAAAGAGTCAAGCAGAAATTCTGGAGTTAAAAAATGCAGTTGGCATACTGCAGGATGCATCAGAGGCTTTTAAAAAATATTTTACTTTAAGTTCTGGGATACATGTACAGAATGTGCAGAAATGTTACATAGGTATACATGTGCCATGGTGGTTTGCTTCACCTATCTACCCATCATTTAGGTTTTAAGCCCCGCATGCATTAGGTATTTGTCCTAATGCTCTCCCTCCCCTTGCCTCCCACCCCCTGACCCGCCCCAGTGTGTGATGCTCCCCTCCCTGTGTCCATGTGTTCTCATTGTTCAATTGCCACTTATGAGTGAGAACATGCTGTGTTTGGTTTTCTGTTCCTGTGTTAGTTTGCTGAGAATAATGGTTTCCAGCTTCATCCATGTCCATACAAAGGTTTGAACTCATTCTTTTTTATGACTTCATAGTATTCCGTGGTGTTTATGTGCCACATTTTCTTTATCCAGTCTATCATTGATGGACATTTGGGTTGGTTGTAAGTCTTTGCTATTGTAAATAGTACGGCAATAAACATAGGTGTGCATGTGTCTTTATAGTGGAATGATTTATAATCCTTTGGCTATAGATCCAGTAACAGGATTGCCCGGTCAAATGGTATTTCTGGTTCTAGATCTTTGAGGAATCACCACACTGTCTTCCACAATAGTTGAACTAATTTACTTTCCCACCATCAGTGTAAAAGTGTTCCTATTTCTCCACAGTTTCACCAGCATCTGTTGTTTCCCGATTTTTTTTTGGGGGGGGGAATGGAGTCTCACTCTGTTGCCCTGCTGGAGTGCAGTGGTGTGATCTCAGCTCACTGCAACCTCCACCTCCTGGGTATAAGTGATTCTCCTCTCTTAGCCTCCCTAGTAGCTGGGACTACAGACACGTACAACCACGCCCAGCTAATTTTTGTATTTTTAGTAGAGACAGCGTTTCACCATGTTGGCCAGGATGGTCTTGATCTCTTGACCTTGTGATCCACCCACCTTGGACTCCCAAAGTGCTGGGATTACAGGCGTGAGCCACCGCACCCATCCTTCCTAACTTGTTAATGATTGCCATTCTAACTGGCGTGACATGGTATCTCATTGTGGTTTTGATTTGCATTTTTCTAATGACCAGTGATTATGAGCTTTTTTTCATGTTTGTTGATTGCATAAATGTCTTCTTTTGAGAAGAGTCCATTCACATCCTTCATCCGCTTTTTGATGGGGTTGTTTTTTTCTTGTAAATTTGTTCAAGTTTCTCGTAGATTCTGGATATTAGCCCTTTGTCAGACGGGTAGCTTGCAAAAATTTTCTCCCAATCTGTAGGTTGCCTGTTTATTCTGATGATAGCTTCTTTTGCTGTGCAGAAACTCTTTAGTTTGATTAGATCACATTTGTCAATTTTGGCTTTTGTTGCTATTGCTTTTGGTGTTTTAGTCGTAAAGTCTTTGCCCATGCCAATGTCCTGAATAGTATTGCCCAGGTTTTCTTCTAGGGTTTTTGTGGTTTGGGGTTTTACATTTAAGTCTTTAATCCATCTTGGGCTAATTTTTGTATAACGTGTAAGGAAAGGGTCCAGTTTCAGTTTTCTGCATATGGCTAGCCAGTTTTCCCAGCACCATTAATTAAATAAAGAATTTTTCCCCCTTTGCTTTTTTTTTGGTCAGGTTTCTCAAAGACCTGATGGTTGTATATGTGTAGTGTTATTTCTGAGGTGCATCAGAGGCTTCTAATAGCAAAATTGTCAAGAGAAGAATTAGTGAGCATGAAGACAGGCAACTTGATAATACACAGTCAGAGGAGACAAAAAAAAAAAAAAAAAAAAAAAAAAAATAAAAAACAGTGAGGCACACCAGGGGGATCTGGAAAAGATCCTCAAAAGGGCAAATCTCTGAGTTATTGGCCTTGAAGGTGAGGCACAGAAAGAGATAGAGGTAGAAAGTTTATTCAAAATGATAAAAGCAGAGACCTTTCCAAACCTAGAGAAATTTAGTAATATTCAAGTACAAGAAAGTTATGGAACACCATGCAGATTTAACCTAAAGAAGACTTCCTCAAGGCATGTAATAACACAACTCCCAAAGGTCAAGTATAGAGAAAGGATTCTAAAAGAAGCATGAGGAAAAAAAAAAAAACAACAACAAAAAACAAAAACACACACACACACACAATGGTGCATCGATATGTCTGGCAGCAAATCTTTTTAGTAGAAACTTTACAGGCTATGAGAGAGTGGTATGAACTATTAAAAATGCTGAAGGAAAATATTTCACCCTAGAGTAGTATATCTGGTGAAATTATCCTTCAAACATTAAAGAGAAATAAAAACTTCCCCAGACAAACAAAACCGAGGCATTTTTATCAACACAAGATATGTCCTACAAGTAATACTAAATGGAGTACATAATTCAGGAAGAAAAGAATGTTAATGAACAATAAGAAATCATTTGAAGGTAAAAAGATCACTGGTAATAGAAGGTACACAGAAAAACACAAAATATAACACCATAAGTGTGGTGTGTAAACTACTGTTAAGTAGAAAGACTAAATAAATAATGAGCCAATAAAAAGTAGTAACTTCAGCAACTTTTCAAGACACAGTAGCACAATAAGATATAAATTGTAACAACAAAAAGTAACAAAGTGACAGGATGAAGTTAAGGCATAGAGTGTTTATTAATTTTATTTTTGTTTGTTTGTGGTTTATTCATGCAAAAAGTATTAAGTTATTTTCACCTTAAAATAATAGCTTATAAGATATTAATAGCAAGGCTCCTGGTAACATCAAACCAAGAAAGTACAATAAATACATCAAAAATAAAAAGGAAGAAATTAAATCATATCACCAGAGAAAATCACCTCACTAAAAGAAAGGCAGGAAAGAAATAAAAAAGAAAGAGAAGACCACAAAACAAGCAGAAAGCAAATAATAAAATGGCAGGGTAAGTTCTTACTTTTCAATAATATCACTGAATGCAAATGAACACAGAATTGCTGAATAGATAAAAAAGCAACACCCATTGATTTATTGCCTACAAGAAACACACTTCACCTATGAAAAAAAACACAGAGATTGAAAATTTAAAAAATTGAAATAGATATTCCATGTCATTGGAAACAAAAAAGGGCTGCAGTAGCTAAACTTATATCAGACAAAACAGATTTCAAGACTAAAACTATAAAAAGAAATAAAGGATACTATATAATGATAAAGGTGTCAATGCAGCAAGAATATATAACAATTTTAAATATATATGTACCTGATATTGGAACACACAAATATACACAAAAAAATATTATTAGAGCTAAAGGGAGAGATGGACTCCACTCTCTGGGGTCTTCAATAGCTGGACACTTCAACACCTCACTTTCACCAATAGACAGATCATCCTGACAGAAAATCAGCAGGAAAACATGGGATTTAATCATCATTATAGATCAAATAAATCAATAGATATTTACAGAACATTTCATCCAATGAATGCAGAATACACATTATTTTTCTCAGCACATGGATTATTCTTAAGGATAGACCATATGTTAGGTCATAAAACAAGTGTGAAAACATTCAAAATATTGAAATAATATCAAGCATCTCCTCTGACCACATTGGAATAGAACCAAAAATCAATTAGAAGAGAAAATTTGGAAATTATACAAATACATGGAAATTGAACAATATGCTCCTGGAATGACCAGGGGATCAATAAAAAAATTAAGAAAAAAACTTTAAAAAATTATTGGTACAGATGATAATGGAAAGAAAACACACCAACACCTATGATATACAGCAAAAGCAGTACTAAGAGGGAAGTTTATAGATATAAGTGCCTACATCAAACACGAAGGAAAGCTTCAAATAAAAAATGTAGTGATGCATGTTAAAGAACTAGAAAAGCAAGAGCAAATCAAACCCAAAATTAGTAGTGCAAAAGAAATAATAAGTGGAGAAATAAAATTGAAATTAAAAATAACAATACAAGAGATTGACAAAACAAGAAGTTGCTTGTTTGAAATTTAAACAAAATTGACAAACCTTTACCCAGACTGAGGGAGGATACAAATAAGTAAAATCAGAAATGAAAAAGAAGACATTACAACTGGTACTGAAGAAATTCAAAGGATCATTAATGGCTACTATAAGCAACTATGTGCCCATAAATTGGAAAATCTAGAAAAATGGACAACTTCTTAGCCCCATACATGCTACTGAGACTGAATCAGGAAGATATCCAAAACCTGAACAGACCAATAACAAGTAATGAGATTGAAGCCATGCTAAAAAGTCTCCCAGTAAAAAAATAAATGAATGAATAAATAAATAAATAAATAAATAAAAGTTAAAAAAAAAAAAATCTGGGACCCAATGGCTTCAATGCTGAATTCTATCAAACCTTTAAAGAATAAATAGCAATTTTACTTGAACTATTCTGAGAAATAGAGGAGGAGAGAATATTTCCAATCTCATCTATGAATCTAGTATTGCCCTTATAACAAAACCAGACAAAGACATGTGAATAAAAGAAAACTACAGGCTAATATCTCTGACAAATAATGAAGCAAAAATCTTAAAGAAAATGTTGGGAAACCAAATTCAAAAATACATTACAAAGATCAATCATCATGACCAAGTGGGATTTATCTATGTGATGCGAGGATGGTTCAATATGCACAAATCAATTAATGTGATACATCATTTTAACAGAATGAAGGACAAAAATCGTAGGATTGACAGGCAGTGTCCCACCTGTCTGCTCCTCACACCCTGCCAGGTTGAGACACTTCCCATTTCTCCCCGTGCAGCCATGGTTCAGCTGTTTTTCCCACTCTGCCAGCTAAAACTCAGTCTACAGTCTGTGTCACTACAACCTGCTCCAAAGCACCCTGCTCATTTGCTAAAACTCGGACTACAGTCTGTGTCACTACAACCTGCTGCAAAGCACCCTGCTCATTTACAATAGCTTTGCCCAGTTTCTAGTTTAGGAGAAAAAGTATGATAAGGAAATGCTCAATGTGACCCCCGAGGATTGGTCTTTCTGTTTCAAGGGTTTGGCACTGGATTTAGAAGACGAGAATTTCATTAAATTTGCAGATAATGGCACTCTTCTCAGTGAAAGCCATGGCACCAATATGCTGACTCCAGAGGTGCTGGCAAAGGCATATGACAAGAAGGAATGGAAGCAGTTCTTGTTGGACACTGGAATGGCTTGCCACTCAGGAGAGTACTGTTTTATGATAACTACTTTGACCTTCCAGTAACTTTTTAATGTGCCAGAGTGGTGGACTATTTAACCAAACCAAACAATGATCAAAAACCCTTTTATTTTTGGAAGAATATATTTGCTGGTATTCAACACAATTACAAAATGTCAGCTTTTAAGGAAAACTGTAGTATATATTTTCCAGAAATAAAAAGAGATCCAGGCAGATATTTGCACGGTTGTCCTGAATCTGTTAAAAAAAAAATGGCTTCAACAGCTAAAGAATGCTGGGAAAACGACTATGTTAATTACCAGTTCTCGCAGTGATTACGATAGATTTCTCTGTGAAGATGTCATTGAGAATGATTTTGAAGCCCTTTTTGACATTGTGATTACAAATGTGTTGAAGCTTGTTTTCTTCTTTCATTTACTACGTCAGAGGCCTTTCCAGAGACTCAAGAATAATGAAGAGCAGCAGACACTGCCATCTCTGTACACCTGGCTGCTACCCCCAAGGGAATGCTATCCACTTCTATAAAGTTCTGAAGAAAATGACTGGCAAACCTGAGCCCAAGGTTGTTTATTTTGGTGACAGCGTGCATTCAGATGTTTTCCTGGCTCATCACTAATGGGAGACAGTCCTTATCCTGGAGGAACTGAGAGGGGATGAAGTGGCTCATCACCACAATGGGAGACAGTCCTCATCCTGGAGGAAGTGAGAGGGGATGAAGGCATGAGGTGTGAGAGGCCTGAGGAGTGAGGGCCTCTAGGAAAGGAAGGAAAATATAAGGGACCAAAGGAAAAGCCTTTAAATAGTTCATCTAAAATATTGGGCTCTTTATTGATACTGAAAAATACAGAATACTCCTTGGTTTATACATGGTCATGTAAAAGAATCAGTACTTACAGCACTATTGCAATTCCACGTATTGAAACAATCGCAGAATTGCCTCTGAACTACTAATTTATAAGATTCTCTTTAAGCAATTTGAAAGCACCGGGCTACTATTCAAATCTTCCATTGGTCTTATCAAATGATGAGACACTGATTATCAACTAAGCTATCTATGGAGAAAAGAAGAACAATATATGCAGTAAAAAAAAAAAAAAAAAAAAAGTTTTCAAAAAATACTGTAAAAGGCTTTATAAGAACAAGTTTTTAATGAAAAGTCACCAATAAGTTGATATTTGTCCACAGGTCTCTTTTCTATATAAATCATCTTGAGGTTTAGCAACTCTTATTATGTTAAAATCTCTGTATCTTAGAACTTAAGCAACCTTATGGTGTTTCCTATACCATGAGTTTTGAGATTAGAATTCACTTGATTAGAGAGAGAGAGAGAGAGAGAGAGCGTGAGAAAGACAGAAAGAAAGAAAGAAAGAAAGAAAGAGAGAGAGAGAGAGAGAAAGAAAGAAAGAAAGAAAGAAAGAAAGAAAGAAAGAAAGAAAGAAAGAAAGAAAGAAAGAAAGAAAGAAAGGAAAGAAAGAAATACACATTTACACATATGCCTAATCCAATCGTTCTCAAAGTGTGGTCCACAGACCAATAGCAGAGCGTTACCTGAGAACTTGATAATACAACTTTGCGGGCCTCACCCTCCCAAACCTACTGAATCAGAAGCTCTGAGAGTGAGGTCTACCAATCTATGGTTTAACAAACTCTTCAGGTGATTCTGATTCACACTACAGTTGTAGAACCACTGATTAGACCACATCCTACAGAGACTGGTTTAATTGATTTGGGTAAATATAACTGAGCATTGATATCTCTTATATGCCCCAGGAAAGTGCATCCAGAATTGACTCGTCTATACCAATTCCTTCAAGTAATAACCAAGAACTCTGAATCCAGTGAGATTAAGTAATTTTTCCAAGAAATTAGGTTTTATGCTATTCCTGTGTTTTCCAAAACAAGAAAATAAAGAGACGTGATTTCTTCTGAGATCATTCAGCCAGCATAGAACAGTGATAGTCTAGAAGTCAACTATCTCAACCTCCATTGTTACTCATTAGGTTTTTTCCCCTCTAATAATGTTAAAGGCTATTTAATGTATTTTCATCAACTTTAAGCCATACATATTCAATGGAGACAAAAATTGGTTATGAAAGAAAAACATATTGGAGACCCAATCTTGGGCCTCCAAAATCACTAAGGAAAAACTAAGGTGGGAACTGCTTAGGGCAATCCTGCCTCCTATTCTATTCAAAGTTATCCCTATGAACACTCAGATAGATGCATATTTGATTGCCTCCTTTAGAAAGACTTACCAGAAACTAAAAAAAATCAACCATCTGTCTCTCACCTACCTATGACCTGGAAGCCCCAGTGAGGAGGGTGGGGGCAGGGGCTTGCTTTGGGTTGTCTCCGCCTTTGTAGATGGAATCAATGTACTTCTTACACATGCTGATTGATGTTTCATGTCTCTCTAAAATGTATAAAACCAAGCTGTGCCCTAGCCACCTCAGGCACATGTCATCAGGGCTTCCTGAGGCTGTGTCATGGACATTTCCTAAACCTTGGCAAAATAAACTTTCTAAATTAACTTAGACCTACCTCAGATTTTCTGAGTTCACAGAGTGAAAAAAACCTTAGACAATAATACAATGGCTTTTAACCTTCCAAAACATCCTAGCCAACAAAATCTTATTCCTTAGTATTAATTTCTATTAGGAATAAATTTATAGTTAAAGCTATTTAATTTAATTAATTTAATTTGAATTTAATTTTTCTCGTTGGAAACAAAGGTGATTTTTTTTTTAAAAAAAAGGTGGAGAAAAAACTGCTATAAAGGGTTTTACAGGTATACTACAATCCAGGACTGTTATGTTTCACGTGTTACGTATATTAGTAACTATTTGTCATATTAGTATTTATTTGTTGCAAGATATTTGCAGCCAAATAAAGTTTACAACATAGGTTTCTGGTTACTCTTTATGCTGTGATTTCACTCTATCTATCATGGGCAGTATCAGAAAGCACACTGATAACCATCATTATTTTACTTGAATTGTAGTATATAATGTAACGTATTGATGCCTGCAATGGAAAGAAAAGAATTTTGTCAAAATTTGTAAATGTTCAGATAAATCACAGTTATACTGTGAAATGAATATCTCAGAGTCAGTGAAAAATTAGTAAAATCTTTCCCTCAAAGTCAGTAGATTTGTATGATAGCTACTAATAAGCATATGGTGATGTACTTGGAACTTATTTCCAGAATGTCATTGCAATATTATAGTGATTGTACACAATTAAGTCAGGATTAAATGAAAGACACTATCTCAAGTATACTTTAAATAATTGATTTATTTTAAAAATAAGGCTCTTTTTCCTTGAAAAGTCCCATAAGATTATTTCAGTTGATGCTGAAAAAGCATTTGGTGAAATTCAACATTACTTAATGATTAAAAAAATGACAAAACATCAATTTAGAAGAAACATACCATGACATAATAAAAGCCATATATGAAAGACCCACAGATAGTATCATACTGAATGGGGAGAAACTGAAAATGTTTCCTCTAAGATCTGGAAAATGAAAAGAAAGCCTAATTTCACAACTGTTATTCCACGTAATACTTGATATGGTTTGGCTGTGTCCCCACCCAAATCTCATCTTGAATGGTAGTTTCTATAATCCCCACATGTCCTGGTAGGGACCCAGTGAGAGGTAAGTGAATCATGGGGGTGAATCTTTCCTGTGCTGTTTTCATGATAGTGAATAAGTGTCAGGAGATCTGATGGTTTTATAAAGGGCAATTCCCCTGCACGTGCTCTCTTGCCTGCCACCATGCAAGACATGCTTTTGCTCCTCCTTCACCTTCCACTATGATTGTGAGACCACCCCAGCCATGTGGAACTGTAAGTCCATTAAACACTTTTTTCTCTATAAATTACTCAGTCTCACTTATGTGTTTATTAGCAGCATTTGAACAGACTAATACAGCAAATTGGTACCAGTAGAGTGGGGTGTAAAGCTATTGTAAAAATACCCAAAAATGTGGAAGTGACTTTAGAACTGGGTAGCAGGCAGAGGTTGGAACAGTTTGGAGGGCTCTGAAGAAGACAGAAAAATTTGAAAAATTTTGGAACTTCCTAGAAACCTGTTGAATCGTGTTGACCAAAATGATGATAGTGATATGGACGATAAGTCCAGGTTGAGGTGGTCTCAAGTGAAGGTGAGAAAGTTGCTGGGAAATGCAGCAGAGGTAACTCTTGTTAAGCTTTAGGAAAAAAAAAAAAAAAAAAAAAAAACAAATCTGGTGGCATTTTGCCCCTGCCCTAGAGATCTGTGGAACTTTATACTTGAGAAAGATGGTTTGGAATTGGAACTTATGTTTAAAAGGGAAGCGAAGAATAGAGGTTTGGAAATTTTTCATCCTGACAATGTGATAGAAAAGAAAAACCCATTTTCTGAGGAGAAATTCAAGCAAGCTGCAGAAATTTGCAGAAGTAAGGAGGAGCCAAATGTTAATTAACAAAACAATGAAGAAAATGTCTCCAGGGCATGTTAGAGATCTTCACAGCATTCCCTCCCATCACAAACTCAGAGACCTAGGAGAAAATATCTTTTTTTTCTGGACCGGACCCATGGCTTTTCTGCTTTGTGCAGTCTTGGTACTTAGTCCCCCGAATCTCAGCTGTGGCTAAAAGGGGCCGACATACAGCTCAGGCTGTTGCTTCAGAGGGCAGAAGCCCCAATTCTTGGTGACTTACATATGGTGTTGGGCCTGCAGGTGCACATAAATCAAAAATTGAGGTTTGGAAACCTCTGCCTAGACTTCAGAAGATGCATGAAAATTCCTGAATATTCAGGCAGAGGTGTGCTGCAGGGGCAGCACCCTCATGGAGAACCTCTGGTAGGCCAGTGCAGAAGGGAAATATGGGGTGGGAGCCCACACACAGAGTCCCCACTGGGGCACTGCCTAGCGAAACTGTGAGAAGAGGGCCACCACCCTCCAGACCCCAGAATCGTAGATCCACCTATAGTCACAGACACTCAATGCCAGTCAGAGACACTCAAAGCAGCCAGAAGGGGGGCTGTACCCAGCAAAGTCACAGGGGTGAAGCTGCTCAAGGCTGTGGGGGCCCACCTCTTGTATCAGTGTGACCTACATGTGAGACATAGAGTCAAAGGAGATCATTTTGGGGCTTTAAGATTTGTCTTCTCTGCTAGATTCTGGTCTTACATGGGGCTTTTAGCTCCTTTTGTTTCATCCAATTTCTCCCATTTGGAATGGGTATATTTACCCAATGCCTGTATCCCCATCATGTCCAGGAAGTAACTAACTTGCTTTTGAATTTACAGGCTCATAGTCAGAAGGGACGTGCCTTGTCTCAGATGAGACTTTGAATTTGGACTTTTGGGTTAATGTTAGAATGAATTAAGACTTTGGAAGACTTGTTGGGAAGGCATGATTATGTTTTGAAATGTGATGACCTGAGATTTGGGATGGGCCAAAGGCAGATTTATATGGTTTGGCTGTGTCCCCACCCAAATCTCATCATGAATTGTAGTTTCCATAATCCCCATGTGTCGTGGGAAGGGTCTGGTGGGAAGAAATTGAGTCATGAAGGTTGGTTTTTCCCGTGGTGTTATTGTGATAGTAAATAAGTCTCATGAGTTCTGATGGTTTTATAAAAGGTAGTTCCCCTGCACACATTCTCTTGCCTGCCACCATGTAAGACGTGTTTTCTCCTCCTTTGCCTTCGGCTATGATTATGACGCTTCCCCAGCCATGTGAAACTGTGAGTTTATTAAACCTCTTTCTTTTTATAAATTACTCAGTCTCAGGTATGTCTTTATTTACAGTGTGTGAACACACTAATACAGTGATAGAAATCCTACCTACATCAACCAGGCAAGAGAAAGATATAAAGGACATCCAAATCGGAAAGAAAGAAGTGAAATTATTCTCGTTTGCAAATGAACTGATCTTATGTTTGAAGAAACCTAAAGACGCTTCCAAAACACTATTAAAACTGATAAAATCGACAAAGTTGCAGGATACAAAATCAGTGTACAAAAATTAATAACATTTCTATATGCCAACAATGAGCAATCTTCAAATGAAATCAAAAGTAAATTTGTTTACAATAGCCAAAAATAAAATTAACTATCTAGGAACTAACTTAACCAAAGAAAGGAAAGATCTCTAAAATGGAAACTATAAAATATTGATTAAAAAATTGAAGAGGACAACAAAAAATGAAATAATATTTCATGTACATGGATTGGAAGGATGAGTATTTTTCAAACTGTCCATACTACCCAAAGAAATCTACAGATTCAGGACAAACCTTCTCAAAATACTAAGGACATTCTTCCAGAGATAGAAAAAACTACTCTAAAATTTATATGAAACCACAAAAAATGCAGAATAGCTAAAGCTAGCCTAAGGGAGTGGGGAGGAGCATGGGGAAACTGAAGTAATCACATTACCTGAATTCAAGTTATAATACAGCAGTAATGTGATGAATTCAGGGATTTTTTTGTTTGTTTGTTTTGTTTTGTTTTGTTTTGGCTAGCTTTAGCTATTCTGAGTCTTTTGTGGTTTCATATAAATTTTAGTACTGGCATAAAAGCAGGCACCTAGACCGATGAAACAGAATAGAGAACCCAGAAACAAATCCACATGTCTGTAATGAACTCATTTTCAACAAAAGTGCCAAGAACATCCCTTGGGGAAAACACAATTACTTCAATAAATGGTGGTGGGAAAACTGGATAGTCATATGCAGAAGAATAAAACTAAACCATTATTTCTCACCATATACAAAAATCAAATCAAAATTGATTGAAGACTAAAGTATAAAACTTCAAACTATGAAATTACCAAAAAAATCTTTGGGGAACCTCTCCAGGACATTGGTGTGAGCAAAATTTTATTGAGTAATACCCCACAAGCACAGGCAACCAAAGCAAAAATGAACAAATGGGATCATATCAAGTTAAAAACTTCTGCACAGCAAAGGAGACAGTCAACAACATGAAGATACAACCCACAGAAGGAGAGAAAATATTTGCTAACTATCCATCTGACAAGGGATTCATAACCAGAATATGTAAGGAGCTCAAATAACTCTATAGGAAAAAAAAATCCAATAATCTGATTTTTAAAATGGGCAAAAGCGTTAAATAGACATTTCTCAAAAGAAGCCATACAAATGTCAAACAGACATATGAAAAGGTGCTCAACATCATTGATTATCAGAGAAATGCAAATTAAAAACTGCAATGAGATATTATCTCACCCCAGTTAAAACAGTTTATATCCAAAAGTCAAGTAATAACAAATGCTGCTGAGAATGTGGAGAATAGGGAACTCTTATACACTGTTGGTAAGAATGTAAATTCTTTAAATATTATTAATTCCCACCTTGTTTAAATCAGCCTTCACTAAAATTGAAAATTAAAACCAGAGTCACAGAGATTTAATAAAAGAAAACATTGTATGTGAAGATTATGAGAATAGAATAAACTGAACTAATCATTAGACTAGAAAATATTTATCAGTTTGATACTTCAAAGAAAGGAATAATATAAGCATAAGTCAGTGAAGGAATATAAGTCTTCTCCTATATGTATACTTTTTCTTTATTTAATAAACTTGGTTACTTTGTTTAACAAAGAATGTGTCTGCATTCTACTCTAACTCGCTTATTGCGAGAACTGATATTTCATTGTAATAGTGAATTTGAGGATATAATTACTTGTTTGTTGTCCATTTGTATTTCCCCACCCCCACCTTTTTTATTGATATAAGATGCTTCATAATCATTTACCACCAATTTGGAATATTTCAAAAAACATGTTACCAGAATCTGGCATAGCCCTACTTTTCATTACTTCTTAAAGGCATTGCCAAGGATTCTTTCTTTTCTGCTAGGTTCATGGGTGTTGTTTGTAAGGAATAAAGGCTCTTACAGATATGACATTCCACATCATAAATCAAAAATCACAGGAAATTACAAATAAGTAACTCAAATTCTCTCTAAAATACTACCACCTTGAAATACCCATTGTTAATTTTTGGATACAAGAAGTCTTTGTGAAGATATTTTAAATTTTTCTTTTTATATATTTATGGGGCACAAGTGCAATTTTGTTACATGAAGATATTGTATGATGGTGAAGTCTAGACTTTTAGTGTAACCATCACTGTATAGTGTACATTGTGCCCATTAGTTAATTTCTCATTCCTAACTACTCTCCCACCCTCCCATCTTTCCAAGTTTCCAATGTCTATTATTTCACTCTCTATTGTCCTTGTGTACACATTATTTAGATCCTGCTTATAAGTGAGAATGTGCAATATTTGACATTCTGTTTCCGAGTTATTTCACTTAAAATAATGGCTTCTAGTTCCATTCATGTTACTCAAAAATACATAATCTTATTATTTTTTAGAGCTGAGTAGTACTCCATGGTACTACTCAGGTAAACACACACACACAGAGGCACACACACACGCACACATACACAGCCCACATTTTGTTTATCCAATTATCCATTAATAGACACTTAGTTTGATTCCATATCTTTGCTACTGTAAATAGTATTGTGACAAATATCCAAGTGCAAGTAACTTTTGGATATGACTATTTATTTTCCTTTGTCTTTCAGGTAGATACCTAGCAGTAGAATTGCTGGACTGAATGGTATTTCTATTTTTAGTTTTTGAAAAATCTCCATATTGTTTTTGAAAGTTTCAACAAATTTAAATTTCCACCAACCAGGCATAAGTATTTCCTTTTCTCTGCATCTTCACCAACACAAATTGGTTTTTGACTTTTTACTAATAGCCATTCTGACTGATGTAAGATGGTATCTCAGTGTGGTTTTAATTTGCATTTATAGGATGAATAGTAATGTTGAGGATTTTTGGTCATTCACATGCCTTCTTTTGAAGAATATCTGTTTATATCCTTTGCCCACTTTTTAGTGGGTTTTTTCCTTGAGTTGTTTGAGTTCCTTGAAGATACTAGATATTGCTCTTTTGTCGGATGCATAGTTTGTGAATATTTTCTCCTATTCTGTAGGTTGCCTTTTCACGCTGTTAATTATTTCTTTTGCTATGAAGAGGATATTTATTTTCAATAAGTTTCATTTGTCTATTTTTGGTACTGTTGCATTTGCTCTTGAGGACTTAGTCATATTTTTTTTGCGTAGGCCAATGTCCAAAATAGTTTTTTCTTAGGTTTACTTCTAGAAATTTTCTAGTTTCAGGTCTTATATTTAAGTCTTTAGTCCATTTTTATTTAATTTGTATATATTGAAAAATAGGGATTTAGTTTTATTCTTCTGCATGTGACTACCCAATTATGCCAGCACCATTTATTGAAGAGGGTGTCCTTTCCCCAGTGTTTGTTTTTGTCAACTTTGTCAAAGAACAGTATGCTGTAGGTATGTGACTTTGTTTTTGGGTTCTCTATTCTTTTCCATTAAGCTATGTGTCTATTTTTATATCAGTACCATATGGTTCTGGTTATTCTAGCCTTGTAGTATAAATTGAAGTCAGGTAATGCGATGTGCCCAGTTTTGTTCTGTTTGCTTGGGATTGCTTTGGATATTCAGGCACTTTTTGGTTCAATATGAATTTTAGGATTGTGTTTTCTAATTCAGTGAAAACCGACAGTGTTTTAATAAAAATTGCATTGAATCTATAGATTGTTTTTGGCAGTATGGTCATTTTAATGACATTGATTGTTCCGATCCATGAGCATGGAATGTTTCTTACATTTGTTTGTGTCTATTATTTCTTAATTCAGTATTTTGTAGTTTCCTTTGTAGAAATATTTTACCTCCTTAGTTAAATGGATTCCTAAGTTTTTAAGATGTAGATATTATAAATGGGATTGAGCTCTTGACTGTTTCTAAGCTTGGCCTTTATTGGTGTATAGAAATGCCACTGATTTGCATACATTGCTTTTGTATCCTGATGCTTCATTGAATTCATTTCTCAAATATAGGAGTCTTTTGGAGGAGTCTTTAGGGTTATCTATGTATAAGATCATGTCACTGGTGAATAGAGATAATTTGACTTCCTGTTTACTAATTTAGATGCCTTTTATTTCTTTCTCTTTCCTAATTGACCTGTCTAGGATTTCCGTTACTATGTTGAATAGGAGTGCTAAGAGTGGACATCTTTGTTTCGTCTTAATCCAGTTGTTTAGGGGAATGCTTTCAACTTTTCCAGGTTCAGTATGATGTTGGCTATGGGTTTGTTTGTTTTGTGTTACTTCTATGCCTAGTTTGTTTAGGGTTTTTATTATGAAGTGATGCTAAGTTTTATCAAATGCTTTTCTGCATCTATTGAGATATTCGTATGGTTTTGTTTTTAATTCTCTTTATGTGGTGAATCACATTTATTAATTTGCATATGCTGAGCCATCCTTGCATCCCTGATGTAAGTTCCACTTGCTTGTGGTGTATTATCTTTTTGATGTGCTATTCAATTCAGTTTGCTAGTATTTTGTTGAGAATTTTTGTATCTATGTTCTTCAGGGATATTGGTCTGTAGTTTTGTTGTTGTGTTCTTGCCTGGCTTTGGTATTAGATTGTTACAAGCTTCATAGAATGAGTTAGGGAGGATTCCTTCCTCCTTGATTTTTTGGAACAGTTACAGTAGGATTGGCACCAGTTCTTCTTTGTATGTCTGGTAGAATTCAACTGTGAGTCTGTCGGGTACTGGACTTTCCCCTGCGACCCCTTGGGAAATTTCTAAATTACAGATTCAATTTCATTACTCAATGTTGGTCTGTTCAGGATTTCTGTTTGTTTCTGCTGTCTTTCATAAGTATTTCAAAATAAGCCATAGACAGAAGGTTTCTTGTGATTCAACTCTGCTGTCTTCAATGAAGTTGTCAAAGAGTTGACAATTAGATGGTACTGAATGGACATAGACAAATTTAGTTTCTTTCCCCATTTTAAAAGAACATTTGAAATTTGTGTAAGTAACAACAAACATCTAGATAAGAAATAATTAGATGCTTACAGCAATTGGATATCATGTAGGCAATATACCTGAATGTGTATTTGCAGTCTGCTTTGCATCTGATTCCGTAGAAATACCCAGATAAATGTATTTGTGGAAAGATAGTATGCTTGAAGATAGCACATGCTTTCTTGATATTTCTATAATGTTAAACTAACAACTTACCTTGGTGAAATTCAATTTTGATACATATTCAGAGAAGGGACTTTTGACTTTCAAGAAGATAATAACAAATAACATTACATTTTGTTTTATAGTTTATTCTTTATTAATTTATAAAATTGTACATACACTGTCCCACGGAGAGCCTGCTTAGTCTAAAAATAACTCCATGAATCTAATAAATTTTTTGAAAACATCTTGGTTATATTATTCTTACTTCCAGGAAACAATAGACAATATAATGTATTCTTAATAAAGCTGTGATTCAGCTCTTAAATATGTATATAGCTGATTTCTTATAGATTAAATGCTTAGAAACAAAAAGGGAAACATAATACTGGAAAAGTTCTCAACTATCCTTCCATAATATTTAGGCACTTTACATATAATGTCTGTCATCAATGTAAAGTTCAAGCTATCCCTAAGGAAAACTGAGCAATCATTTGGTGAGGAACATGCTCACTTACAAGACATGTCTTCTAGAAGTGAAGAAGGAAGAACACAATGATCCTTTGCATTCTACCTATGGACTTCATGTAAATATGCCGAGTCTAATGCTGGTAGAAATTATATTCAAGCAAGTTCAAATTATAACAAGGAAACATTTTCTGTCACTGAAGGAAAAGCAGTCTCAATCTGTTTCTACTATTGCACAATATACTTAATAATACTATCTACTTGTAAGACTGTGTGCATTAAATGAGATAATCTACAAATCATACTTAGAAGAGCAGAACTCAGCATATAACGTGCAATCTTTAAATATTAGCTATCATTACCCATCCCTATACAAATAGACTGGTATTTTTTGTTTGTATAAATTTAAGGGGTGCAGGTACAATTTTATTACATGTATATATAGTATAACGGTGAAGTCTTGGCTTTTACTATATCCGTCATCTGAATAATGTACACTGTACCCATTAAGTCATTTTTTAAAAAATTATATTAGAACCCTAACTAGTGAGGTGCTTTCTCATTAATGGAGTGGAGGAATAAAATTACATTTTGTACTCATACTCTTATTTTCAAATTGCCAACTAAATGACCTGCACAGTGCCTTTGCCGATTCTAAAGGTTTTTTCTTTTCTCTTTTTGGAATCCATGTTTCACTTCCCAGAAGATTTTATGATACCAACATCCAAAGTGTGCACAAGGCTTTACTAAAGAATAGCAAGTAAAGGTCTTCTTTAACTCAATGTCTTGGCATAGAATGCCTTTGTCTAGAAAGGGAAAAGCCAGAGTCACTTTTTCCTTAAAATAATTCACTTATTCCTATTTTCATTGTATTTTCTAACGTCATTTGCTTCAGCAAGATTGGTCATACATCTTCTTCTCAACACTACAAATCTGCCCATTTTTAAAAGCACCAGCTAACAACTGCCTTAGTCCATTCTGCTCTAATAAAATACCATAAACTTGGTAATTTGTAAACAACGGAAATTTATTGCTCATAGTTCTTGAGGCTGGAAAGTCAAATATCAAGGCATTAACAAATTTGGTGTCTGGTTAGGACTTGGTCTCTCTTTTATGGAGGGTGCCTTCTAGCTGTGTCTCCACATGACAGGAGTGACAAGAGGGCATGCTTGAGCCTTTTTTATAAGGGCATTAATCGCATTCATGACCCTTATGACTCAATCATTTATCAAAGTCTCCATCTATTAATTCTTCCATATTGGGTATTAGATTCCAACACATGGATTTGAGGGAGACACCAGCATTCAGACCGTAGCAACACCCTTTTCCTCTGTGGAGTTTCCTTTGAGTAACTCAGTGTTCCTTTTCCAAACTTCTGTAACACCTAGCCTTTATTACATGATTTAAGTCCTTGATCCCTTATAATCTTGCATTACATATTTTATTTTAAGTGTTTTAGACCTGCTCCATGAATTAAATTATCAGTTTTTTAAAAGCAAAGACAATACCTTCTAATTGCTTTGTACTTTCCAGAAGGCCTAACCCATTGCATATCTTCAATAGTTATTGATTAAACTGTGTAACCTTGAACATTGTCTTTTCTTAATAATAATTTTCTCTTTACAGTATTGCATAGAGCTTTCCTTATGTAGAGAAAAATACATATATGTCTCTATAAAAGTAAAACTATAATGAGATAAGCAAATTTGCAAGTAGAAAATTATATATTGTCACATTTGTTTTAATGATGTTATTCTACTTTTGTTTCATCTTCAGGATGGTTCTCCTGAATTATAAAGACACCATGAATTGCTTTGAGCTCTCATACAATCTTAAAATTAGATTCAACAATTTAAGTTTTATAAACACTTCTTACAAGTTTAGTTTTATATTTTCTTCAGTGATAGATTGCCATAGTAAATCTATTGCTAAATGGAGTATACAATGAAATTTTAATATTTCATTTGGTAGTTTGGTAGCTTTGGGCTATTGATATTCTAGGAGCTATGTACATTTATGTTTATTAAGAAAGTGATGAAATTTGAAGCTACTTTTTTCCTTTTTACAACATTCAGCTTTATTTATTTATTTATTTATTTATTTATTTATTTATTGAGACAGAGTCTATCTCTCCCAAGCTGGACTGCAGTGTCATGATCTCGGCTCACTGCAACCTCTGCCTCCTGGGTTCAAACAACTCTTGTGCCTCAGCCTACTAGGTATCTGGGAATACAGGCATGCACCACCCTGCCTGGCTAATTTTTTTATTTTTAGTAGAGAACAGGTTTCGCCATGTTGGCCAGGCTAGTCTTGAATTCCTGTCCTCAAGTGATCCTCCCACCTTGACTTCCCAAAGTGCTGGGATTACAGGCGTGAGCCATCACGCCCGGATACAACATGCAGCAATTTAAATTTGATATATCAGACTTTTAATAAACTACACCCATTGTAATCATTTTTTTCTTTGTATAACTAAAATTCTCAGAAGTAATTTTCTATTTTTGTCATCTTTATTTCTCATCAGGAAAATAAACACAATTCATTTGTTCTAAAAGTTGTTTAGAGGCCTCTAGTCTATTAAAGAATACAACTTTTACAGGATAGAGTTATGTATACATTCAATATTTTCCAGGCATTTTCCTTAACTATTGTTTAATACATTATTGAAGAATCACACCACTGAATATTTTACTTACTATGAACCATTAAGCTATACATTAAATATTTATTAGAGAAACAATAAATCAGAAAACACAGTAATTTTTCTAGAGTTATAATTTAGTACAAATTCAATTGAGTCCACAATCGTCATAAATCTTGAAAATCTAATTGCCTCACATGGATTTCTTAGAAAACATAAATCTCTCAAGTTTGACTTTTACAGGAAGGCACATTTTTTCTCTTGTGTAAATCAAGACCCTAGGATGTTCAAATTTCATAACTTTTAGTAAAGCAAAATAAACTTATTTTGAATATTTGAAACTGAAGCTGAGAAAGATAAAATGAATTGTCCAAGATCACACAGCTGCATGGTTGGAAAGTTGGGACTAAAATTTGTGTGTTAATTTCCTTTTTTCATGCTACTTCTACTACATAATATAGGAAAATCAAATTGGAGTGATTTGAAGCCCTTATTATTATAACTCTCCCAATAGTCCTATTTTTGCTTTTTAGAGTAAGAGTTAAATGTTTCTGCTTCCACAAGCAATTACTTATACGTTTAAAAATTAATGTTATATTCTTGTTTCTGTGTTTTGTCTTCTCTAAATATCTCACCTCCTTAGTCACTCCATTTTGGACAATCTTTGGTTTGTCAAAATCTCTCTCAAACTGCATACACATAAGCGTAGATCTGGTATGAATTTGAGCCTTCGTAATTCCTGCTCCTGTTAAGTTTTATCCTTTATCTGACAATAACCTTTATAAGTACATATTGTTATCATCTTCATCTTATGTATGAGGAGATGGAGATTCAGAGATGTTAAGGAATTTGTTCATAGTCATGTTACATTTAAGCATATGTGACTGTTGTATGTTGTGCTAGCATATCCCTATATATCTCTACAAACCTATTGACAAAATTTTGCTTTTTAAGCACCTACTATGTAACAGATACTATTATATTTACAAAGAAATATAAGCTGACTTTTCTCTCCTACCTTGTTTTTAAGAAGATTACAATGTTGGTGAGGCTATGTAAAATATATGTATAAAAAATCCCTTAAAATACAATATAATATAAACGGCAAACATTATTATGGAGGTTTTTAAGAAGGATAAAACAAGGAAAAAGAGAAAATAACTAACACTTAAACACTGTTTTTATATTTACCATGTGCCAGATGTCAGTTGTTTTTCCATACAAAATGCAAATACAAAGCTGCAGGGATTTAAACATTATTCATCTAATTTTAAAGTAACAAAACTAATACTCAGAGAGAGGCAGGAAAAAGAAAAGCAAGAAATGTACAGGGCGTGTTTCTTAGGCACATAATTAAACAGCATAACTGCAGGAAGTCATATTGGAGAATAGCAAGAGACAAGGCAGCAATCCATAGTTAAGTAAATGAGTTGAGTTTCAGAGACATCATTCCAAAGGTGTTGGAGGAAATTATTTTCAACATCAGATACTCTGGTACTTCGGTATATATGATTCTAATAAGCACAAGAATCTTGCACACCTGTTCTCAATAATCATTAGTTTTAGAAAGTAAACAGTACTGCAAAAGAGGTGGTGAAGCTAATGGAGAAAGAAAGTAAGTTGAGATGTCAATAAAGAAAATTGTTTTAAATGACCAATTGGAGTACTGGGGCTCTTCCTCCCTAAGTTAACCTTTCTCTGACGATTATTATTTATTAATACTCCCAACTGGAGATATCAGAGCACATACGCATTTTAAAAATGTGAGTGTAATGGCCAGGAGCAGAGTTCCAGCTTGTGAAGCAAATGTAAATATGTTGTTTTTATACCTTAGGGAGGTAAGACCTCTGACTTCTCAATGAACTGAGGCTCTAAAAAGCAACCTAGTCTATCAAGTTTATTTTACATGCAAGCATAAGGAACTGTTACGTATGTAGTGGAATTTTCTGATTTCCATGAAAAATCTTTATCTCCAAGATTTCTGCTGTGTCAATTTGTTGAAATTCCTACCATTGTTATAGAATGATTCTCTTTTGTTAAAGCCTTGTACCTACGATGTTGCCTAGTTAAAAGACAGTCATCTTGAAAGGACATCATAGATGGGGTCAATAGCTTGTTAGGATGAGTTATGTTTTTTATGTCATCTAACAAGATCTAAAGCTGTGTTCTCCAATATTATAACCACCAGCAACATATGGTTATTTAAATTCAAATTTAAATTTATCAGTAACTACCACATTAAACAGTGAAAACACAGAAAGTTGCCATAATTGAAACATGTTTTATTGGACAGTGCTGGTTTCATGATAATATTTTGTGGGTAACAGAAAAGTAGAAAGTGTCAGAGCCTGAGAATGTATCCTGTGAACAAGACGTATGGGGACAGTTGCTGCAGTAAAGAATCCTAAGTCTTGAGTTTAGAGTCAGGTACATAATTACACTGTGTTCTCTGATCATGGTCACTTCCTTACCATAGGTTGACTATCTAGAGAAATCCCTTTGCTGCTTAGTATGAGTGAGCATATTATATGTCCAACTCATGTTGAAACCATAGCACACCTTGAAGT
Source organism: Macaca thibetana thibetana (assembly GCF_024542745.1). Taxonomy (NCBI): domain Eukaryota; kingdom Metazoa; phylum Chordata; class Mammalia; order Primates; family Cercopithecidae; genus Macaca; species Macaca thibetana. The sequence goes on along the minus strand of NC_065598.1, from coordinate 89,218,785 downwards.
GGGTGTCAAGGTATGTGTCATTTTAATACACCTACCAAATATCATAGCTTAGCCTATCCTACCTTAAAAGTGCTCAGAGCACTTACATTAGCATGACTGATTGTGAGATGTAGCTTGCTGCCACTGTCCAGCATTCCGAAAGTGATACTTTATATCATATGGTATATCACAAGCCTGGAAAAAGATCAAAATTCAAAATTTGAAGTATGGTTTTCACTAAATGCATATGACTTTAGGACCATTGTAAAATAAAAAAAAATCTTATTTATAACCATTGTAAGTGGGGAACCATCTGTATTTCTTTTCATGTTGTTAACTTTGCCAGGCATTAAATTTTATTTCATGGAATTACATATATATTTAATACTGATATCTACATCTACATATACATATATATGACATAATGCACCTTTATTGCAATAAAAAACATAAGAGATAATATAATTGTTTTTCTACTTGTGGTTGAAATTTCTGTCTTCTTTGAGGCCGGTAGCATCTAGCTATATTACCTGCTATCATCTTTTGCCCTTCCTCAAAATCCACATTCACTAATCTTTAAGCCACTTATGAAAATGTTGGCACCTAGATCAGTCTTTCTTTTAATCCTACATACCAAAGCTATCATTGGTAACTTCAAAGCCCATGTGAATAACTCATCTACCATCCTAACTTCATCATAATGTCTTCACTTCAATCACAACTTTCATATCTCAGGCACTCATCTATGCCCAGAACTGCTCCAACTTTGAAATCTTAAGGTATAATCCAAACCTCATATTCTGAGCAGTTCACTCACTTTCTTACCTCATTAAGAACTTTAGCTCCTTGACATCTCCATTTTCTTTCAACATATCAGCTACTTTCAGTTTTTAGTTCCTTTGCTATCCAGACTATATCACATTTCTCATTAACATTACTTTTTCCATGTTCCATTTTCTTTACATTGCCTTTCCAAACCATGCCCCCAAACTCTCAAACAGTTTACCACCAAGTTTATGAGCACGGTTGGAGAAGAACACAACTATGCACATAGGCATCACTAAAAATCCATGGCTGCTCATGCTGACCGTACTCACATACTGCCCAATAATAACTTTTATATATCACGTCAGCTTTCTATTTTGTTCTTTAGAACAGCTAGTTCAAATCATCACCATTTTTGTCTAGCCCTCTACACCTTCTTTTTAATAGACTATTTTGCATCTTATTCCACAAAAAAAGCATAGTAGCTATGAACTCTTCCATATTCCTCCCTGCCACTGAAAATTGTATTGTATCTTCTCTCATTTTGCTCTCTATCACTCCAGTTTCAGTGAAGAAGCTGTCTCTATTACTTTTCTAGAGCTGTCTTAAATAACTGCAAACTAGGTGGCTTAAACAGTAAAAACTCATCGTCTCAAAGTTCTGGAGGCTAGATGTCAAAAATCAAGGTGTTAGCAAGGTTGTTTCCTTCTAAGGACTCTAAGGGAAGGACCTGTTTTAGGCTTCTCTCCTTGGTTTGTAGATAGTGATCTTCTCCCTGTGTCTCTTGACATCATTTTTCTTCTCTGCATGTCTATGTGTCTGAAGTTCCTCCTTTAGTAAGACACCAGTCATACCAAATTAGAGCCCACTGTAATTACCCCATTTTAACTTGAATACTTCTGTAAAAACCCTATATACAGATAAAGTCACATTATGAGGTACTAGGAATTAGGACGTCAACATATAAATTTGTTGGTTGGGGGTACAGTTCAACACATAATAGCATCTTTCCTCTTATCAAAGTATACTTCTCCCTTCCATGGGTACTCTTGATCCACAGTATTTTGCCACCTCAAGAACTTCATTACGTAATGCATTTCTTTAGATTGTTGGATCTGTAGACCTCTTCTCTTACCAGCTTTATTATAAAAATCCTCCTTTGACCATGTTTTCCTATCTAGCTATCCCCTTCTTTCTCTTCTTTCTTTTAACTAAAATATCTTTATATAATAGATTGCACACTTTTACCATGTACTTACCTCAGGCTTTCATTCCCATTGCTGTACTTCAAGCCCTCTTTGCCAAAGCCATAAGTGATTTTCTGTTTACTAAACTTAAAGAGTGATTTGCAGGAGTCATTAGTTACTTAGTTCCACCTAGAATGTTAAGGTTTCTCCATTGGTTTCCATATTGCTTCTGTATTTTCTCCCATCCGTATTACCGTACTTTCTCAATCTTCCAAGCTTCATCTTCTACCTGTTCCTTGAGTATAACTTATCCATGAAAGTTTTTTGAAAAGATCAAGTTTATTGAGGTGTAATTGACATAAAGAAAAATTTGCACTTTAAAAGAATGTGTTTAAGGACATCAGCAAGATGGCAGAATCAGAAGCCCTGGACATTCCTTCTTCCCAAGATCCCTAATACAAGAGTGACTCATAGGTCCATTTCTTTGTGAGAAACCCAAAAATTAGTTGAGAAGCTCTTACATCCTGTGCTAGTTTACAAGACCAGCCATAGTAAAATCAATAAGAGAAGCAGTGATATCCTCTTCCCATAATCTTCACCCCTGGCACAGTGCCATATAATTAAGGTGAAACTCCCAGCTCTTAGTTTCTTCAAAGGGCTTGGTCCATAGATCTAATGTTCAAACTTTTTTGGATGCTAACCAAGGGACTGCCTTCTATCATGTTGTCTAAGAAAATTGATGGGGACTACTAAAAAAAGCTGAGTATTCCTAATCCAAAAATCCAGAATCAGAAATGTTACAAAACCCAAAACTTTTTCAGCATCAAGAAGGCATTCAAAGGAAATATTTATTGGAAGCATTTCAGATTTCAGATTTTTCAATTAGGGATGCTGAACAGGTAAGTATAATGCAAACATTCCAAAATTTGAAAAAAAAAAAAAATAAGACCCGAAACACTTCTAGCTTCAAGCATTTTGATTAAGGGATACTCAGCAGGTATGTAGTAGGTATCTGGGAGCTACAGAGAATAAAGCAGCAGTTTAAACTAGGGTGAAGACACACCACAGCTCCTTGCCCTGGTTCAACCTAGAACAAAAACAAATGATAAACTCCAGCTCCCAAATCCTCCTTGAGGAGATAAAGAGTTGGATGGCACATTTAATATCCCCAGTTTTTGGGTGTTCCCTAAGGAACTGGTTTCTATCTCACCTATCTCAAAGAGCTGTAGGGGCTGTTATATGCTGGTCCCCGGGGGCTACAGAGAAAAATGTGGTGGTTTGAATAAATGGGTGGGCACTCACCCCAGCTCATCACCTCAGCTGAGCACAAAGCAAGGAGGAAATAAATCCCAGCTCCCAGATTCTCCAAGATGAGGGATTGAGTTGAACATGCAACAAATGTCCAATATTTCTGGGAGGTGCTCAAATGACTGGCTCTGTCTTGCTTGTCTTAGAATACTAACAGGACCCAGCACACTGTAGCCACGCAAGGACTGTGAGAACAAAGACGATGGTTACATCTAGCACATAACTAGTGACCACAGCTCTTCCTCCCCAAGTTCAGCACAGAGTTAACAGGCTAACAACCCCACTTACCAACTTATCCCTGAAAAAAGGAAATAGTTGGACAGAGCATCTAATGATTCAGATTTCTGGGGACTTCCTGAGGAACTGGCCTCAGTTTACCTTCAGAGCACTAATGGGATCTAGTATACTCTAGATGCCAGAGGGCACTCAAGAACAAAAAAGCAGGATGAACTAGCAACAGGGTTTAAGAGGCCTTTAAATTCCTAGCCAGGCTGATTGGAGAGTGTCTTCTCCTATATGATGCAAACAGGTAAAGACACAGAAAGGTGGTTTTCTTGTCCAAATGCACAGATATCAACTCAGAGAGTCCAAGAAAATTAACAAAAAGAAATATGTTCCAAACAAAGTAACAAGAAAAATCTCCAGAAACTGACTCTAAAGAAATGTAGATGTACAGTATACCTGACAGATAATTCAAAATAACTGCCATAAATATGCTTACTGAAGTCAGGAGAACAATGCATGAAGAAAGTAAGAAATGAAACAAAGAGACAGAAAATATTAAGAACTACCAAACAGAAATCTTGGAACTAAAAAATTTAATAAATGGACTGAACACTCACTGGCTGGGTTCAACAGCAGACAAAAAAAATTAGATCAACAAACTTGAAGACAGATCATTGAAATTTATTCAGTCAGAGGAACAAAAAGAAGAAAGAAAAGGAGTGAATAAAGCTTAAGGAACTTGTAGGACACTATCGAATGGACCAACACACACATTATGAGAATTAAAGAAAGAGAAGAGAGAGAGAAAGAACCAGAGAAAGTCTTCAAAGAATGGCTAAAAATTTTCCAAATATGGAAAGGGAAATGGACATCAAGACACAGGAAGCCTAAGGAATCCCAAATAAAATGAAGGCAAAGAAATGTAATCTGAGACATATTTTAATTAATTTACCAAAATCCAAAGACAAACAGAGAAGTATGAAAGCAGCAAGAGAAAAGCTACTCATCGCATACAAGGGAAACTTCAGAAGACTATCAGTGGATTTCTCAGCAGAAACACACAGACTTCAGAAGTGGTATATCATATTCAAGTCCTAAAGAAAACCACTGTGAATCAATAACACTATGCCCAGAAAAACTTTCCTTTGAAAATATAGAGACTTTCCTACACAAACTAAGTTTGTAGCAAGTTTGTCACCCCTAGATACGCCTTGTGAGAAAAACTAAAAAGAGTTCCTCATCTTGAAACAAAATGGTCCCAAGCAGAAGCATAATAGCGTAAGAAAGTGTAAAGTTCATTGGCAAAGTTAATATACAGCTAAATATTGAATACTGTATTGTCATAACTGTGGTTAGTAAATCACTGTTAATTCTAGTATAAGTTACAAGACCAAATTATTAAATAAGTGCCATAACTAAAAATATGTTAATAGATACCAAATATAAACATATAAGTTATGAATTCAATAACAAAGTATGTATGAGGGGATAAGTAAAGCTGCATAGTTTTGTATATAATTATAATTAAGTTGTTATCAGCATAAAATAGACTATTATAAGATATTTTTATAAGCCCCATGATAACCACAAAGAAAACACTATCAAATGGACCAACACACACATTATGAGAGTTAATAACATGTTTCTAATAGATATATGTAGTAATAATGTGTAATGGATACATATTATTATTACTTGTATGTCCTATAGAATATACACAAACAAGAGCAAAAACAAACTTGTCAATACAAACCTAAAACAATGAAACACAAAGAAAAACAGGAAGAGGGGAAAAATGGACAAAATAGCTACAAGACAAACAAAAACAAATGTGGCAATGATAAATTCTTCCCTATCAATATTTCCTTAAAATGCCAATGAATTAAAGAACCCAATTGACAGATGTAAAGTAGAAAAATGATTTAATTAAAGATTCAACTGCATGCTGCTTACAAGAGACTCAGTTTATATTTAAGGACACACTTAGGCTGAAAGTAAATGAATGGAAAAAGATATTCTCTTAAAAAGGTAACTGAAAGAAAGCAGAGTTGGCTATACTTATGTTAGAAACAACAGACTTTAAGTCAAAAATTGTTACAAGAGACAGAAATAACATTATATAATGAAAAAAAGGCCAATCCACCAGGAAGATATAAAAATTATAAATATTTGTGCTCCCAACATCAGAGCACCTCAATACATATAACCAACAATGACAGAACTGAAATAAAAAATACACAGCAATACAATAATAGTAAGAGACTGTCATAGCCTTCTTTTAATAATAGGTAGAACCAGAAAACAGATAATTGACAAAGAAACAGTGGGCTTAAAAGAACACTACAGACCAAATGGACCTATAGACATATAAAACACATGCATCCCACAAGGAACAGAAAATACATTCTGATCAAGTGCACATGTAACATTCTCCAGGCTACATCAAATATTAGGTCACAAAACAGGTCTTAACAAACATGAGAAGATTAAAATCATACCAAGATTTTCTTTTCTTTTTTTTGATATAGAAATGTACCATTTTATTACAAAGAGGCTCACAAAAATGAAAATAGTATCACAAAAAGGAAACTAGACTAGCAACCTGCACCTGCAGAGTTAGGAGAAGACAGGGGGCAGGCAGTGTTTCTTGGCTCACTTGAGGCCAGTGGGAAGGTATGAAGACAGAACCAATCTAAAAATGGCTGATGTTACCTTAGGAGCCTGAAAAGAACAGGAGATCCTTGAAGACCCAGCCACCCCTTCTAGAATATTCAATAAGGGCACCTTTCCAAAGCTACTAAGCAGGCATTTCACATTTCAGGATTTTGTCTTACGGTTGCATAAAAGCATCCCTTTCACCCAGACCTGGCACCCTTTATGGTTCAAAGTTAAGAACTGGGGAATAATGGGTGGCAACGTGGCCCCTGGAAGAGTTCACCCAGCACAGCTGCCCTGGGCTCAGGGCCTTGGTTTCTGTCCCTGGGGATATTTATATTTAATAAATGTTTATATAAATACACAGAAATAGAAAATACAAAATCTGAGGGGTTGGGGGAGAAAGGTGAGGGACTCAGCAGGAAGCCAGAGCTGGAGAGGTCTGTTCAGGCCAACTTGACCTCCTCCTTGACCCCTTTGGCTTCTGGCTTTTCCTCCTTGGTTTTCTCCTCTTCTGTGACTTCTTTCTTCTCCTCTGGGTCTTTCTCTTTTTCATCCTCTGTTTTGACTCTCTTGGCTTTTTTGAAGTTGGAAGAGTTCTTGCGGCCCCCCTCTCCTTCCTCTTCAGAATTGGAGAACTTCCTCACAGGCAATTCGTTTGTCGGAGGAGCAGATCGAGATGCGCTTATCAGGGTCTTCTTCGTCCTCATCGCCACTCTCCTCAGGGATGGCGTCCTCAGGAATCGCCTGCATTTGGACCCTAGGTGCATGCGGCAGCATTCTAAGGTTCTCAAACAGTCGCTGTTTGATCTTCTCCAGGTACTCATTCGTGTTCTGGTTAGTCATATTGGAAGGACTGATGTGGAGCTTGAAATCTGGTCCAAAGTATTCAAAGTAGTCGTTGTATGGAAGCTCATTAGGGATCTCCGTATCCAGGGCCACAGCTGTCTCGTATGTCCAGCACCGGGCAACATTACAAATGGTGTAACCACCACCTCCCAGCATCAGCATAGGCAGGTTAAAGCTCTTGACAAATTCCACACACTTGGCGTGCCCTTTGATGGTTAGATTGAAGCAACCTAACCGATCCCCAGACAGGGAGTCTGAGCCACACTGTAAGACCACTGAGCTAGGCTGGAACATCTCCATTACTTTGGACATGACTGGCTTGAAAATGGCCTCATAGGACTTGTCATCAATCCCGTCTTGGAGCGGGTAGTTAACAGCATAATACTTGCCTTTGCCAGCCCCGATATCCCACAGGTCCCCAGTTCCTGGGAAGTACTCTCCATACTTATGAAAGGACACAGTCATGACTCGGTCTGTGGTATAGAAGGCCTCTTCCACGCCGTCGCTATGGTGAACATCAATGTCAATATACAGCACCCTCTGGTGATGCTTTAGCAGTTCCAGAATGGCCAAGACGGTATTATTGACGTAACAGAAGCCAGATGCCTCAGACTTCTTTGCATGGTGCAGGCCCCCAGCCCAATTCACAGCCATGTCCGTCTGCTGCTTATTAAGTTTCACAGCACTTGCCACAGAACCACCGGTAGACAACTGACAGAACTCAAACAGGCCGTCGAATACTGGACAGTCCTCACCAAGGTTGAATCTCTGCATATGCTTGCTGTACTCCGACATGTTATCTGGACGGATGGAGTGCAAGAATTTAATGTAGTCGTCACTATGGTACTTGGTCATCTCCTCAGCATTGGCTTTGTGAGGGCGATAGATTTCCATTTTTCGCTAGAGACCATAGTTGAGCAGCAAATTATGAGTGATGCAGATTTGGTGAGGCTTCATTGGGTGGCCTTCTCCGTAGTAGTAATTTCCAACATCCCCGTAGTAGTAGTAACAGACTTTCCTCCGGGTGCCCTGCGTCTGCGCCATCTTGCTCACCTCCCATCCCTACCGTCAGTCGGTCCGTCCCCAAGTATTTCTTTTGACCACAGTTAAATGAAACTAGAAATCACTAGAAGAAAAACTAGATAATTCAAAATATTCTGAAATAAAACAACACATTACTGAAAAACGAATAGGTCAAAGTATAAATAAAAATGGAAATTAGAAAATATATGGAGGCACAAGTAAATGAAAACCCAACATACCAAAACTTACAGGATGCAGAAAACACAATTTTTAGAGAAAAGTTTGTAGAGATAAATACCTACATTATAAAAGAGAAGGGATCCGAAACAATCTGACTTTTAACTAAAGTAACTAGAAAATGAAGAAAAAACAAAACCCAAAGTCACAGCAGAAAAAATAAAAAAAAAAATAGTAGCAAAAATAAACTAATTAGATAATAGAAAAACAATTAAAAAGTCAATGAATCTAAGAGGTAGTTTTGAAAATATAAATAATATTAACAAACTCTTAGACTAAGATAAAAAAGAAAATTATCTTAAGTAAAATTAGAAATGAAAGAGGAGACATTATAACTGATACTACAAAAATGCAAAGGATCCTAAAAGGCTACTATGAACAACTAAATACCAATGAAACAGATAACCTAGAGAAATGGATATAGTCCTAGAAACATACAAGCTACACAGACTGAAAAATGAAGAAAGAGAAACTGAACAGATGTATAACTAATAAGAAGTTTGAATCAGTAATCAAAGACCTCCAAACAAAGAAAAACCCAAGTGATGACTACTGGAAAATTCTACGAAACATTTAAATAAGAATTAATGCCAATCTTTCTCAAACTCTTCCGAAAAATTTAAGGGGAGGGAACACTTCCAAACCCATTTTCTGAGGGCAGCTACCACTCTGATGTCAAAGCTGGACAACAGAAGCAAATAAAACTACAAGCCAATTACCTTGATAAGCATGGAGGTACAAATCCTCAACAAAAAATTAGAAACTGAATTCAACAGCACATTAAAAGCGTCATACATCATTACTAAGTGAGATTTGTTTCTGGGATGTAATATTGGTTCAACATATGCAAGCCAATTAATGTGATGAAGCACGTTAACAAATTTAAAGTTAAAAATATGTATTCATCTCAATAGATGCAGAAAGTATCTGATGAAATTTAACACTTTTTCTTGACAAAAACTCTTTATAAAGTAATAATAGAGAGAAACTCTCTTGTAGTTTGGATGTTGTCCCATCTAAATCTTACGTTAAATTGTAATCTGCAGTGTTGGAGGTGGAGACTGGTGGGATGTGATTGGATCGTGGGAGTGAATTTCTCATGAATGATTTAGTGCCATCCCCTTGGTGCTGTCCTCGTGAAAGTGAGTGAGTTCTCCCAAGATCTAGCTGTTTAAAAGTGTGTGGCATCTTCTCCATCACTCTCTCTCTCTCCTGCTCTTGCTATGTGTTGTGCCTGCTCCTGCTTTGCCTTCTGCCGTGAGTAAAAACTCCCTGGAAACTAAGCAGATGCCAGTGCATTGCTTGTACAGCCTGGAGAACTGTGAGCCAATTAAACATATTTTTAAATAAATTACCCAGTATCAGGTATTTCTTTCTAGAAATACAAAAATAACCTAATACACCCTTTAACATAATAATGGCCATATATGAAAATCCCACATCTAACATCATACTTAAAAGTGAAAAGCTGAAAGCTTTTCTACTAACATCAGGAATGAAGCTAGGATGCCCACTCTCACCAGTTTTGCTCAACATAGCACTAGGAGTCCTATTCTGAGTAATTAGGTAAGAAAAATAAATGGAAGGCACCCGGTTTGGAAAGAAAGATGTAGAATGGTCTCTGTTTGCCGATGACCTGATATTATATATAGAAGATCATAAATATCCTCCAAAAAGCATGTTAAAACTAATAAGTCAGTAAAATCTCAGGATACGAAATTGACATAAAGTATCATTTGTGTTTCTAAATGTGAATACTGAACTATCTGAAAGGAAATAAAATAACTCAACTTACAATAGCATCAAAAAGAATAAAATACTTAGACATAAACTTAAAGAAAGTGAAAGACTTGTACACTGAAAGCTATAAAACGTCATTAAAAGAAATTCAAAAAGAGATAAACAAATGGAAAGACATCGTGAGGCTTAATATTGTTAAAATGTCCAAATAACCAAAGCAATCTACAGATTCAATGTCATCCCTATCAAAATCCCAAAGTCATTTTTTTACAGAAATATGAAAAACAATTCTAAAATTCTTATAGAACCACAAAGGACCCCACATACCCTAAATACTCTTGAAAAAAAAAAAAAAAAAGAACAAAAATGGAAACATCACACTCTGATTTCAAAATATATTAAAAAGCTACCACAATTAAGATAAACATTTCAAGTTCTCACTTATTTGTGGGATCTAAAAATTAAAACAATTGAACCCATGGAGACAGACAGTAGAAGGATGATCACCAGAGGCTGGGAAAGGTAGTTGGGGGTGGGTGAAAGGTAGGGATGGTTAATGGGTACAACAACAACAACAACAACAGAACAAAAAAATAGATGAAATGAATGAATAAGATCTAATAGGGTGACTTTTGTCAATAATAAATTGTACATTTTAAAATAATTGGATTGTTTATAAAATAGAGGATACATGTTTGAGGGGATGGATACCACATTTTCCATGACGTGATTATTATGCATTGTATGCCTGCATCAGAACATCTCGTGTACCCATAATTATATACATCTACTATTTTAAAACGTTTTAAAACGGGGAAAAAACACTATGGTACTGACAACAGACAGACATATAGACCAGTCGAACATAATAGAGAGCCCTGAAATTAATTCACCCATGTAGGGTCAAAAAATCACTGACTGAGTGCCAAGCATATAAAATTGAGAAATAATACTGTCTTCAACAAATGGTATTGGGAAGACTAGATATCCAAATGCATAAGAATAAAATTAGACTTTTATTTCACATCATATCTAAAAATAAACTCAAGTACTCCTGTAATCACAGCACTTTGGGAGGCCAAGGGGGGCAGATCATGAGCTCAGGAGATCGAGACCATCCTGGCTAACACGGTGAAACCCCGTCTCTACTAAAAAAATAGAAATAAATTAGCCAGGCGTGGTGATGGGCACCTGTGGTCCCAGCTACTCGGGAGGCTGAGGCAGGAGAATGGCGTGAACCCGAGAGGTGGAACTTGCAGTGAACCAGAGTTTGCAGTGAGCCGAGATTGTGCCACTCCACTCCTGCCTGGGTGACAGAGCAAGACTCTGTCTCAATAAATAAATACATAAATAAAATAAAATAAATAAAAAAACTCAAAATGGATTAAAGATTTAAATGCATCTGGAACCCATAAAACTACTAAAAGGAAACATAGGAAAAAGCTTCTTGACATGGACAATGATTTCATCAATATGACCTCAGAACACAGACAACAAAAGAAAAAATAGATGAGTTCGACTACATCAAATTAATGCATCAAATTAAAAATTTTCTGCATAGCAAAGAGGACAATCAATACAGTAAAAAAGCAACATACAGAATGGGAAAGAATAATTGCTAACCATAAATCTGATGAGTTCATTCCCCAAATAAATAAGTAACCCCTCAAACTCAATAGCATAAGGAAAAATTAATTTTAAAATGGGCTGTAGAGATTTCTCTATAGAAGACACACAAATGGCCAACAGAAGTGGAAAAATGCTGAAAGTTGCTAATCATAAAGGAAATACAAATGAAAACCACAATGAGATATCACTTCATATCTATTAGGATTGCCATTATCAAAAAACTAAAACATCAAGTTTTGATGTGAATGTGAAGAAACTGGAACATCTGTACTCTGTTAATGAGAATGCAAAATGGTTCACCTGCTATTGAAAACAGTATGGCATTTTCACACACGCACACAAAAAAATAGAACTACTATATGATCCAGCAAACCCACTTTTGGATATATATCCAAAATAATTGAAATCAAGATCTCAACAAAATGGTATCACTCTCACGTCCATTGCAGCACTATTCACAATAGCCAAGATGTGGAAACAACCTAAAGGTTCATTGGCAGATGAATGAACAAAAAATATGTGATGTATACATACAATGTAATATTACTCAACCTTACCTATTCTTCTCTAGCATTTATGTCAGTGAAATAGCTACTCATCACCATCCTAGTCACTCTGAACAGGAAACTGAGAATTAGTATGGGTTCCTTAAGTCGACTAATGACAAGATCGTGTTTAGTGTATTTCTTTCTCCTTTGACACAGTTTAGAAATTCAGCCCGTCTAATTTTTTAACCCATATTTGGGTGGCAAGGGCCTTCATTATTGGGAATACTTCCCAGAAAGTGATCATAGGAATCTAAGTAAACTGTTGGATTGGTTTGTGTACTATTCAGTTTCATGAAACAAATAGAGAGTGCTTTTATTTTAATTCTCAATAGTAAATTCAAGTATGAAAAACCCTTGGGCTTCAACAGAAATAGGGCCTCTATCTGATAGTATAATCTAACCAAGTTTTGAATATATTTCAGTCTTGTTATAGCCCTGGAGTTGCTTGCCAAATATGTCAGTTTCTCCATCTTCTTTACACAAGGTATGATTATGCTTCTTGTTTTTCTTATGTTTGCATGGGGCCATGTGATTGTTTTGGCCAATGATTTTGAGCAGAAGATGTGTGTCATTTTCAGATCAAGGCATTTAGTAACAGGCACATGATCCTACAGAGCTCTTTTTTTCTCTTTGATATGGTGGTTTAACATGTTATGGTGGTTTCTCTGACAGCTGAGATTCTTAGGGAGTATAATGAACAGAGAGCCCCCAACCCATGCCCTTTAATGAACATGTAAAATAATTGAGATGTAAACGTCTGTTGTTTTAAATTCCCAAGTTTTGGGATTGTTTGTTGCTGCACTATAGTCTATACTGACATACATATATATATAGAGAGAATATATATGTATATGTAAGTATATATGTATATATATGAGAATATATGTACACACTCTTGTATGTAAGAGTATATATGTATATATACTATTTCCATCTTTGCTCCTGTTCTCTCTAAGGTCCAGTTATAATGAGAACCCTAAATATCATTATTATTTTATATCATCGATGATAGAGTTGGTAAACAAAAAACAGAAATAAGTTAATGAATACCAGAATAATCTGTAATGGCCTCTTAGAAAGTATAGAATAATCACAATAATTATGATATTGACAGCTAATATTCAACTAAGCTCACGATGTGATAAGAAATATGTTAAATATTTCACATACATTATTTTATTAATTCCTCATAGCAACTTTATCAGAAACATTATTATTGCTTATATTATCACTTTATAGGTGAAAACACTGATGCATATGGTTTAAGAGACTTGTCCAAAGTCGCACAAAAGGACATTTCAAAAGTTCAAATTAAAAATAGGCTTAATCAGTCTAAAACAAAAAGAAAATCTTACAATGTTTTAGGAGATTACATATATTTCCCTGATGGTACAATCTAAATAATTTGTAATCAAAGATGAGGCCTTCTGCAGAAAAGATGGAAAAATAAATGTGAAAACCTATTCAAGTATGTCCAGATTTATGATATTATTACCATTGAAATTGCATAAAACTTCATAAAAAGTAATCTTGCTACTAAGAGTTAAGCGAGAGCACAAGTATATGTGCAAATTTAGCAATGTAATGGTATTATTTTTAAGGAACATATTTTTGCAAAACATCACATCAATGAGATAAGTTCTTGTGACTGTATTATACATGATATTTAACTTTATAAAATATTACATCCAACCTTCCTCTTCTATAAATATTTGATATGACCAATATCATTCTTACTCATGTATCACATAATTTACTGATTTAACACAGATGATTCTTTTAAAGTATAAGCAAACCATAAAGCACAGTTAATGTACTTTTAGAAATGTTATTAACTTATTTTACACCCTTATCATTACAATTTGAATTTTATACTGTTAGCAACAGAGAACCATTGAACGATGGAAGACCAAACTAAGATAATTGTGCTTTGGACAGAAAGAAGTGGGAGAATGGATAAGCATTGGTAAGTAGATCTGATAAGATCTGGAACACAGAACAAGGAATATTAAGTGAAATTAGGCAGGGATATGTGTTTCTGCCCAGGCACAACGAACCTGAACATAACACCGTTGTGAGGATCTTAAGGCAGCAAAATAATAGCATAAGAACCTGTGATACATGGAAGCATAGGATGGTATATTCATGAAGAAGCTGCAGTTGATAGCACAAGGTAGGAGTAAGATGCTAAAAGGGAAGTAAGAGGCTATTTTCACAAATGTTCATAGGGTCAGCTCTATTGTTAGGTCTCAGGTAGAGAAACTTGCTCCTTAGTAGATAGATTTTACAACCTAGATGTAGCACAATTAATAATAAAACAAAGTTCCTCTCAATTTCTGGCTCCTTTGAGTTGTCAAATGTCTGTCTCCCATAGTATCCAATTTTTTCTAGTTTCTCTATCTCAGTCAGATGGCTTCTTTCCTGGACATCTTTATGTCTGTTCTCTGTCCGGTCACCCAGTTTCTCTTACATACCTTTTCTCTTTGCATCCTTCCCTTCTATGCTGCTGTGATGAAACATGATAGTTCGACCAATTCATGACATCGTGACCCAAATATTGTCTGGACTTCCCAAATCTGAAAACATTTTTTTTCTTCTACTGTAAAGATAAAATGTGTATTTCAAACACAGCAGGTTACATCCCCCCAAAACAGAACAAACCATACTTTTTATTGCAGTCTTTCTAATGTTCATACTACTTTCTTTGACATGAAATTCTTTCTTCTCATCTTCCTAAAGAACTCTTACTTATCTTTCTTTTTTTAACTTTTATTTTAAGTTCAGGGGTACATATTCGAGTTTGTTATACAGGTAAACTCATGTTGTGGGGCTTTTTGATACAGATTATTTCATCACCCAAATATTAAGCCTAGCACCCATTAGTTATTTTTTCTGATCCTCTCCCCACTCCAACCCTGCACCCTCCCGTAGGCCCCAGGCTCTGTTGTTCCTCTCTTTGTGTCCAGTGTTCTCATCATTTAGCTCCCACTTATAAGTGAGAACATGTAGTATTTGGTTTTCTGTTCCAGAGTTAGTTTATTAAGGATAATGGCCTCCAGCTCCATGAATAGACACTTTTCAAAAGAAGACATACATGCGGCTAACAAACCTATGAAAGAAAAGCTCAACATCACTTATCATTAGAGAAATGCAAATCAAAACCACGAAGAGATATCATCCCACATCAGTCAGAATGGCTATTATTAAAAAGTCAAAAAATAGCAGATAGTGGTGAAGTTGCAGAGGCAAAGGAATCCTTATACACTGTTAGTGGGGGTGTAAATTAATTCAGCCAGAGTGGAAAGCAGTGTGCTGATTCCTACTCATTTGTCAATGACCAATTCCATTGTTACCTCTTCCATGAAACTTTTCTTGGTTTTCCCAAGCAGAATGAGTTGTTCTTTATCTGTGTGCCTCCTGCCCTACTGACCCATTTCACATTCATCTGAATACCATAGAGTCCAGAAGACTGTCTGATACTCATTCAATTAATCCAGTTTATATGTCACTTTCTTTCTCTCTCATTCTCTCTCTCTCTCTCTCTCACTCATAAAAACGCATCAGCAAAGGGGTGGAGGGGGAGAGAGAGAGAGAGAATAAATTACATGCCTGATTCAAGAGTGCACAACAGGGATTACTCAGGTAATTGATTCAGTCGGATCAGGGATTTTTCTCGTTTTATTTTCATTAATTCATCTGGGATACATGAATTTTGAGGCACTTGGAATATATATTTTTATTGATAGTTTCAATGCCAGACTTTCCCCACTCTCTCTCGCTTTCCCTCCAGCTTCTGAACCTTGCCTATATTATCACGTTACATTTCATTTCATGCGCATGTATTTATAGCACAATCAATCAATAGTCATTTATCTTCATATGCCAATTCCAGAAATCTATTAGTGTATATGTTCTTGCAAAATTTACATGACAACCTTTTAACATATAGCTTAATTCTTTTTACCACATCATGTTTTACAATTTGCCTATATCAGAAAGCCTGTCACTAAATAGCTTACTCAGTGTGAAAACAGAATACATTTTTTTCTTTAACTGTTCATTTGCCTCCATTCTTACCTCAAAAAAACATTCAGCATCTGACCTCTCTCTCAGTAAATCAATAGGCATACTAACAAAATAAGACAAAACTTAAATAGTGATGAAAGTAATCTTCTGTTTTCATATGGAAAGATATGTTGCTATGGAAACTATTTTTCTTTGTTTCTATTCATAACAAAAGTTATTTCCACTATATAAGATATTGTACATCTTGGCATCATGAGGGAAAAGGAAAATATGTTTTTGAAAGTCAGATATTAAAGGGAGAAAAGTGTGTTCGCTTGCTCCTCTAACTAGTTAGCTATATCATTTGGTATGGGTGTGTTTATGCTACACAGTTATATAAAGTTGTTATTTGGTGAGATAATGTAAGAGAAATGTTTAGCTTGGTAAGTATTAGGGCTTATATGACTTAATGGAAGGTTTTCCCTTGGAAGTATTAAAAAGACACTTAGGGAAAAATAACTTAAGAATAAAGGGAAACTTAAACATGATTATATAATATAGCATGTGTCTGCTTTTGTTCTACATAGCCACTATGGGTCAATTCATTCAACACCAAATACCTGAAAAACTGTAAACAAAATCATTCATGTAGATTTTGATTTCAGGTAAGAAAAAATTGTGTTCCTTAGGCTGCGAATTACTTTCAATGTTTCTGGCCCGCTTACAGGCCCTCTTTCCTCTGAGAGAAAAAATTAACATTGTGACTAAGAGTTTCCCTTTTGTTGGAGCCACTCCCGTTGATGTAAGATTTAACAGGTTCTCAGACTCTAGCTATCATTTTCCTAGACAAGTTAGATACCTAGATATAAATTATATGATAAAGAGTGTCCCTATAGTACATTCCTGTAGATGAGAAAACGAAGTTCCCATTGTAGAACTTTAAGTCACATTCAGTGATGTGTTCCTGTAGAGATCAAAAATTTTTGCAGTTAATGACAATAATTATGTAATAATTTTTAAAATGAATAGAGGTATATGTAATGTACCAGAAAGTCAGAGAATAAGTGGAGTCAAAGGAATGATCCTGGTACTCTGAGGATAAAAATATATCTTATCAGCATTAGTCATTCAACGACCCCTCTCCATGTCAGCATACCCAGGATACTAGACCGTCTTTTCCTGATACTCTCTGGACTAGGGAACCAGAGGTCTGTTTGTTTGCCTGATATTTTTATTTTTATTTGACAAGTAAACATTTTATATATTATGGTGTACAACATGATGTTTTGAGGCTGATCCTAGTGTAGTGGTGTTCATAACATGATGTTTTGATATATGTACACATTGTGGAATGACTGTCAATATAATTCACATATGCATTACCTCATGTAGTTATTTTTTGTGGTGAGAACATATAAAATCTACTTTCTCAGCAACTTTCAATTATACAATATATTAATTGTAGTCATCACGATGTACAATAAGATCTTTTGACTTATTCCTCCTAACTAACATTTTGTGTATTTTGACAAACATCTCCTCAATCTCCCCACCATCCTTGGCCTCTAGTAACCACCATTTTACTCAGTGTTTCTATGAACTAAATATTTATATACTTTTATATACTTTAAAGGGCTTTTTTTTTTTTTTTTTTTTGAGACGGAATCTCGCTCTGTCTCCCAGGCTGGAGTGCAGTTGCACAATGTCAGCTCACTGCAAGCTCCGCCTCCTGGGTTCACGCCATTCTCCTGCCTTGGCCTCCCGAGTAGCTGGGAATACAGGCGCACGCCGCCACACCCGGCTAATTTTTTCTATTTTTAGTAGAGACGAGGTTTCACCATGTTAGCCAGGATGGTCTCGAACTCCTGACCTCGTGATCCACCCGCCTCGGCTTCCCAAAGTGCTGGGATTACAGATGTGAGCCACCACGCCTGGCCTAAAGGGAGTTCTTTATGATGGATCACAGAATAATCATTTGGATTCATTATATAAAGGATTAAATTTGATTATTATGACGACGACAAATTTTGAAAAAATTATGCAAGGGACAAACTTTAAAACACTTATCTCATTTATTTTTATTTTTTATTATTCCAACTTTTATTTCAGATTCAGAGAGTACTTGTGCAAATATGTTTGCTGGGTATATTGTGTGTTGCTGAGGTTTGGGGCACAATTGATCCAGTCACCCAGGTAGTGATCTTAGTTCTCAATAGTTAGTTTTTTAATCCTTGCCCCCATACTTTTCTCCTCCCTCTAGTAGTCCCCATTGACTATTGTTTCCATCTGTATGTTCATGAGTGCACAATGTTTGGCTTCCACTGATAAGTGAGAATATGTGTTATTTGGTTTTCTGTTTCTGTGTTAATTTGCTTAGGATAATGGCTTCCAGTGACATCCCTGTTGCTGCAAAGGACATGATTCTATTATTTTTATGGCTGCATAGTATTTCATGGTATACATCTGCCACATTTTCTTTATCCAAGCTCGTATTCATGGGCACCTGGGTGGATTCCTTGTCTTGGATCTTATTAACACTGCTGTGAGAAACATATAAGTGCATGTACATGTGACTTTTTGGTAGAATGATTTATTTTCTTTTGGATTTATAACCAGTAACAGAATAGCTGGGTTAAATGGTAGTTCTAAGTTATCTGATGTATCTCTAAACTGTTTTCCACAATGGCTAAACTAATTTACATTTCCATCAACAGTATATGCATTCCCTTTTCTCTGCAGCTTTGCCATCATCTTTTGATTTTTGACTTTTTAATAATAGCCATTCTGACTGGTGTGGGATAGTGTCTCATTGTGATTTTGATCGACATTTCTCTGATAGTGAGGTTGAGCATTTTTCATGTTTGCTGACTGCTTTAATGTCTTCTTTTGAGAAGTGTCTGTTCATGTCTTTTGCCTGCTTTTGAATGGAATTATTATTTGCTTTTTGCTTGTCGAATCTTTGACTTCCTTATAGACTCTGGATATTAGACCTTTGACAGATGCATAGATTGCAGATATTTTCCCCTCTTGTGTAGGTTGTTCACTCTTTTGATAGTTTCTTTTGCTGTGCAAAAACTCTTTAGTTTAATTAAGTCTCACTTGTCAATTTTCATTTTGGTTGCAGTTGCTTTTGAGATCTTAGTCATAATTTTTTCCTAAGGCCAATGTCTAGAACGTTGATTCCTAGATTTTCTTCTAGAATTCTTATATTCTGAAGTCTTACATTTAAATCTTTAATCTAACTCGAGTTAGTTTTTGTACATGGGAAAAAGGGTCCAGTTTCATTCTTCTGCATCTGGCTAGCCAGCTATCCCAGCACTTTTTGTTGAATAGGCAGTGCTTTTTGTATTGCTTATTTTTCTCGACTTTGTCAAAGATCAGATGGCTATAGGTGTGCATCTTTATGTCTGGGTTGTCTATTCTGTTTCCTGTGGTCTATATGTCTGTTTTTGTACCAGTATCATGCTGTTTGGGGTAGACTTATGGCATAGGTTGAAGTGGGGTAATGTGAAGCCTCTGGCTTTGTTCTTTTTGATTAAGATTGTTTTGGCTATTCAGTCTCTTTTTTAGTTGCATATGAATTTTAGAAAAGTATTTTTCTAATTCTGTAAAAAAAATACGTGTGTACTTTGATAGGAATAGCATTGAATCTGTAGATTATTTTGAACAATATGGCCATTTTGACAATATTTATTCTTCCAATCCATGAGCATAGGTTTCTCCCATTCATTTGTGTCATCTATGACTTCTTTCAGCAATGTTTTGTAGTTCTCCTTGTAGAGATCTTTCACCTTCTTGGTTAAATATATTCCTAGGTATGATTTTTTGTGGTTTCTGTAAATGGGACTGTATTCTTGGTTTAGCTTTCATCATGAGCATTATTGGTGTATAGAAATGCTACTGATTTTTGTACATTGACTTTGTAGCCTTTTATTTCTATCTCTTTCCTGATTGCGATTGATAGGATTTGCTCTACTTTAGTTTTCGAGGATTATCATTCTGACTAATCTAAAATATATTCTCATGAACAAAGATGATTAAAAAATTTGCCTTTTTATGAAGGAAACAGATTTTGCTGTGTATTAAGATTTTCTACATGGTTCAGCTCATTCAAAACTTATTTATTTATTTTCTCTACAATGATAAAATAAACAAAAATTGAGGCAAAAATATTAGTCACAGGTCTGAAGTTCAATGGGTTATCAGAATTTACAGAACTTCCCAGTTACTTGGGGTCATCACCTATAAAGATGTTTTAAATTTCATTAAGAGATAATTATTATAGTATATTTCTTATAAGGTAGAAAACAGATATTCTACATAAGATTGCTTTCTGTAGTCTACCACTTGACCTGGTTTAATTGTTACACATGTATTAGTGTTTTACTCCATTCACCTGCTTCATTAGCATATCTTTGAAAAAACTATGCAATGTTATTATGATAAAATGATCCAAGTTGAATCATACTTTTGCCTGCAGCTTGAGAGACGCATTTAACAAAAAGAATTATGTTGATTTCAAGTAATAATAAATAATATAATAGAGTCAATCGCCATTAGTTTTGAATTCATTCTAAAGTGTAAAATAGTAAACGTTTTTGTTTTAATTTTATTTATTTAGTTTTTTTCAGATGGAATCTCCCTCTGTTACCCAGGCTGGAGTGCAGTGGCACGATCTAGGTTCACTGTAACTTCTGCCTCCTGGGTTCAAGTGATTCTGCTGCCTTAGCCTCTGAGTAGATAGGGTTACAGGCATGTGCCACCCGCCCAGCTAATTTTTGTATTTTTAGTAGAGATGTGGTTTCACCATGTTGGGCAGGCTGGTCTCGAACTCCTGACCTCAGGTTATCTGCCCACCTCTGCCTCCCAAAGTGCTGAGATGACAGTCATGAGCCACTATGCTTGTCCAATTTTAATTTTTAAATTATAAATTTATACGTATTATATTGTATACATTTATGGGGTACAAAGAGATGTTATGATATATGAATAAAATGTGAAATAACTAAATCAAAGTAATTAGCATATTTATCACTTCAGCTACTTATCATTTTTTTTGTGTGTGGTGAGATTTGAAATGTATACTCTTGGTGATTTTCAAATATACAATACAGTCAGCAGAGTAAACAGACAACCCACAGAATGGTAGAAAATCTTCACAATCTATACTCTGACAAAAGACTAATATCCAGAATATACAATAAACTCAAACAAATAGGCAAGAAAAACCAAACAATCCCTTCAAAAACTGGGCCAAGGAAATGAATAGACAATTCTCAAAAGAAGATATACAAACGACCAACAAACATGGAAAAATGCTCAATATCACTAATGATCAGAAAAATGCAAGTCAAAACCACAATGGGATACCACCTTACTCCTGCAGGCATGGCCATAATTAAAAAAAAAAAAAATCAAAAAACAGTACATGTTGGCGTGGATGCGGTGATCAGGGAATACTTCTATACTGCTGGTGGGAATTATACTAGTATAGCCACTATGGAAAACAGTGTGGATATTCCTTAAAGAAATAAAAGTAGAACTACTATTTAATCCAGCAACCCCACTACTACGTATCTACCCTGACTGTATTAGGTCAGAGGAAAATAAGTCATTATATGAAAAAGATACCTGCATATGCATGTTTACAGCTGCACAACTCACAATTGCAAAATCATGGAACCAAGCCAAATGCTCATCAAGCAATGAGTGGATAAAGAAAATGTGGTGTGTGTGTGTGTGTGTGTGTGTGTGTGTGTGTGTGTGTATGCACAGAAAAACAAATACTACATATATATGTTTTTGTTATGTGTATATATATGTATATATGCATATATGATGTGTATATATACAACATATATGTATGATGCGTGTATATATATACACATCATATATATACATCATACACACATACATATATATATATATATATATATATATATATATGATGGAATACTACTCAGCCATAAAAAAGAATGAATTAACATCATTTGTGGCGACCTGGATGAGATTGGAGACTATTATTCTAAGGGAAGTAACTCAGGAATGGAAAGCCGTATGTTCTCACTGATATGTGGGAGCTAAGCTATGAGGACGCAAAGGCACAAGAATGATGCGATGGACTTTGGAGATTTGTGGGGAAGAGTTGGGAGAGGCAAGGGATAAAAGACTACAAATATGGTGCAGTTTATACTGCTCTGGTGATGGGTGAACCAAAATCTCACAAATCGCCACTAAAGAACTTACTCATGTAACCAAATACCACCTATACTCCAATAACTTATAGAAAAAATAAACCAAATATATGATATATTATTATTTACTGTATTCACTATGCTGTGCAGTATATTTGAAAGTTAAAAAAAAAGTTATTCCTTCTAATTGAGGCTTTGTACACTTTGACCATCTCTTCATTCCTTCTACACCCCCAGGTTATGCTAACCACCATTCTATTCTCTGCATCTCTGAGTTTGATTGTTTTAGATTTTACATATAAGTGGGAATACGCAGTATTTGTTTTTCTGTGCCTGGTTTCTTTCGCTTAGCATAATGGTCGTTATTTTCATCCATGTTGTCAAAAAAAGACAAAATTACGTTCTTTTTAAAACTGAGTTCTATTGTTTATGTATACTACATTTTCTTTATCCATTTGTCTATTGATGAACACTTAGGTTGATTCCATAAGTTTGCTATTGTAAACAGTGCTACAAGGAATATGGGAGAGCAGACATTTATTTGACGTACTGATCTCAAATATTTAAGGATAAATACTCAGAAGTGGGAATATCAGATAATATGGTAATTCTATTTTTAGTTTTTTGAGGAATCTCTATACAGTTGTCCATAATAACTATATTATTTACATTCTCATCAACATTTCTAAAAATAGCATGTAGCACTTAAAATGAACAAAAATTAGCAATGCTATTCTTTAGCTTACTATACAAATCAGCCTTACAAATAATCTTTTATAAATAACATACATAGCTAAAATAATGATATTACTCAAAACTATAATATTCTATAAGTAGTCTTCTAAGCCATACTTGGTATATTATGCCATTTAATCACACTCAGGTAGAAGCTTATACAGTCATTTGAGGTACTAAAAGAAAAAAAAAATCTTATCTAGCTAGTTCTTTAAAAAAAAAAAATCAGTACTCTATAGCTAATTGTTTATTTAAATAGTCATAATGACCTTAAACCATTGGTTCCACAATTCTCAGTTAATAATGTTTGAAAATAAGAGTAAGCTTTTTTTCTTTTATGCTCAAGGATAATAAAATGCCAGAGAAACAGTTTTCTTTTAATGTGGGTATGTTACTTTAAGTGTTTATAAATGGTAAAGCTATTGTAACCGGCCAATGGGTTCACCTTGCCCGCTGCCTAGACAAAGCCAATGTACCTCTATAGGGGAGTTGCAATGGAGAAAGAGTCATTCATGCAGAGCTAGCCTTGCGGGAAACCAGAGTTTTATTATTACTCAAATCAGTCTCCCGGATTCGGGGAACAGAATTTTTAAAGATAATTTGGCTGATAGGGGCTTGGGAAATGGAAAGTGCTGATTGGTCAGGTTGGAGATAGAATCTTAGGGGGTCGAAGTGAGGTTTTTTGGTTGTCTTCTGTTTCTGGGTGGGATGGCAGAACTGGTTGAGCCAGATTACAGGTCTGGGTGGTGTCAGCTGAGATCCATCCAGTGCAGGGGCTGCAAAACATCTCAAGAATTCATCTTAGGTTTGGCAATAGTGATGTTATCCCCAGGAGCAATTTGGGGAGGTTCAGACTCTTGGAGCCAGAAGGTGCATGGACCCCTAAACTATAATTTCTAATCTTGTAGCTAATTTGTTAGTCCTGCAAAGGCAGACTGGTCTCCAGGCAAGAAGGGGGTCTTTTCGGGAAAGGGCTTTTATCAATTTGGTTTCAAATTTAAACCATGAACTGAATTCCTTCCCAAAGTTAGTTGGGCTTAAGCCCAGGAAAGAACAAAGATAGTTTAAAGGTTAGAAGGAAGATGGAGTTGGTTAGGTCTAATTACTTTCACTGTCATAATTTTCTCAGTTACAATTTTGCAAAAGCGTTCTTACTGTATGTTTCCAGTAATTAAAATAATAATAAAAAAAACAAATATACTGTATGTAACTTATTGGAGTACCACATACTGTTAAAGCTGGATGAGATTTACCACTTTCAAAATATGTAACAATAAAGAAAATGAAAACTTAATTACACCCAATACTATTTGCCAATGGATACCAAATGCCACTTCTTAACCTTAAAATTGTTTGGTGATTTATAAGTCAGTTGTCTAAAAATGGACTAAATCTCTTAACCCCTGACATTTTGGAGATTTATTTTCATCTTTGATCTTCTGTGATTAGGATAGAAATATCTGATTCCATCCTAATAATGGTGAATCAGGGTGCCATATAGACAAGTCAATGCATTACAGAGGATATGAAATATTATAGAAAAAACGTACGTGTTCTATATTTTATACATTTAAATGTGGGCTTGAAATGAGAATTCAGAAATATACAGAAGTTTTACCTCTTAATATTCATTTTGAGTAAGATATAAGCTACTTTGGGAAAAACCGGTTTTAGAGAATACCAGGATATTATTTAATGTGCTAGGAATTTTTACCATGTCTAGTTCCTTTTTGTCATCTCTATAAGGTTTATAGAATTCTGGAAACACATTTACAATAAAATATAATACTTATAAAATAAATCTTGTTTTATGGTGGTCAGTTTCAATCAATAATTTTGTTTGTTTTCTAATTTTGGAAGTTGTGTTGATTTTTCTGCTATGCTGGTGGAATTGACAATATCACCCTGCATTTCTAATCTCAGGCTGTGCTATTAGGTATGTACAGTTTACAAGTATATTTTTCTCATGCTTTATATCTTTTATTTCTTGTAGTAACCATCCTTATCCCTGATAATGTGCTAATCTTACCTTATTGTTTGATATTAATACAGTTAATTTGGCTTATTGTGGTTAGTATTTGACCAAAGAAGTTAGTATATCTTCTTGCATCCTTTTACTTTCATATTTATTGCACTCTTACATTTTAAATACAGCTGAGAATTTTTAAAACATTCTAACCACCTCTGTCTTTTAACTAGTGGGTTTAGTTCATTTAACTTGGCTGTAATTACTTTTATATGAGAATTTGTTCCTATCAAATTACTTTTGCTTTGTATTTGTCCTGCTTTTTCTATGCCCGCCCTTTTTGTTTTTTCTTGTTTCTTGCCTTTCATTGGGATTTGTTTGTGAATTCTATTACTTAACCTGTGCCAATTTTCAAGTTGTACACTCAATTTTTACGCTTCCCATAGTTTTCCTTAAAATGCGACAATGCACATGTAACAAAATTTTCAGTAAGTATCTTAACCCCACCGAAAAACGCATAAACATTAGAATGCTTTAAAAAGTAATTATTTTTCTCAATTTACAGGGTTTTTTTTTTTTGCTTTTGTTTGTTTGTTTGTTTCTATATTTCAACTTCCCTTTGCTTCCAATGACTTATTGGAGGTTGCCCTTACTTTTGGCAACAAAACCTACATTTTACTCAAAAATCTAGAAATTTTGTAGCAGAGTTCTGGGCCATATTGTCCAAAAAAGAAGTTGTAGGAAATTATAGGAATTAATAATTCAAGTTATCCTACTGAGAAGTATATTTTTAAAATACATTCATTCAAAAGAATTTTCTAAGAAATGAATAATCTTTATATTCAAAGTAAATATAAAGCAAACACAAAAGAAAATAATTTAGATTTCTTTGTAATCATTTTGATCTGCTTTAGAACAAGAATATTGAATCTGGTACATTATGAAATGATGTTCAGGGTAAAGGATAAACATGATTTAGCAGAGGCTTGCTTCGTATTTAGATGACAAAAGAGATTTTTATTTTATTACTTTAAGTGTGGACTTATACATTTTGACATTTGATATATATCACTTAAAATAAATCTATGATTAGGAATGAATGAACTAAATAACATTAAATAGGGATTGCCTTCTATTTTTTGTACCTTTTCCTAAATTCCTTTACTTGGCAATTCTTGACTCAAGTAAACTGATATGTAAGGGAAATACCTAAGGACTTTTCTTTTTACTTAAATTTTAAAAATGATTATTTCCGTCTTTTTCATCATTCTGTCCTAGGCCCTTAACTTAAGAATTAGTTGTCTAATATTTCAATTAATTGCATTTTAACACAATTAATAACCATGTTCCTTATGGCTAAATTGTTGACATTGAAATAAACTAGTTTAGTACCACCATTTTACAGAGTAGTAACTGACCTCAAAATATTGGTTTTCACCATATGCTCATTTTTGCTTTTAAAAAAACAAGTCCTTCTTTGGTAAGATTTAATTGCTGTCAATTAAATTGTTGGTTGGAAAGCAAGCTTGTTGAAATGCTTTGCAGAACATCATTTCCTTGAATAGTCATTCACATTTATGAATGTGTAGAGAATGATAAAACTCCATGGAAACAGATAATCATGTGTATTTCTTAGATAATAAATTATTCACTAACCTGTCCTCTCTTCAAGCCCAGGAATAAGAAAAAACAAAACACTTCAGAAATAAGAAAGTTTTAACATTATATATTCTAAAAGCAATAGGAAGTTTCTTCTGGTTTGGACTAATATGGCAAGATTCATAAGTTGAAAATGTTACTGAAATTTAGTTTCTGGTGTGACACGTAAGGAGCTTAGATATTTATTCTCCCATTCAAACAACAAGAAAAAATACTGAACAAACTGAAAATCAATAACTCTTCTGATGTATGCGAGAACTGGAGTCACGGGGCAAACACAGCCCCAAAATTTGAAGAGATAAACAAGTGGAAAAGGAGAATCATAACTTATCAGAGCAGAATCTCAGCAGTAGA
Organism: Macaca thibetana thibetana; assembly: GCF_024542745.1. Lineage (NCBI taxonomy): Eukaryota > Metazoa > Chordata > Mammalia > Primates > Cercopithecidae > Macaca > Macaca thibetana. Next base: position 89,191,727 of record NC_065598.1, on the reverse strand, counting down.
AAACTTTGTGAGAATTAGTATTAGAGGAGGAAAACATAATCTGTAACTAATGAATTGCTAGAGGCTCATTGTGGACTAGACTGAAAGCTAAAACCCCTGGGAGTCCAGTCTTATGGGGACCTCCCGAGTTTCATGAGCTTTACCTACAGGATCCATATTAGGGTCTCATATTGAAGATGACAGAAATATACTTTCATGTTTCCAGCAGGTAGAGGGAAAAATGTAGTCACTTTAAAATGTGCCCAGAATATTCAATTTGTTTCAACAAGGCCTTCCCTCAAAGAAACTATCTTACCAGGACCTAATCTGCTTTGGTTTTATCAGGAAAAAAAAAAAAAAAGAGAGAGAGAGAGAGAAAAAAAAAAGAGAGAGAAATTCTTGTGAAGGTCACAGGCCAAGGGCAAAAGTCGCCAAAAGACTGAGACCTAACCATAGGAATATAGAACACTTCTCCTCATTCAGACCTCACCAGCACAGCAAGAGGACTCCAGTATAACAGCAGAATACAACAGAAAGAATGGGCATCTCAGATGACATTTAAGAAGTCTCTAGGGAAACTCCAAGATAAGAGGTGAGACAAAAACAAGGACGTTAGAGGAAATTTTAGCCTGTGACATCTACAGTACAGCAGATGCAAACACAGACGAACAATTAGCCAGATAAACCTAAAACCTCACGCTAAAGGCTTCTTTTCCTCAGTTCTTTTCAAACATTATATCACATCTGACTTGCAACAAAAATACCGTGTGTCTATGTAACAAACCAACAAATGTACCCCCGATTCTAAAATACAAGTTGAAATTATTTTTAAAAAGACATAAAAGAATATCTGCAAAGGAAAAAAAGTAAACTATATCCTATGGTTCACAGAAAAATAAATATGAACATTTTTAAATTTGTGAAAATTAAAAAAATAGTAATAAGATGCATTTAAAGACAGAAAACACACTTTGAAGAGACAGAGTAAGCATCAGGCCCAAAGACAACTATGATTAATATGCTTCAGGCTCTAAAAATAGACAACATATAAACAGAGAAATGGAAGCTCTAGGGAGGAATACACAACATCATAACAGAAGTGAAAAATGTCTTTGATAAACTCATCAGTAGACTACACACAGCGGAAGAAAGAATCAGTCAGTTTGAAGAAATGTCATGGGACCTCAAAAATGAAACCTAACATGAAAAAAAATGATAAAAAATACAGAATAAAATATAAAAAATCTGTGGAACAATTACAAAAATATATATGTAATGAGAATAAAAGAAGGAGAGGAAAGGAAAAATAAAACAGAAGAAAAATTGGAAGCAATCATGTATAAGAATTTACCTAAGTGAGTGATAAACACAGAATCACAGTTCCAAGAAGCTCAGAGAACACCAAGCAGAATAAATACAAACTATATATATATATATATATACACACACACACACACACACATATATACACAAGTAAGCATATCATACTCAAACTATATAAAATAAAAATTCGAAGAAAGAAATCTTGAAAGAAGCTGGAGGAAGAAAAAAACTTTAATTACAGAGTAACAAAGAAAGAAGTACATTGAATTTCTCCTCAGAAACCATGCAATTAAGAGAGTGGAGTGAAATATTTAAAGTGGTAAAAGAAAGCAATCACCAACCTAGAATTTTGTGCTAATGTAAATAATATTGTGCTTTTACTTTCAAATTCAAATTGCTCATTGCTGGTACATAAGAAAGCAGCTGAATTTTGTGTATTAACCCTATGTTCTGCAACCTTACTATAGTCATGATGGGTTTTTTAGTTAGTTCTTTGGAATTTTCTACATACACAGTCCTGTGTGTCTAATACCAAAGAAAGATTTTGTAAAATAAATTATGGTAAAATACATGTAACATAATATTAACCATCTTAATAATTTATATTCTCAGTGTTTTACAACCAATCTCTAGAACCCTTTGCATCTGGCAAGACTGAAACTGTACACTAATTAAACAACTGCCCATTTCCTTATTTCCCTGGGGCCCTGAAATCATGTTTCTACTTTTTGTTTCAATGAATTTGACTACTCTTCAAACCTCATATAAGGTAAATCGTAGAATATTTGCCCTTTGTGGTTGACTTAATTCAATTAGCATAACGTCTTCAAAATTCATCCAGGTTATAGTGTATGTCAGTACTTCCTTCATTTTTAAAGCTAAATAACATCCCATTGTGTGGATTAAATTTTGTTAATCCATTTATTCATAGGAGAACATTTGGTTTGCCTCCAGATTTTGTCTACTGTGAATAATACTATTATAAACATAGGTGTACAAATATATCTTCAAGACTCTTCTTTTAGTTTATTTGGCTATATGCCAAGGAATGGAATAGCTGGATTAAATGGTAATTTTATTTTTATTTTTTTAGGAAATGCCATACTGTTTTTCATAGTGGTTGCACCATTTAAATTTGCACCAATGGGGGACAAGTGTTGTAATTTCCCCACATCCAAATCAGTCCTTTTCATTTGGTATATTTTGATAGTGGTCACCTTAATGAGTATGTAGTGGTTTCTCATTATATGCATTTCCATAGTGATTAGTGATGTTGAGCATGTTTTAATGTGCTTGTTGGATATTCATGTCTTCTTTAGAAAAATGTCTATTTAAGCCATTGCCCATGTTTTACATTTTTGTTGTTGTTAAGTTCATGAAAACATAATTCACAGACTGAGAGAAATCTTTCAAAACATTTATCAGATAAATGAATGGTATCTGAAAAAATTCAAGGAAATCTTTGTGTCAGTGGTTCCAAAATTTGTACAAAAATGACTTTGGTCATTTTTTTCATAGAACACATATACACAAATATTTTGTCTAATAAATGACACTGTGACAATTCATTTATTAATATGTGTCAACTTGAGTGGGCTAAAAGATGTTCAGATAGCTGGTAAAACATTTCTGCTTGTGTCTGTGAAGAGTATTTCTGGAATAGATAGCATTTGAGTTAGACTGAGTAAAGAAGATTGTCCTCACAAAAGCAGGTGCAATCTTTTGAGGGCCTAAAGAGAACAAAAAGTGGTCAATTTACTGTCTTTGCCGCAGCCAAGATATCCATCTTCTACTCTTGGACATCAGCGCTCTTGGTCCATGTCCTTCAGATTCTGACTGGAACTTACACCATAACTGCCTCTTCCTTGCACTCCCATTCTCAGGCCTTCTGACTCAGAGTGAATTACACCACCAGCTTTCCTTGGTTCTTCAGCTTGCAGACAGCAGAACATGGAACTTATTAGCCTCCATAACTGTGGGAGCAAATTCCTATAATAAAACTCTTTTTATTTGTATGTTTCTCTCTCCTTCGGTTCTGTTTCTCTTGAAAGTCCTGATGAATACAAGCACTTTAGAGTAATAACTTTTTTCTTTTTTTGTATTAATTACATAAATGTTCATATCAGAGCCGCTTATTGACAAAAGTTAACAAAAGGATGCTACAGAGAGAAGTTTCTTTCATTCTAAAGCAACTTGACATTCAGATAGCTATTGTCTCTCTCACTTTTTCTGATAGGCCTGTGCTGTCATACTACTTAGAAGCATGTAATTTCTATTGAGTCTTTTGAAATAATGAAAATAGCTTAACGACTCAGTTTGTTACATTTGAAAATCTATAGAGATGCAAAGTCATTCACGTTAGTCCACATCAAATCTAGAGAGTGATTTAATTTCAGCATATGTGGAGGAGTATGCAGTATCGTCTTTAAAAGTGCAAGACTGGGTATTGTGGTTCATGTCTGTAATCCCAGCACCTTTGGGAGGACAAGGCAGGAGGATCACTTGAGATCAGGAGTTCAAGATCAGCCTGAGCAACATACCGAGACCTCATCTCTGCAAAAATTTAGCCAGGTGTGGTGGCATGCAACTGTAGTGTCAGCTACTTGAGAGGCCGAGGCAGGAGGATTGCTAAATCCCATGAGTTTGAGGGTAGAGTGAACTATAACTGATCCACTATACTCCAGTATGGGGAACAGAGAGCGTCCCCATCTCTTACAAAAAGAGGGGAGCAAGGTGGCAGAATAGAAGGTTCCACTGAATGTCACTTATGCAAGGACACCAATTCAAAAGCTCTCTACACAAAAATGAACCTTCATACGAAGCAAAATCAGGTGAGCCCTCGCAGTACCTGGATTTAACTTTGTATCTCTGAAAGAGGCACTTGAAGAGGTAGGAAATGCAGTCCCGAATCCCTGATGCTACTCTTCCTCCCTGATCCCTCCATGAATCCCTGATGCCACCGCCCAGTGGTGGCATGGTGCAAAGAGCATTTATGTACATGGGGAGAAGGAGTGTGCAGCAATTTTGGAGCATTGAGCTCAGTGGTACAATATTATAACAGAAGACAAAACAGGACCAAATGTAGCTGATACCCACACACAGAGGGAGCATTTAAACTGCCCTAGTTTCAATTATTAGCCATCAGGGAAATGCAAACCTAAGCCAAAAAAAAAAAAATCACTTCACACACACTAGGATGGTTGTAATAAAAAAAGATAATAACAAGTGTTACCAAGGATGTGGAGAAATCGGAACTCTCATACCCTGCTGGTAGAAATATAAAATGTTGCAGCCACTTTAAAAAACAGTTTACCAGTTCCTCAAAAACTTAAACATAGAGTTAGCATATGAGCAAGCAATTCCATTCCCAGGTATATATCCAAGAGAATTGAAAATAGGTATTCAAACAAATATTTCTACGTGAATGTTCACAACAGTGATATTCACAAGAGCAAAAAGCAGAAACAACCCAGATGTCCATCAACTAATAAATGGGTGAACAAATTGTGCTGTATCAATAAAGAAAATATTATTCTGGCATAAAAAGGAATTAAATAATCATGTATGCTACAATATGGAAAACAGGAAAACATATGCTAAGTGAAAGAAACCAGACACAATAAGTCACATGTTACATAATTCTGTATATATAAAATGATCGGAGTAGTCAAATCTACTCAGACAGAAAGTAGATTAATGGTTGTCTAGGGCTGAGGGAAATGAGAGGATTGTTAGGGGATGGCATTCCTTTTGGGAAATTGAAGATATTCTAAATATGATTGTGGTGATGATGCTCAACTATCTGAATATACAAAATGTTATTCAATTGTATTCAACTGTGCAGTTTATATGAGTGAATTGTATGGTATGTGAGTTATATCTCAATAAGTGTGTTAAATGCTATTACTAATAATGACTTTCAGACTTAAGAATTAAAGTTAATTTTTCCAGTGAATTCTAATATTTGGGTAATCAAGATTATATCCCTTGAACAATGTGGGGGACGAGGTGTGCCAGAAAACTCACACAATCAAAAATCCACAGAAAAGTTTTAACTCCCTCAAAACTTAACTAATAGCCTACTCTTGACTGGAAGCCATACCCTTAACATAAACAGTCTATTAACACATATATTGTACTTTCCATGTATTGTATATGGTATTCTTACAAGAAAGTAAGATAGAGAAAAGAAAATCTTAAAGAAGAGAAAATGCATTTACAGTACTGTAATATATTTATCAATGCCATAAGTTTACATCATCTGTTTACAAAATGAATCATCTGTCTGATATGGGAGGCAACTGCAGCTGCAGACCTCAATCTACATTTTACATCAAGCCATTCAAATTTTCTTGTAATGTGATGACTTTTCTCTGCTTCTTGGGACCACTTCAAGCATCACTAGTGCACTTCGCGTGGGTCCCATGGTGTTATTAAAGGTTTACGGTATTGCACTACATACGATGAAAAATATGCAAGAATCTCAAGAGATCACTTTTTACTGTGATATGCAATTTACTGGGGAGACAACTAGTCCTGTGGAGATGACTAGTGTCACACGGTGTTTTAAGTGTATATTTGCAACACTCAAGTTTACTCTGAGAGCAACAGGAGGTAGCTATGAAATTGTTAAAGTAATACAGTAGGTACTATAGTTAATTTTATACAATTATGATTTAATACTTCATCTTTAGATTTGTTTACACTTCTCTTGACTGTGAATGGTGCCATGTCTAGTCTGTAAGTGTGCGCTTAATATTTGATGAATTGTAACTTTTTATAATAGATTTGTATATATTTTATGGTAGTACATAATAAAATAAATGAGTATCTACAAATATTTTATGCCTTCACAATATACCCGACTTTTTTTTTTCAAAATTTCTAGGCTATGTGGTTCATCTGTGAGATTTTCAAATGGTCACAAATCTCCAAAAAGTTTTGTAATATATATTTATTTTTAAAAATCTATGTATAAGTGAAACTGCACAGTTAAAACCCATCTTGTTTGAGAGTAAACTGTGTGCATTTTGGTTCCAGAAGAATTATTTTACATTTAATTATTCTTGTTTATTTTTAACAAGGAATCTATGACATACAGTAAAGTTCACACATCTTAATTGTTCAAGTTTAAGGAATTTTGTTGATTGTATATACTCATGTATCCACCACCAAAAACAAAATGTAGTTTCCACCACTGCAAAATTTCCCTCATGCCCTTGTCCAGTCCATCTCTACCGTGTCCCTATGATACCCACTTTCTGATTTCCATCATCATAAATTATATTCTGCCTGTTTTTGGCCTTCAAATAAATGGAATTCTACAATATGCATGTTTTTGTGTCTGGTTTCTTTTGTATAATATAATATTTTCTAAATTCATTCATGTTGTTGCGTTTTTGTCAGTGGTTTATTTTTGATACCAAAATTTGTTTATCCATTCTTGATAGATAGTGGTTGTTTCTAGGGTTTTGCTGTTATAAACATGGCTGCTATAACTATAAAAATCTGTTTGTGCATTGACATTTTTATTACTCTGGGATAAAGTATCAAAAAACAGAATTGTCAAGTTTTAGGGTATGTCTATATTTAACCTGATAAGAAATGGCCTAGCAGTTTTCCTGAGTTTTTGTATAATTTTATAGTTCAACCAGCAATGAATAATAGTTTCTGTTTTCTCTCTTTGCCACCAGTGGAGCGTTGTCTTTTTTACTTTCTAATTCTAGCCAATCTGCTGCGTGTTTGGTGGTACCTCATTATGATTTTAAGTTGGATTGTATGTGTTTTTATTATTGATTTGTAAAAATGTTTTTCTATATTCTAGATAAGATTGATTTTTGAATATGGGATGTTAGATATAATCTTATATTAGACTCTTTTTGTGATACAGTAAACTAATTCAAACTGAGCACATGAAGGTACAACAGTCATTAAGTGTATCCAACAACCATACTGGTGAGCCACTGTCTCATAAACACACCAGCTGAAATTTTCATTCTTTCAAGTGTAAATCCAACTAAAGGTTGTTGTTTTTTTCCCCCCATCCAGATTAGTCTTCTTTTTATAGCAATCAATTATACATTATACTCCCCCCCACCCACCCCCGAGACGGAGTCTCGCCCTGTCTCTCTAGCCGGAGTGCAGTGGCAAGATCTCAGCTCACTGCGACCTCTGCCTCCTGGGTTCAAGCAAGTCTCCTGCCTCAGCCTCCTGAGTAGCTAAGACTACAGGCATGCTCCATCACGCCTGGCTAATTTTTTGTATGTTTAGTAGAGATAAGGTTTCACCATGTTGGTCAGGCTGGTCTCGAACTCCTGACCTCAAGAGATCCACCTGCCTCAGCCTCCCAAAGTGCTGGAATTACAGACATGAGCCACCGTGCAATGATAAGGTTTCACCATGTTAGTCAGGCTGGTCTCGAACTCCTGACCTCAGGTGATCCACCTGCCTCAGCCTCCCAAAGTGCTGGAATTACAGACATGAGCCACCGTGCCCGGCCAGAAATTATACTTCTGTCCAGGAGAGCAGTAAAGCAGTTTTCTCCAAAACTGATTAGTAATCTATATCATATCCTCTCAGTACTTCAATATCTCTTTACTGCCTCTGGCCTTACTTGTTAAACAAGAGGTAATCTCATTCTGAATTAAGGATAATTTCTCTTTATTGATCATGTCATAACTTATTTATTTCTAAAATGTTTCATAAGCAGCTTCATAATGACGCTATGCAATAGAAAGTAACACGACCATTTTATGAACTCAGCATAAAATTTCAAGAAAATCAGTTTTAAGAGGATAATTGGATAATTGTTATGTTAGAGATAATCCTCACAAATAAATGGTTAGGGAAAATTAATTCCCGCTGGATGCAGACAATTTAGGTTAACAGTGTAACTATAAGGAGGCCCCAGCTTCCCAGGGTGGTATACGAACATAAATTGCCTGATGTACTTTTTAAATATCTGCTAAATACGTTTGAAAACTGTGTTATTTATTCTAGGTAATAGCAATTTAAACTCCTGCAGCTTTCTCCTTTTATTTTAAATGCAGTACCATTTTATAGGTGAAAAATAATGTTCTTTTTTAAGGGAAAAAGCTGTTGGCAAAAGGATTGAACTAGCTTAGATGAAGGTAAAATAGAAAAGTACATTATTACAAAATCCATTATAAATCTCCAGAACCGTTTGTTCTGGTAGAAAATAAGTATCTATAAAGATCAAGGATTTCTAATTAAATACAGGAAGTTCTGAACACTTGCATTTGTCTCTTTGAAATACAGCAATTGAACAGACAAATAATCAAGAAACTTTCTTTTCGTTTCTAACTTTTGCATTAAGGAAAGTAAGGTGAAGACTCTTCGTACCCCAGAACCCTCCCTTGCATTCCACCATCTTCCCAATTCTCCTCACCTTTACTTTTTGATAGCTTTCTGCCCACCTATGGTGGGGATGAGAGGAACTGAGGAGCAGCCAGGTAGCTAATGAGGTTTGAAGCACTGGTTTCAGTAAAATCATGTGAAGTGCCAAGTATTGAATAACTTACTGAGGAAATAATTAGGGAAGGTGACGAAGACTATATAGAAAATGACTAGAAGTCCAGTGCTTTTCTGTCTACCCTCAGGGTAGGTAGACATTATGAGTTACTGAATCCAGTCTTCTTGGCATAACGTGTAGCTCAAGACTGAAAAGGAGAAAAAGTTCCCCCATGTTCTATAGCAAAATATAAACTGTAGATCCCATCACATATGTTAGAAGAAGACCATTTAACAGAACCTAAGTTTAATGAATCATTGCTGCTAATGTCTTATAAACAAACATCTATTCTCTTGACTATATCATCTCATCATAATGCATATACCATTTATTTTATATTAGATCTTCATATTATAATATATCAATGCAAAGTGGTGTGGAATATAGATTCTCTGAGAGGAGTGAAATTTCTTAGTTGCAAACATTTAATTTCTATTTTGGAAATATTATGACTTTGGGAATATTTCACATTTTTTCATTCAATAAAATTGGTACCCAAGGTGGTGGAAAGGTGAATACTTTTGTCACTTACTCCCTTATTCTTCTCTCTCTATATTTAAAACTTCAAAGTAATTCTAAGAACCATATATATCCAGATATCAAAGATGCTACTCTGTTTTCAAGCCTTCCTGATACATTCTTTATTTCAATTTATATTAATAATTATATATAATATTGAATGTATTTTATCAGTCTCATAAACATTTATTTTAAAAGCTCTTGATCATCAAATGTTTCCTTTCTAATTGTATACATTGATAGGTAGTTTAACATTTTATGTTTGAATGAATAGAGACTAGGCATCATGTGGATATGTAAAATCTAGAGAGATCATGAACAATTTACCTACCATGGGAGAGCTATTGACCTCTATCTAGTGGATGAAAGAGATAAGAGTTTTACCCTGGTGAAGGAGCTAGAGGCATGTGCAAGTGTAATGTCATTGATACCACATAACAATCCAGAAAACTAGCAATCTAGATGGTCAGAGTGAGTAGGGGCTTACAGCTAAACACAATTACAGTTTGATGTATTAAAGAAACATAAATCATTTCTTATAAGATAAAGCATTCAGGATCATAAATGGCTCTAGTAGTTCTCCTTACTCCTTGATCCAATAATTTATGAAATTAAAACTGATAAACCATGCACACTGTCATTTTCCATTTGAGACCCTTGTGGAAATAGTTAAATTTTTAGAGAGATAGGAATTAGGAAATTGGAGAAAAGTAATAATAAATATTTAAGCATTTGTGAATGACCAGAGAAGGCCAATGTAATTTAAAAGGTAAGCAAATATCGGAGAAGTTCAAAACTCAACAAAAACTGGTTTTAGGTAATTTTATATTACTTCTATTCTCCATTTTTGTTACTAGAGTAAAACTAGTCCTAACTGCTGTGCTTCATCCTACTCAAAGAAAAGTTCTAGGTAAGAAGATGGGCTGAATGTTTTCATGCAACCTGAATAAATTCATTTACTGGAATGTCAAAGTCAGATAGCAGTCCAACTTTTATTAAGGAAAGACATTGTTTTTGATATTATGAAGACACTAATAGCAAAGTACTCATGAGCACTAAGAAAAATAGAAATGTTTTTTAGGAAGGATCATGAGTGATTCATCAATCAATGGTCTGGCTGTGAAGTCATAAACATGACCAGTTCAAACACTAACTCAAGAACTTCCATGCCAGAATGTGTATTAGACTATTAGGGCATATTTGACCAGATAACAGATAGAATAATAAAGCTGAAGGGGAAGCAAGTATAAAGGATGAGGGATTTAGCAATTAATAAGTAGGTATATTTCTCACATATAAAATGTTAAACCTTTGATATCTGCAGTTAGTTGCATCAGAATGAAGTAATGCCGTCACCCCATGATCTTTTGGACTGCTGAAGTATTCAGGGTCTTGGTTCAACACAGACAGTTGGATCAGACCGTGTGCTTTTTTTTCTCTCTCTCTTTCAATTTCTCAAAAAAACTGACGAACTAAAAATGTGTGAGTCAATTTAAGGTTTTCTAGATATCATAAGAACTAAGTACTAATGTACCAAAGATTGTTTGCCAAATACTTAATGTCTTTTGACTGTTTACATTGATTATTTTATTGTCTTCACTGCACAATCTGTGCAGATCACTAATTATGTTGCAGTACATCCTCTTCGGTCTTGTTCAGCTTCTTCTCTCACTATTCATTTGAACTCTGAAGTGCCCTTGATATTCAGAGTTTGGCTACCGTACTTTAATTTAGCTTTGGGGCTGTACAATTTTTTAAACTTTAATTTTTCTCACAATTTTTTGAGAATCACAAAAGTATGACTCTTCTTATGCTTCTAGGGTCAGAGACTGACGAAAACAAATATTAGAAATCCTAAGAATACCAAAGGAGATGAGATGCATATTTGTTTTCCCAAATAATTTCTTTAGATGATGACCCTGTGGGTCAGTGTTAATTAAGTGGGAAATTTAACAGCACTAATTGTGTTCAGTAATGTTATAGATTTCTTTCTGTATCACTGTGATAAGTAGAAAGCATATAAAGATAAATCATTGTTATCCATACACACAATTGACAAGGGCTTGAAATATTCTATTAAGGCAGGCAATTTATGTCTCAAAGAAATATACATGCAGCATTTCTTTCAGTCTAATTACTCTCCAGTAAAAATAAATGCTAACTAGTGATTTTAACTCAAGCTGCAACTGATCTGACTCACTGATATCCAATATAAAGAAGATATCTGGAAAACATCTCATAAAAGAAGAAAAATTAGATATTGCCCCTTGATCAGAGGACGAGTTTAAATGTTGTGTTCTACTAGGAGGTGCAAAACCTTTAGACCAATTATGTTAACTATTATATTTGCAGTTTTCACCAACGTCTATATTATTTGTATGTCATTTCATAGACATTATAAACTGCTAGTTTACTGTTTCTGGATATGTCAGTCACTTTGATTTTTTACCTTCATGTGTACTCATGTTCATCTCATTACCTTAAATACCTATCATATTATGTTACCTGTCAAAATTCTCCCCATCCTCTAAAAACAATTTCAGATGCTACCTCTTCTCTTAGGGTTTCCCCTTTAGCTAGTAAGGATTCATAAATACGTTGGTACTTCTCTCACTGAAAGGTGAGGTCTATGTGCCCTCCCCTTTAATTTCTCTGGGCTCTGTGACTACTTTGACTAACATAAAATGATAGAAGTGATGCTATGACAGGTCCCAGATCTGCACCTGAAGAAATCAGCAACTTCCACCCCAAGACTTGGATTGTTGGCCCTGGGGTAAGTCCACTGCCAGGAAAGAAGTTTCACTATCTAGAACTATCATGGTATAAAGAAACCCAAGCTTCCAGCATTGAGGGGCTGTGCGGAGAGAGAGAGAGATGCTTGGCCAGTCCTTGTTATTCTGGCCATCCCATTATAGGTAAAAGATACATGAGTGAAAAGGACATAGGACATTACAGTCTTGGCAGACAAAACAGAGAGGGAAAAAAATTTCAGCCAATAGCCAGAGTCAATACCCCAGACATATGTAACTCTTTGAGTTATCCCAGCCACAGCTAGCTGTTTCAGGAACCTGCAGCTATTTAATCCACCCTAGCTGAGGCTACAGTCATTGCTCTGTAATAATAAACATAATTGAATGTTAACAGTTTTATGCCACAAAACTTTGGGATAAGTTGTTATGCAGCAATTTTTAATGGAAACATCCCATTATTGGATATTGGGTATCCCAAATTGGATATAATCTACCTTGTTTTGAGAACTAATAGTAAGTTCTATATGTGTTAATTCACTAAATTTGTCAAATTCTGCCTGTTTGACATTTAAGAATTTGTCTTCAGATACCTAATTTGGTTTAAATTCCTTACTAGTAAACAGTTGTATTTGTCCAAGTACCTAGCTTGATATATCCTACACAAAGAAAATGCTCAGTAAATATCTATTGAAATAAATTTCCTAGTTGATAATTCTCAAAATACTTTGTCATACATTTTGTAGTTTCAATAGATATAAAACTACAATATTATAGAATCTATATATCCAACCAAATAATTTATATTATTAACTAGAAGCTGCGGCTAAAAGAAAGGATTAATCACAAGGTGTCCCTCTAAGATGCACTACAATGAAAAGAAAAGATTTAAATCCTAGCAGAGGAGTTGACCTTTAACTCGAAGTACTATGTCCAGTAAATATTACAGAATGAACAAAACTAAAATGGGAAGCTCAGACCTGAGTTTCAAGGCATGTGAAAGAAAAATATAAAAAGGGAGTCCAGCTATCAGCCTAAATGAACAACATGCAAAGACTGTTTCTTCAGGTCAGCCTGTGATCTGTCAATATGCAATCGATCAAAGTGCTGAAATAACAGGCAAAATTGCTTGCTTCAGAGAGCATTGATTACAGTCTGTTGAAACTGATGACATTCAAAGTAGCACATTCAAAAGCAACTAAAATATGCCTCTAAGAAATTAGAAAAATACATTTGTTGAAAATTTAGCCTAGGCAGAAAGTTCATTTTTTGGATTATCAAGATCCCAGCAGCCAATTTGCTCACCCTTCAAATATAACATATTATCAATATCAGAAAAAAATCAAAACACTTGCTATTGTCTTGTCAAAACAAGTTATCTGCTACCTCCAAGCTACTTCTTCTTTATCATAAGACATTGTAGGGAAACAGCCCTCAGAAATAACACCACACATCTACAACCATCTGATCTTGACAAACCTGACAAAAACAAGCAATGGGGAAAGGAATCCCTATTTAATAAATGTTGGGAAATCTGGCTAGCCATTTGCAGAGAGCTGAAACTGGATCTCTTCCTTACACCTAATATAAAAATGAACTCAGGATGGATTACGGACTTAAGTGTAAGAACCAAAACCATAAAAATCCTAGAAGAAAACCTAGGCAATACCATTCAGAACATAGGCATGGACAAGGACTTCATGAATAAAGCACGAAAAGCAATGGCAACAGAAGCCAAAATTGACAAATGGGATCTAATTAAACTAAAGAATTTCTGCACAGCAAAAGAAGCTATCATCAGAGTGAACAGGCAACCTACAGAATGGGAGAAAATTTTTGCAATCTATCCATCTGATAAAGGGCTAATAACCCAAATCTACAAAACCTTAAACAAATTTACAGGAAAAAAAGTAAACAATTCCATCAAAAAGTGGCCAAAGGATATGAACAGACACTTCTCAAAAGAAAACATTTATGTGGCCAACAAACATATGAGAAAAAGCTCATCATCACTGGTCATTAGAGAAATGCAAATTAAAACCATATTGAGATACCATCTCATCCTAGTTAGAATGGCGATCATTAAAAAGACAGGAAACAACAGATGCTGGAGAGGATGTGGAGAAATAGGAATGCTCTTACACTGTTGGTTGGAGTGTAAATTAGTGCAACCATTGTAGAAGACAGTGTGGTGAATCCTCAAGGATCTAGAACTAGAAATACCATTTGACCCAGCAATCCCATTACTGGGTATATACCCAAAGGATTATAAATCATTCTAATATAAAGACTCATGCACACACATGTTTATTGTGTCACTGTTTACAATAGCAACGACTTGGAACCAACCCAAATGCCCATCAATGACAGACTGGATAAAGAAAATGTGATACATATACACCATGGAATACTATGCAGCCATAAGGGAGAAGGAGTTCATGTCCTTTGCATGGACATGGATGAAGCTGGAAACCATCATTCTCAGCAAACTAACAAAGAACAGAAATCCAAACACCCCATTTTCTCACTCATAAGTGAGAGTCAAATGATGAGAACACATGGGCACAGGGAGGGGATCATCACACACCATGGCCTGTCGGTGGGTGGAGGGCAAGGGAAGGGATAGCATTAGGAGAAATACTTAATGTAGATGATGGATTGATGGGTGCAGCAAACCACCATGGCACATGTATACCTATGTAACAAACCTGCACGTTCTGCACATGTACCCCAGAACTTAAAGTATAATAAAAAAAAGTAAAGAAATATAGAGTAGAATACTGGTTACCATGGTCTGGGGAAGAGTGATGTACAGGAAAGGGGAGATGTTAATCAAAGTGTATACAGTTTTAGTTAAAAGGAGTATGTTTTGGAGACCTGTTGTACTGCACTTTGAGTTGAGTTAATTTATTATATATTTGAAAATTGCTAAGAGTAGATTATATTTTCTCATAAAAAATGATGAGTATGTAAGTTGGTGGACATGTTTATTAGTTTAACTTAATCATTTAATACTGTGCAAATCTAGCAAAACACATTTGATGTCATAAATATATAATAAAAATTGTGATAGGCTGTGCATGTGGACAGATTAGATAGATAGATAGATAAATAGACTGATATTTTAGAGAAGAATTTGAACCAGATTAATTAATATAAATAAAATCATAAAGAAGAAAATATGGTGTGTGTGCTAGGAAGAGAAAGGTTTTTCATTTATCTTAGTGTAAGTGGGTGAAGAGCTATAGAAGATAGGGCTGAACAGCTAGTTTGAGTTTTCATTTAGGAGAACTTTGGATGCTGAATTTAATTTGTTGGTAAAGTCAGGGCAGACGATGGGTATTTGAAGGTTAATGGAGAAAAATATAAGGCAACTCTCACAGGTCGCTTAATGGCAAAGAAAGAAGTTACACCTACAGGCTCCTTAGTAATCTAATTAATTTATTGGCATGCCCCCATTGTTTTTTATTTTGAATATTAGCATACATATTTGTATGTCCTAGCATATTTTTTCCCTAAAGTCTTTTCTTTTCTTTTCTTTTTTTTTTTTTTTGAGACGGAGTCTGGCTCTGTGGCCCAGGCTGGAGTGCAGTGGCCGGATCTCAGCTCACTGCAAGCTCCGCCTCCTGGATTCACGCCATTCTCCTGCCTCAGCCCCCCAAGTAGCTGGGACTACAGGCGCCCGCCATCTCGCCCGGCTAGTTTTTTGTATTTTTTTAGTAGAGACGGGGTTTCACCGAGTTAGCCAGGATGGTCTCGATCTCCTGACCTCGTGATCCGCCCGTCTCGGCCTCCCAAAGTGCTGGGATTACAGGCTTGAGCCACCGCGCCCGGCCTAAGTCTTTGCTTTTCAAAGCTAATATGATTTTCTAATATATTAATAAAAGGAGTCCAGAACCTCTTGTGGCAATTTTAGTGCTGGCCAGAATTTACATGTTCTATATAACGTGTACCAAGATATTTTCCTTTAAATTGCATTGATTGTCTTTTGAAATGAAATCTTTCCCTTAAGTGACATTTCTATGATAAAATTATATTGTATTTGATTTGAAAAGCAGCCTTTTTAAGGTAGACATCCGGTATATGATTTAAGTCTGACCTCCCAATGGAATCATGAAACAGTTAGAAAAATAATGAACTACATCTTATATAATCTTTATCGCTACTTTAAAAATAAGCAATATATTCAGATTTAGTAGAAACATCCCTGAGGAACAATTTGTTTTCACAAATTAGATTGGTTCCTCACATGTAAGATGATTAAGCATTAAGGAGGAGGATATTGGACATTGCATACCCTGTAGGAATAGTATTTTATTTTCAGAAATAAGTTCAGCTCACTGATTAATGGAAGAGATAGTTGATGATAAAACAGAAAAGAACAATGCTACTCTTCTTACCTCCTTTCATTTTTAATTGGTTATAAGCAGGTGAAAGTTAAAACTTGGCAATGATTGCTTTAGGAATTATTAAAATTACTCAGGTTAGTAGTATAGTTATATGGTCATCTTTAGTAAAACATCATTCAGAGTCATAGTCACAGCCATGAATATCACAGAATGGATATGTGACTTTGGGGTTTTTTTGTGGGATATTTTTTGAGATATTTAAGGCAGAAGTGCCACCTTTACTTCATTTATTTTCATCACCCCCCTTTTTTTTTCTCAGAAAGGATAAGGTTTTCATAGTACCAGAGACACTTATCTACTAAAACTTTGAACTAATTAAAATACATAGAATATTATTTTATTTAAGAGAGTTGAAATCATTGAATTGATTCATTTGAACAAGGCAATTTGCAATGGGTCTATTTTTAGCCTATTTTCTTTATAGTAGTTAACACAAATTAATAGAAATTACATAATGTTGGAGGAGAAAGTATCAAAGGACATGGGTAATTTCTACAAACCTCTGCAGAGCAAGAAAAATTTAAAAATTTAAATATTTAATTGACAAAAAAAGTGTATATATTCAAGGTATAAAACATAATAACTTAATACACATATGCATTGTATAATGATTATTATAATCAAATTAATTACCACATCCACCACCACCTATCCCGTACATTAGATTCCCAGAACTTACTGATTTTACAAATGAAATTGCATATTATTTGACATAAATCTCTACAGGCGCTGGCAACCACTATTATATCCTTTGCTTTTATGAGTTCAACTTTTAGGGATTTCATATATAAGTAAGATTGTGCAGATTTGTCTTTCTGGGCCTGGCTTATTTTACTTAGCATAATGTCCTCCTAGTTAATCTGTATCATTGCAAATTGCAACAAGATACAATTTCTAATAAAATGTCTTTCGTCGTTAAGGCTAGATATGGTTTCAGGCAAACAGAAATGTCTACTAAAACCTTTTGCCCTTTTTTTTTATTGGATTATTAGATTTTTTATAGATTTGTTTGAGCTCCTTATATATTCTGGTTGTAAATCCCTTGTCAGATGGGTAATTTGCAAATATTTTACCCATTCTGTGGATTGTCTCTTCACTCTGTTGATTGTAGCTTTTGCTGTGCAGAAGCTTTCTGACTTGATGTGATGCAATCCGTTCATTTATGCTTTGGTCGTGTATACTTAGGGTATACGGCTTAAGAAATTTTTGCCCAGACCAATATTTGGAAGATTTTCACAGTGTTTTATTGTATTAGTTTTATATTGTGAGGTGTTAGATTTAAGTGTTTAAGCCATATTTTTATATTTTTGTACATGGTGAGAGATAGGGGTCTAGTTTAATTCTTCTGTATATGGATATCCAGTTTTCTGAGCACCAATTATTGAAGAGACTGTCTTTTCACCAGTGTATGTTCTTGGCACCATTATTGTAAATGTGTTCACATGAAGTGTGTATATGCGTTTCTGGGTTCTCTATTCTGTTCCATTGGTCTATGTGTCTGTTTTTATTCCAGTACTATGCTGTTTTGGTTACTCTGTAGTATAATTTGAAGTCAGTCAATGTGATTCCTCCAGTTTTATCCTTTTTGTTTGGTATAATGTTGGCTATCCTGGGTCTTTTGTGGTTCTATATAAATTTTAGAATTTGTTTTTCTATTTCTGTAAAGAATATTATCGGTATTCTGGTAGGAATTGTATTAAATCTGTAGATAGTTGTGAGTAGTATGGACATTTTAACAATATTGATTCTTTCAATTCAGGAATATGAAATATTTCTTTATTTTTTAGCATCCTCTTCAATTTCTCTTATCAGTGATTTATAGTTTTTATTGTAGAGATATTTTATATATTTGATTAAGGTAATTTCTAAATATTAAACTTTACTTGTGGCTATTACTAATTTGATTACTTTTAACTTTTTTCCGATTGTTTACTATTGGCATATAGAAATGCTACAATTTTTTTTTTTTTTTTTTTTTTGAGACAGAGTCTAGCTCTGCTGCCCAGGCTGGAGTGCAATGGCACGATCTTGGCTCACTGCAACCTCCACCTCCTGGATTCAAGCGATTCTCTGTCTCAGCCTCCCGAGTAGCTGGGATTACAGGTGCATGCCATCATGCCTGGCTAATTTTTTGTATTTTTAGTAGAGACAGAGTTTCATCATGTTAGCCAAGATTGTTTCAATCTCCTGACCTCGTGATCCAACCGCCTCCACCTCCCAAAGTGCTGGGATTACATGCATGAACCATCGGGCCTGGCCATGAATTTTTGTATGTTGATTTTATATCTGCAACTTTACTGAATTTGTGTATCAGTTTTAATAGTTTTCTGGTAGAGTCTTTAGGTTTTTACAAATGTAAGATTCTATCTTCTGCAAACAAGGATAATTTTACTTCTTCCATTTCAATTTTGATGCTAGCTCTTCCTTCCTTTCTCTTTCTTTCTTTCTTTTTCTTTCTTTCTTTTTCCTTTCTTTCTTTCTGCCTCTCTCTCTCCTCTTCCTTCTCTCCCCCCCTTCTTCCTTCCTTTCTTTCTTTCTTTCTTTCTTTCTTTCTTTCTTTCTTTCTTTCTTTCTTTCTTTCTTTCTTTCTTTCTTTCTTTCTCTCTTTTTCTTTCTTTCTTCTTTTTCTTTCTTTCTTTCTCTCTTTCTTTCTTTCTTCTTTTTCTTTCTTTCTTTCTTTTTTCTTTCTCTCTTTCTTTCTCTCTTTCTCTCTCTCTCTTCCTTCCTTCCTTTCTTTCTTTCTTTCTTTTCTTTCCTTTCTTTCTTTCTTTCTTTCTTTCTTTCTTTCTTTCTTTCTTTCTTTCTTTCTTTCTTTCTTTCTTTCTTTCTTTCTTTCTTTCTTTCTTTCTTTCTTTCTTTCTTTCTTTCTTTTTCTTTCTTTCTCTCTCTCTCTCCCTTCCTTTCCCCCTCCCTCCCTTCTTCCTCTCTTTCTCTCTTTCTGTCTTTCTCTCTCTCTCTCTCTCTCTCTCTCTCTCTCTCTCTCCCCCCCCCCCCCTTTCTTCTTTCTTTTCTTTTTCTCCACTCAGGTCTTTAAATACTGTGAAAGGTAATTGTGATGAAAGTGGTAATCCTTGTCTTGTTCAATATTTTAGAGGAAAGGCAGTTAGTTTCTGCCCATTCAGCATGATACCAGCTGTGGATCTGTTTTACACAGCTCTTATTTTGCTTTGGTATATCTGTTCTAACCCAAGTTTTTCAGAGTTTTTATCATAAAGGATTCTTGAATTTTTTGAAATTCTTTTCCAGCATCAATTGAAATAATTATATATTTTTATCTTTCATTCTGTTGATATGATGTATCCCATTGTTTGATTTGTGTATGTTGAACCATCCTTGCAATCCTAGGAATAAATCCCATGTGGTCATGATGAATGATCTTTCTAATGTATTTTTGAATTTGGTTTGCTAGTATTTTACTGAAAACTTTTCTGTCAATATTCATCAGAACTATTGGCCTGTAGTTTTCTTTCTTTCTTTTTTTTTTTCATGTGTCTTTGTGGGCTTTTGATATCGGTATAATGCCAGTCTCATAGAATGAATTTGAGAGTGTTCTGTCCTCCTCTATTTTTCAGAATAGTTTGAGGAAGATTGACATTATCTCTTCTTTAAACACGTAGTTGAATTCAGCACTGAAACCATTGGGTTCTTAATTTTGTATACTCAGAGACTTTTTAGTATAGCTTCAATATAGTTACTTGCCATTGATTTGTTCAGGTTTTAGATTTCTTCCTTTGTCAATCTTGGTAGGTTGTGTGTGTCTAGGAATTTGTCCATTTCTTTTAGATTTTCCAATTTATTGGCATATAGTTGCTCATAGTAGCCACTAATAATCCTTTCCATTTCTGCACAATCATTGTAATATCTTCTTTTTCATTTCCGATTTTATTTATTCGTACCTTTTCTATTTTTTCTTAGTTTGGCTCAAGTTTTGTCAATTTTGCTGTGAGATAGAGCAAAAGCAGTACTAAGAGTGAAGATTATAGCTATAAGTTCCTACATCAAAATGGAAAAATTTCAAATAAACAATTTAATGATGTATATTAAAGAACTAGAAAATCAAGTATAAACCAAACCCACACTTAGCAGAAGAAAAGAAATAATAAAGATTAGAGAAAAAGTAAATAAAGTTGACATTGAATAATCCATGTCTTTTAAATAAAATTAGGCAGGCAGCTACAAGTCTACCTAATAGTATTCACAAATAGAATACGTATTTCCATTCTATACTTAAAAATATCTGAGAGACCTTTCCTAATATATTCCTAATATATGAATGCACTGTCTACAGAATTTCCTTAATCTATCAGTCTATAATAACAATCCTGTAAAATGGAGAATAAGGTTAGAAATGATTAAAAAATGAAGTTATTTGAATCTCCTTGGATTATTAGGCAAGCTTCAAGAATAGCAGCTATAAACAAAAGAAAGCAAGTTTAGTCAAAACTGGATTGACAAGACCATACATTATCAGCATTCAAGGCCTTCTTAAATGACAGAGTGGTAAAGGTATTACTGGAATTAACAAAATATACCCCATTACTGGACTTCTCAGGTTAGGATTTCTTTCCTAATTTCACTAAGAATGCCTTTGGTGATTAACCTTTTTTCCCTGGTTGCCCTCCATAAACCGAAAGAGTTAAGTA
The DNA here is from genome assembly GCF_024542745.1 of Macaca thibetana thibetana. Classification (NCBI taxonomy): domain Eukaryota; kingdom Metazoa; phylum Chordata; class Mammalia; order Primates; family Cercopithecidae; genus Macaca; species Macaca thibetana. The sequence goes on along the minus strand of NC_065598.1, from coordinate 89,170,576 downwards.
AAACAACACAATTGGGACAGTTCCTCAATATCTAATGAATAAAATTCTCCATAATAAGCCTGCTTATTTTCACCATCTAGATTCTCCGATATCATAGAAAAGCAGAAAAAACATGCATTTTGATGAAGTTTAATAAAAATCCATGTTGTGAAAAAGGATCCATGTGCTTTTCAGTGTTTATTTTCTGTTTGTCATCACTTGTTAATAATCTCTTCTCTGGTAACAGAACAATGATTTGGCAATCACCTAGGGTATTCTGTAAAGATGTCATGGTTAACTCAGATAAATATTAGATTATCCACATATCTGGCAGCAGACGTTATTGTTCAATACTAATGCTTCTAACAGTAATAAATATTGTCTGTGGGTGCATGTTGGCCAGCAGATAACTTGGGTAAAATATAGTCCATATAGGTAAGGCTAGTGAGAAAGCAATTGCTTTCCCAGCCACTTTTTCAAAGTCTCCTTTTCTTCTGCCTTTAACCCACTTTATTAAGAGACGTTTCTTTTTTTTTTTTTTTTTTTTCATTTCAAATACCATTGGCTGTGGAAGTAGAATTAAGTGTCATTCCTTTGACTCTAGATTCAAAATATGTATACTTTTTTGAAAATATTGTCTTCTCTCCAAATACCTGTATTTATCATTAGATTTCACTTTTCTTGATAAAACTTGTGTCTCTCTAAGATGTAATTTGCAGCTCCTTATACGCATTGCTATTTTGCTAAATAGTGATCACTTTTCTTTGCGTTACACCATGCCTTCCTACGTCTTTTCTAATTTCTCATGTATACATCGTTTGCTATTTTAAAAAAAGTAATGATTAGCTTTTGTTTTAATTTCTGTCTTGACAGATATTTGACTCATTAGCTTCATTTATTTGTTCACCATTGCATAAAATTACAATAGAATAAGTGAATTGTTAAATAGAAGTTTATGGCATTGCTAAAAAAAGGATATTGGCGACATAGAGGAGGCAGCACCTAGTTTCCTGGTCATCTGAAAAGGTTTCTAAGAGGAAGTAACATCTGTTTTCAGACTATAGAGATGAATAGGATTTTACAATTATTTTTTTTTAAAAAAAAAAGCAAGAAGGACATGGTAGGCAGAAGAAATGCTGTATGTAGAGGCATGTAGGCATAGTAAGCATAAAGCAGGATGGCATATATGGAGAAATCTTAGTAACTCAGTGTGGCTAGTGTAAAGTGGGACAGGGAAGGTGGCTGGAAATCAGTATAAATGAATGTACAGAATCTAGATCATGGAAAGCCTTATATCTCAGTGGGTGATGCCAAGCACTGAATGAATTTTGAGAAGAGAGTGACCTGATTAAGTTTGTATGTTAAACATCATTCTGTGGATATTTTAAAGCTATATTGGCAGGAATGAAAACTGGAGGCAAAAAAATTATTAAAATAATTCAAGTGAGAGGCAATAAGGGCTTGACCTAAGGCAATTGGCAGTGGAAATGGAGAGAATGGGATAGGTACAAAAGAAATTCAAAACCTGATGATTAATTAATTCAAAACCTGCAAGGAAATATTTGAGAAGAAAGAATAAAAGATTACTTCCTGGCTTCTGGCTTAGGTGACAGGGTGTATAATGATGACATTCACCAGGATGGGGAGTATGTGGAGTGGGGACAGAGTGGGAAGAGATTTTTAAAAATAAGTTTTAGAGATATTTGTTATGAGAGGGATTTGGGACAAGCAGTAGGGAGATGTTTAATATGAAATTAAGGCCAGGAGAAAAAAACTGGGAGCTTTTGGCAGATGTGAGAGTCAGCCTAAACATGGTAGTTGAAGCTGAAGGTGTATTTGAGATTGCTCACACTGAGTACATGGGAAAATGTATACAGAGAGAAAGAAAAAATAGTGCCCTGGAGAATTTTTCATAGTATTTAGTAGAGTTATCATTCATCCTGTGTTTTTTTTTAAATCATTTTAGTGGATCTAATTCTGTACCTCTCCATTGTGATAGCAAAATTTTGTTTGAAATTTGAAAAGAAATAACTAAGATTAAGTTTTAAATAATTAAGATTTAAATAACTAAGTTTTAAATCTCACATTTAGAAACTACTGATCTTCAGTTAGCAATGCTGAAATTATTTCAGTGTTAGTGACTGGGTGTACATTTTTTCTTCAGCTTTATAGGATAACTCTTACTTTATATTTAAATTAAAATGGCTCAGATACTCATTTCAAAAATGATTTAAAAAATCTCAGCATCCCTCAACATCTAATGATTCACATGAAATTTGTTTCTTTTAATCTCTTCTTGTCCTCTCTTTTTGCTTCTGAATTTTCATTATATTCCTGTTTTACCTCTTATTTTTTTCTTTTCTTTCAGGTGTGTGCACTTAAACATAAAGTATTTTTCTCCCTTGTTTTTCCAAAGTCCTTCACATATATTGGTGGTATTTGTTACAAATTCACTCAAGTCTCTGGGGCATGATGGATGGGAGCTTTTGTCACAAAACTGCTCACCAGAAAAGTAAAATTAAGTAAGTAGTGGAGATCTTTGTTCTTAAAAATTATTTGGCTGTATTATGCACAGGAAATACTTTTGTCTTTTTTTTTTTTTTTTTTTTTCCTCAATACATCTGTCCTCTTTCCATAGTTTTTGGCTGATTTCCTAACTATGCGTATTGGTTAAGACAACAAGTTCTAGAACTCAGTTGCTTTAGTGTGAAGTCTGATCTTTGCTATATACTTGTGATGTGATTTGGGGAAAATTATCCAGTCTCTCTGTGTCTTGCTTATCTAATCAGGAAAATAAAGATATTACTTTCCTCATAGGATTGTATTGAAGAATAAATGAGCGACGTATATAAAAGTGTTAGGACAATGCCTAGCAAATTCTCAATATAATGTTAGCTCTTATTATTTTTGTTTTTATCACTACCTTGCCCTTTCCTCTGATATCTAGCATTATCTTCCTACAAAACTCTCTTCCCCTCTAAAATTCAAAATTGCTTCAAGTTTTTATGAAAAACAACTCAGCTCTGTTTGTTTAAAAAGTTCCTTAGAGAAACAATAACTGTGCCAAAATATGTATTAGACATAAATATAATTCAAAAAGATATTTAGAATGGTGTTAGCATTCCTCCCAGTAGGGAACCTTATAAGTCTTTTAGAATTTATATGCAGTTATATGTTTACAGATAATATACCTAAAGTTTATTTGGTACAACAAAAGTCAGTTTTCATCTAGTAACAAAGAATTATTTCTTAAATAAAAGAATGGGAAAACTAGGGGAAAATATTCTCTTTACATTAAATAAGTTCAGTATTGAAAAATACAGTTCTTACCATTTTTTTTTATTTTTTACCTGAGGCAACTCACATATTTTCTACCGCAAGGGAGACTATCTCAGTTCTATCATTTACTGAGGTTTTCTGAAGTCTTCACATTATATGAAAAATACATTTTACTCCAAATGTTACACAAACTACACCCCCGAAAGTTTTTTGTTATTAAAAGAAATTTTCAGAGAGAAGAGGTAGAGCAAGGTAAGGATAACACTGCGTTGCATAACATATCTTCTTATCATAACCCATTAGAGTTTAGATCTATTTATTTCCTCTTAGCAAATTGAAGATAGCATTATTCAACAGTAAACTGGTCTTTTTTATCTGATTTTTTAGTGAATTAGTAATTAAAAATTCTGTTAAACAGCTATTAAGAGATAAAATTATATAGAGAAAAGTGTCTCATTTTGTAGTCAAACAGACCTGAATTTGCAGTCAAACTATTCCACTTATTAGTTATATTTTCTTGGGCAAGATATTTGAATATACTGGGATTTAGTTTTTTCATTTGAGAAATGAGGATAAAAATGTTGCATACTATAAAAGTTGTTATAAAGATTACCATAATGAATATAAAGTACCTAGCATAATTTCTGGCTCATACCATAGGCTCAAAAAAGTGCTAGCTTTGAGTGTTATAAGGAATAATTATTTATTTGAAAACACTTATCTAGTAGCTTTCGTAAGCAAGCTACCAATTTTGGCACTCAATAAATTGTGATGAACAAATTACACGTGGTCCCTACTTTCATAGAAAGTAATTATCATTATTATTGTTACTATTGTTTACTCCCATTTTTGGATTATCAATTTCCACAGACTAGGAGTACAAAAATAAGCACAACAATAATATTTATGATGAATGTAGATTGTTCTTTTACATCATTTCAGTATTTGGAATATCTTAGGACCGTTGTTTCAACTATCAATTCTTCTATTTGATGATTATGGAGATTCAAACGATGTAGGAGTTTTTAATGATTCTGTATCAATTTTAGGGCACATCCTGTTCTCTTGACTGAATGCATTCCTCCCAATTTCATATGTTGAAATTCCTACTCCCAAGGTGATGGGGGAAAGGAAATGAGGCCTTCCAGAGAAGATTAAGTAATGAGAGTAGAGCACTCATAATGAAGCTAGTGCCTCTAAAATCGAGACCCGAGATAAACTTTTGCTCCTTTTGTTATGTGGTGACACGGAAAGAGGTGTCTATGAATGAGATGAGTATTCACCAGACAATCTGCAAGAATTTACCTGAGACTTCTTAGCCTCAAGAACTGTGAAAAATAAATTTGTGTTAAATTTAAGTTATCCAGTACATAGTGTTTTTCATAGCAGCTCAAATGGACTAAGACATTGTGGAAGCATATTTTTAAATGGCCTATTGCTAATGTGTTTTTAAATATAGAATAAAACATTTTCAGGATATTTTAGCTTTCTGACATTTTGAATTCTAGATAAATTGAGATAGAGTAATATTTTGAAAAATATTGTGTAAATATATAGGAATTAACTATTATTACTTTCCAAAGTAATAGCAATAACATTAATTTTAAAAATAATTTTGTTTGAAAAAAATGATTTATATTTCTCAAAACTTATACCTGAGGGAAATTTAAATACCTAAGCAATTAATATATGTTTAAGGACTTCTGAGAAACAGAAAATTTTTAAGTTTAAGGTATCAAGTGATATTATACTTACTAACTTAAGTAAAGAATGCTAATGATAACTAATGATAGCTAAGACTTTTTGAGGTACTATTATTTCCAACTATTGTAGTAAGTGCTTATATTAATTTAGGTGTTTCTTTTAAAGTTCACAGCAACCTGTAAAATAGTATATTAATTGTCCCATTTTATATATGTTTTCTGAACATGTTCTATGCCTACAATGCACTGTTCTGGGTACTTGTGCAAAAAGATGTCTGTCAATTACATGAAAAAATATAATGTATATAAGAAGTTCCAGATAAGTGGTAAAGAGGTAGCAATCACATACCTGATGGTAGGATTACTAGATACCACATAGTGGGATAAGAATGTGATCTGACCCTAAAAGGATATATTTGACTTCACAAGATAAAGAAAATGAGGGCAGGCTTTTAAGAGAGAAAAATATCATGAACACACTTGTTAAGGTAAGAATTACAAGGTTTTAGTTCAACTGACATAGAGTGCTTTTTGGAATATGTGAGCTTATGATGGAAATAAAAGCCTGGACCAGAGCTTAGAAGACCCTGGATACAAGACAAAGAAGTTTGAGTCTGGCCTATAGGATATATTTCCTTTTTATTTAAGAAAGGGGACAGCATAATAAAAACAAAGTTTTAAATAAAAAAAAAATTCTAGAGATAAGCAGATTTCTGGATTCAAAAATCCAAGTTAATTGGCGACTGTAATAGTTAATATTGAAGACATTTAGGCTCAAACTAAGGAGTTGAACATGAGAATGGATAAGAAAATAAGAAAATAAAGATAAACCTTACAAAATCTAGGGAGAGATTCTTAGCTAAGTAAAAGTAAAGAGAAAATCTGAAATGGTTCAAATATTTGATGTATTGTTGAGTGAATAAAAACATTAACTGAGATAAGAAATTAAGGTAATGTAATGGAATGTGGGACAAAAAAGAAGAAAGGTTCCCTTGTTACTGCCTGTGTTTTGAATATATACAATTTTAAATGAGGTGAGATATTTCATTGTAGTTTTAATTTTCATTTCTCTGATGATCAATGATGTTGAGCAAATTTTCATATTCCTGTTTGCCATTTGTATGTTTTCTTTTGAGAAATGTCTTTTCAAATATTTTGCCCATTTCTTGATCCGACTGTTACAGATTTTTTCCTATAGGGTTGTTGAGCCCCTTGTATATTTTGGTTATTAATCCCTTGTCAGATGAGTAATTTGAAAATATTTTCTTGCATTCTGTAGGTTATCACTTCACAATATTTTATTTTGTGTTGTGCAGAGGCTTTTTACCTTGATGTTACCCCATGTGGCTGGATAGGCCTCACTATCATGGCAGAAGGTGAAAGGCACGTCTTACATGGTGGCAGGCAAGGGAGAATGAGAGCCAAATGAAAGGGTAAGCCCTTTATGAAACAATAAGATCTTGTGAGATTTATTTACTACCAGGCAAACAGTATGAGGGAAACCACCCCTATGATTCAATTATCTCCTACTGGTCCCTCCCACCATATGTGGGAATTATGGGAGCCACAATTCAAGATGAGATTTTGGTGGGGACACAGTCAAACCATATCATTCTGCCCTTGGCTCCTCCCAAATCTCATGTTCTCACATTTCAAAAACATGCCTTCCCAACAGTTCCCAAATGTCTTAATTCATTTCTGTCTTAACTCAAAAGTCCACAGTACAAGGTCTCATCTGAGACAAGGCAAGTCTCTTCTGCATATGAGTCTGTAAAATCTGCCTATGAGCCTGTAAAATCAAAAACAAGTTAGTTACTTCCTAGACACAATGAAGTACAGGCATGATGAAAATGCATCCATTCCAAATGAGAAAAATTGGCCAAAATGAAGGGGCTCCAGACCCCATACAAGTCCAAAGTTCAGCAGAACAGTCAAATATTAAAGCTCCAAAATTATCTTCTTTGATTGCATGTCTCACATCCAGATCATGCTAATGCAAGAAGTGGGTTCCCATGGTCTTGGGCAGCTCCACCTCTGTGGCTTTGCTGGCTACAACTCTTCTCCTGGCTGTTTTCATGCGCTGGCATTGAGTGTCTGTGGCTATTCCAGGTCCATGGTACAAGCTGTCAGTGGATCTACCATTCTGGGGTAGTGGCCCTCCTCTCACGGCTCCACTAGGCACTGCCCCAGTGGAGACTCTGTGTGGGAGCTCCAACCTTATATTTTTCTTCCATATTGCACTAGCAGAGGTTCTCCATGAGGGCTCCATCCCTGCAGCAAATGTTTGCCTGGACATCCAGGCATTTCCATAACTCCTCTGAAATCTAGGCAGAAGTTCCCAAACTTCGATTCTGGACTTCTGTACACTCACAGGCTCAACACTATGTGACAGCTGCCAAGGCTTGGGGCTTGCACCCTCTAAAGCCATGGCCCAAGCTGTACCTTGTTCCCTTTTAGCCACAGCTGGCATGGCTGGGATGCAGGGCACCAAGTCCCAAGGCTGCACAAAGGAAGGGGTTCCTGGGCCTGGCCCATGAAACCATTTTTTTTTTCCTAGGCCTCCAGGCCTGTAATGAGGAGGGCTGCTGTGAAGACTTCTGACATGCCCTAAAAACATTTTCCCCCTTGTCTTTGTGATTAACATTTGGCTCCTTGTTACTTATACAAATTTCTGCAGCAGGCTTGAATTTCTCCCAAGAATATAGGTTTTTCTTTTTTATTGCATCATCAGGTTGTAATTTTCCAAACTTTTATGCTCTGCTTCCCTTTTAAAACTGAATGCTTTTAACAGCACCCAAATCAAATCTTGCCAATTAGAAATTTATTCTACCAGATACCCTAAATCATCTCCCTCGAGTTCAAAGTTCCATAAATATCTAGGGCAGGGCCAAAATGCTGCCAGTCTCTTTACTGTAATATAGCAAGAGTCACCTTTATTCCAGGTCCCAACAAGTTCCTCATCTCCATCTAAGATCACCTCGGCCTGTATTTCATTGTCCATATCATCATCAGCATTTTTGTCAAAGCCATTCAACAGGTATCGAGGAAGTTCCAAACTTTCTTACATTTTTCTGTCTTCTGAGCCCTTCAAACTCTTCCAACCTCTGCCTGTTACCCAGTTTCAAAGTCACTTCCACATTTTTGAGTATCTTTACAGCAGTGCCCCACTCCTGGTGCCAATTTACTGTATTATTCTGTTCTCATGTTGCTGATAAAGACATAACCAAAACGGGGTAATTTCAAAAGAAAAAGAGATTTAATGGACTCAAAGTTCCACGTGGCTGGGGAAGCCTCACAATCATGGTGGAAGGCAAAAGTCATGTCTTTCATGGTGGCAGGCAAGGGAGAATGACAGCCAAGTGAAAGGGGAAACCCCTTATAAAACCATCACATCTGGTGAGACTTATTCACTACCAGGAGAACAGTATGATGAAAACCACCCCTGTGATTCAATTCTCTCCCGCCAGGTCCCTCCCACAACACGTGGGAATTATGGGAGCTACAATTCAAGATGAGATTTAGGTGGGGCACAGCCAAACCATTTCATGGTGTATGGCTCAAGAAATTTTTGCCTAGACCAATATTCTGAAGATTATTCACAATGTTTTCTTGTATTAATTTCATAGTTTGAGGCATTAGATTTAAGTCTTTAATCCGTATTTTTAAATTTCCATATATGGTGAGAGATGAGAGTCTAGTTTAATTCTTCTGTATATGGATATCCAGTTTTCCCAGCGCCATTTATTGAAGAGACTGTCTTTTCACCAGTCTATGTTCTTGGCTGTATTATTGTAAATCAGTTCACAGTATGTGTGTGGATGTGTTTCTGGGTTTTCTATTCTGTTCTATTGGTCTACACATCTGTTTTTATTCCTGTACCATGCTGCTTTGGTTGGTATAGCTCTGTGGTGTAATTTGAAGTCAGTTAATGTGTTTCCAGTTTTGTTCTTTTTGCTTGGTATATTGTTGGCTATTCTGGGTCTTTTGTGGTTCCATATAAATTTTAGGATTTGTTTTTCTATTTCTGTGAATAATGTTATTGGTATTCTGATAGGGATTACATTAAATCTGTAGATAGCTGTGGTATGGACATTTTAACAATATCGATTATTTCAATACATGAGCATGGAATATTTCTCTATTTTTGGGGGTCCTCTTCAATTTCTGTTATCAGTGTTTCCTACTTTGTATGTTAGAGACCTTTTATATATTTGATTAAGGTAATTTCTAGATATTTAATGTTATTTTTGGTTATTATAAATTTGGTTACTTACTTTTAAAATTTCTTTTTTTGATTGCTCACTGTTGGTATATAGAAATGCTATGAATTTTTGTATGTTGATTTTGCATCTGCAACTTTACTGAATTTGTGTATCAGTTCTAACAATTTTTTGGTAGATTCTTTAGGTTTGTCCAAATATAACATCATATTGTCTGCAAACAAGGATAATTTTACTTCTTCCATTCCAATTTGGATGCCCTTTTTATCTTTCTGTTTTGTAAGTACTAGCTAGAATAATGACAAAAGAGAAAGATAAAAATAATAGGTGTGAAAGTGGGCATCCTTGTCATGTTCTAAATCTTAGAGAAAGGCTTTCAGTATTTTCTCATTCAGTATAATACTGTGGTATAACAGCTGTGGGTCTGTTGTATATGGCTTTTATTTTGTTGAGATATGTTCCTCGTATTTCCATTTTAATGAGGATTTTTATCATGAAGGCACATTAAATTGTATTAAATGCATTTTCAGCATTAATTGAAATAATTATATTGTTTTCATCCTTTATTATGTTAATATGATATACCACACTAATTGATTAGCATATGTAGAACTAACCTTGTATGCCAGGAATAAATCCAATTTGGTCACAACAACACATCTTTCTAATGTGTTGTTCAATTTGCTTTGCTTGTATTTTGTTAGGGATTTTTGTCAATATTCATCATAGGTATTGGCCTATAGTTTTCTTTTGCTAATGTTTCTTTGTCTGGTTTTGGTAACAGGGTAATACTTGCTTCACAGAATAAGTTTGGAAGTTCACCCCTGCCCCACTCTAAAAGTTTAAGGAAAATTAATATTAGCTCTTTAAATATTTGGCAGAATCCAGTAGTGAAGTCATTGGGACCCAGGCTTTCCTTTAATGGGAAAATTTTTATTATGGCTTTGAACTGGTTACTTCTTATTGGTCTGTTCAGAGTTTGGTTTTTTTCCTTGTTCAATCTTGGTAGGTTGTATGTATCTAGTAACTTGTCCATTTCTTCTATGTTTTCAAATTTATCAACATGTAGTTATTCAAAGTAGCCACTAATGATACTTTCATTTTTTTGCAGTATCAGTTGTAATGTCTCCCTTTTTTTATTTTGGATTTTTTTTTATACGCATTACCTCTCTTATTTTCTTTGTTTTGTTCAAGGTTTGTTCATTTTGTTTAACTTTGCAAGAAACCAACCTTTTGTTCCATTGATATTTTGTATTATTTTCTTCATTTCAATGTTGCTTCTATCTGCTCTGATCTTTATTACTTATTTCTTCAACTGATTTTTGGTTTGGTTTGTTGTGGCTTTTCTAGTTCTTTGAGGTGCATTGTTAGGTTGTTTATGTGAAGTTTTCCATCTTTTTTGATTTACGCATTTATGGTTATAAAATTCTCTCTTAATAATGTTTTTGCTCTATCCTATAGGTTTTTGTGTGATGTGTGTCCATTATTATTTGTTTCAAAGAATTCTTCAATTTCTTTCTTAATTTCTTTATTGACCCACCGGTCATTCAAGAACATATAGTTTAATTTGCATGTATTTGTTTAGGTTTCAAAATTATTCTTGTAGGACAGGTCTGGTGTGTCTAAAAGCTCTCAGCTTTGTTTGTCTGTGAATGTCTTTATTTCTCCTACATATTTGAAGGATATTTTTGCCAGATATATTACTCTATGTTAAAAGATTTCTTTTTCAGCACACTGACTATGTCATGCCACTCTCTCCTGTCCTGTAAGATTTCTACTCAAAAGTCTTCTGCCAGATGTATCGAAGCTCCCTTGTGTATTGTTTGTTTATTTTCTCTTACAACTTTTAGGATACTTTCTTGATCTTTGATCTTTGGAAGTTTTATTTTTAAATGCCTTGAGGTAGTCGTCTTTGTGTTAAATCTGCTTGGTCTTCTATAACCTTCTTGTACTTAGACTTGATATTTTTCTCTAAGTTTGCAAAGTTTTCTGTTATTCTCACTTTAAATAAACTCTCTTCCCCTATCTCTTTCTCTACCTCCTCTTTAGGGCCAGTAACTCCTAGATTTGCCTTTTTGAGGCTATTTTTTAGATCCTGTATGCATTTTTTATTGTATTTTTTTTCTCCTCTGACTATATATTTTCAAATACCCTGTCTTCAAGCTGACTAATTCTTTCTTCTGCTTGATCCATTATGCTACTAAAAGACTCACGCATTCTTTAGTATGCCCATTAAATTTTTTAGCTTCAGAATTCCTGCCTTAATTTTAGAATTATTTAAATCTCTTTGCTAAAGGTATGTGATGTAATTCAGAATATCTTTTCTGTGTTATCTTAAGAAGTTTTTGGTATCCTCAATTCAGGCATTTTGAATTTTCTGTCTCAAAGTTCATATATCTGTCTTTCTCTAGGATTGATTTCTGGAGTCTTATTTAGTTCATTTGGTGAGGTCATGTTTTCCTGAATTGTCTTGATACTTCTAGATGTTCATCTGTATCTGGGCATTGAATAGTTAGATATTTATTGTAGTCATCACTGTCTGATATAGTTTTTCCCCATTCTTCCTGAGAAGGCTTTTCAGACATTTGAAAAGACTTGGGTGTTGTGGTCTAAGTTGTACCTACTTTAGGGGGCAGCCAAAGCCCAGTAATGTTATGGCTCTTGCAAACTTATAGAGGTACTGCCTGATGATCTAGGACAAGTTCCCTGTGGCCACCACCTCTCTGACTGCAATGGGTCAGATTTGAAGCCAGCACAGTACTGGATCTCACAAAAGCCTTGCTATAACTACTCCCTGGCTACTGTCTGTGTTCACTTAAGGCCCTGGGGCTCTACAATAAGCAGGTGGCAAAGCCAACCTGGCCTGTATGTTTCCCTTCTGGGTCCAAGTTCCTTCAGGCCCCAGGTGGGTCCAGAGGTTTTATCCTGGAGTTAGAAACTAGTCAAAGATCTTTTGTATCTCCAATTTCCCCATTTTTATTATTATGTTTTTTTTCTAAAATACAGTTATTGGTCGTAGGTTATGGGTTTTTTGTTTGTTTTGCTGAAGCTATTACAGTAATTTAATATGGCAGCGTTTTCAAAATAAAGCATGTATGCATATCGAAAAACTAATGACTAACCACAATATCCATTGTGTGGAAGATAGCATTTTGAGAATATCTATATAAACATTTGAAATAAAACTTTCTGAAGAAGAAACATGATGTTTCAACAATTTTCTCTGGATCGGCTTCTACAAAATATCCCATGAGCAATAGTTGAATCCTTCCACTTAACACTGTTCTTCTACTTACAACTTTCATGCTTGTTAAAACATAAATGCCTCCATGAAGACTCATGGTAATAATAGATTTATTAGATCACCAGCTGAAAAGTGTTCAAAAGTAAACAGAACTTGAAGGCATAGAGTACATTTAAAAGGTACTACATCATTTACAAAAAGAAAGAAGGAAGACTGTATAGATGATAAATATAAACTTATCTGTAACAAGTTTTTCAACTCTCCCTCCTCTTTTGTTTTACTTCTTTCTTTCTTTCCTAATTACTTTCTTTTTTTTCCAAGATATTTAACTTGCACTCTGCTAGGGTGATTGGAGTTCAATAGTGAATATAATTTTTGCCCTCATGAAACTTAATATCTGGTGAGGGGTGGGGGCCTAATATTAATCAAATAGCTAATCACTCATACTTAACACAGTTAAAAACTAGATAAGTTTCTCAAAGATGTGATGAATTATGTTATCAAAGTCTATAATGGTGGCTTATCAGTTAGGGCTAGATTTAACTGAAAGCAAGAGATAATCATAAGAACAGTTAATTAAACAAGATAAATACTCTCTGTCACATAAAAATCTAAAGGAAGACCACCTAGAACTGATATGGTAGCTTTGCTCTAGGATATTCTTAGAGATTCAGATTCCTGTCAGCTTACTGCTCTGTCCTCCTCAGATACGATAATGCTCTCATCCTTATGTTCAAATATGTTATCCGACCTATCATTTCTCCAAGAAGCAAATAGAAAAAGAGAGAAAGAATAAATAATTAAATGATACGTTTTCAGTCACTTGAGTTGAGAACTCTGTTTTAGTTCTGTCGCTTGAGCTAACAGGTGAGATAAGAATAGAATTTTAAAAGGATAAGAGTCAAGGAAAGAACATTTCAATCAAGACAGACGAATGGGCACAAAGGCTCTGTGATAGGACGAAGCATGGTGAGTAGAAATGTCTTTGCTTCTGTTTACTGCATCTGAGAAAACAGTGGTGTTATACCCAACACTGTTAATAACTATATTTATTAAAATGACTCAGGACAAGGAAAAAAAATACCTTAACAGTTTCTTCCATTTCTGGAAAAAGTTTGCTTAATTTTTTGAAGAGTGTTAATTGAACCACTTGCTTTTTAAAATATATATATCTCAAAATTTCCATGAGATTTTGTTGCAACATAATTTTTTGTCACATCTTATACTGAAAAGTATTTTAAAACACAACACTGTTGTGCATAACTTTAAAATAAAGGATTTTACCCCTTAGAATATGGGTCAAGGCATTTTTATAAATGTAAAGGACACTTTGCAGTAATGTGAAAACTCTTAGTAGTAAGATGAGGTGTTATTAAATGTCATTCACTTTTTAAAATAGTATTTTTTAATGTGTATGTGTACATAGCAGGTGTATGTATTTATGGGGTACATGAGGTATTTTGATACAGACATGCATTTCCATGTCATGGAAAATGGGGTATCCGTCTCCACAAGCATTTATCCTTTGTGTTATTAATACATACTCTTACTTATTTTAAAATGTACAATTGAATTATTTTGACTATAGTCACAATGCTGTGATATCAAATACTGTGTCTTATTCATTCTTTCTAAGTATTTTTGCTACCCATTAACCATCCTTACCTTGCTCCTTCCCAAACTACTTTCTCAGGTTTTGGTAGCAGTCCTTCCACTATCTATTTCCATGAGTTCAATTGTTTTGATTTATAAATCTCACACAAACAAGAAAGAATATGTGATGTTGGTCTTTCTGTGTCTGGCTTATTTCACTTAACATAATAATCTTCAGCTCCACCCATGCTGTTAAAAATGACAGAATCTCATTCATTTTTATGGCTGAATAAAAGTATCACATTTTCTTCATCCACTCATCTTTATACACACACACACACACACACATACACACACACACACACATATACATATATATAAAGTTCTGGCATACATGTGCAGAATGTGTAGGTTTGTTACACAGGTATACATGTGCCATGGTGGTTTGTTGCACCCATCAACCCTTCATCTACTTTAGGTATTTCTCCTAATGCTATCCCTCCCCTAACCCTCAACCCCTGACAGGCCCCAGTGTATGATGTTCCCCTCCCTGTGTCCACATGTTCTCATTGTTCAACTTCCACTTATGAGTGAGAAGATGTAGTGTTTGGTTTTCTGTTCTTGTGTTAGTTTACTGAGAATGATGGTTTCCAGCTTCATCCATGTCCCTACAAAGGACATGAGCTCATCCCTTTTATGGCTGCATAGTATTCCATTGCGTATATGTGCCACATTTTCTTAATCCAGTCTATTATTGATGGGCATTTGGGTTGGTTCCAAGTCTTTGCTATTGTGAATAGTGCTACAATAAACATATGTGCATGTGTCTTTATAGTTGAATGATTTATAATCCTTTCAGTATATACCCAGTAATGGGATTGCTGGGTCAGGTGGTATTTCTTGTTCTAGATCCTTGAGGAATCACCACATTGCCTTCCACAATGGTTAAACTAATTTACACTCCCACCAACAGTGTAAAAACATTCCTATTTCTCCACATTCTCTCCAGCATCTCCTGGAAGAGACCAAAATAGACCAATAACAAGTTCTGAAATTGAGGCAATAATTAATAGCCCTCCAACCAAAAAGAAGCCCAGGACCAGATGCATTCACAGCCGAATTCTACCAGAGGTACAAAGAGGAGATGGTACCATCTTTTCTGAAAGTATTCCAAACAATAGAAAAATAGAGACTCCTCCCTAACTCATCTTATGAGGCCAGCACCATGCTGACACCAAAACCTGGCAGAGACACAACAAAAAGAAAGAAAATTTCAGGCCAGTATCTCTGATGAACAGTGATACAAAAAATCCCCAATAAAATACTGGCAAACCGAATTCAGCAGCACATCAAAAAGCTTATCCACCACGATCAAGTCAGCTTCATCCCTGGGATGCAAGACTGGTTCAATATATGCAAATCAATAAGTGTAATCCATCACATAAACAGAACAAATGATGAAAACCACATAATTATCTCAATAGATGCAGAAAAGGCCTTTGACAAAATTCAACAGCCCTTCATGCTAAAAACTCTCAATAAACTAGGTATTGATGGAACATATCTCAAAATAATAAGAACTATTTATGACAAACCCACAGCCAATATCATACTGAATGGGCAAAAACTGGAAACATTCCCTTTGAAAACCGGTACAAGACAAGGATGCCCTCTCTCACCACTCCTATTCAACATAGTATTGGAAGTTCTGGCCAGGGCAATGAGGCAAGAGAAAGAAATAAAGGGTATTCAAAGAGAAAGAGAGAAAGTCAAATGGTCTCTGTTTGCAGATGACATAGTTGTATACTTAGAAAACCCCATTGTCTCAGCCCAAAATCTCATTAAGCTGATAAGCAACTTCTGCAAAATCTCAGGATACAAAATCAATGTGCAAAAATCACAAGCATTCCTATAAGACAATAATAGATAAACAGAGAGCCAAATCATGACTGAACTCCCATTCATAATTGCTACAAAGAGAATAAAATACCTAAGAATACAACTTAGAAGGGATGTGAAGGACCTCTTCAAGGAGAACTACAAACCACTGCTCAAGGAAATAAGAGAGGATACAAATAAAGGGAAAAACATTCCATGCTCATGGTTAGAAAGAATCAATATTGTAAAAATGGCCATACTGCCCAAAGTAATGTATAGATTCAATGCTAACCCCATCAAGCTATCATTGACTTTCTTCACAGAATTGGAAAAAACTACTTTAAATTTCATTTGGAACCAAAAAAGAGGCCGCATAGCCAAGACAATCCTAAGTAAAAAGAACAATGCTGGAGGCATCACGCTACCTAACTTCAAACTATATTACAAGGCTATAGTAACCAAAACAGCATGGTACTGGTACCAAAACAGATACATAAACAAATGGAACAGAACAGAGGCTTCCAAAATAATGCCACACATCTACAGCCATCTAATCTTTGACAAACCTCAGAAACACAAGCAATGGGGAAAGGATTCCCTATTTAATAAATGATGTTGGGAAAATTGGCTAGCCACATGCAGAAAACTGAAACTGGACCCCTTCCTTACACATTATTCAAAAATTAACTCAAGATGAATTAAAGACTTGCATGTAAGATCTAAAACCATAAAAACCCTGGAAGAAAACCTAGGCAATACCATCAGGACATAGGTATGTGCAAATACTTCATGATTAAAACACCAAAAGCAATGGCAACAAAAGCCAAAATAGATGAATGGGATCCAACTAAACTAAAGAGCTTCTGCACAGCAAAATAAACTCTCATCAGAGTGAACAGGCGACCTACAGAATAGGAGAAATTTTTTTCAGAATGAGAGAATATCTATCCATCTGACAAAGGGCTAATATCCAAAATCTACAAGGAACTTAAACACATTTACAGGAAAAAAACAAACAACTCCATCAAATAGTGGGCGAAGGATAACAACAGACGCTTCTCAAAAGAAGACATTTATGCAGTCAATCTACATATGAAAAAAAAAGCTTATCATCACTTGTCATTAGAGAAATGCAAATCAAAACCATAATGAGATACCATCTCACACCAGCTAGAATGGCGATCATTCATCTTATGATAGACACTTAGGTTGCTTTCCAATTTTGCCTATTGGAACAGCATCACAACAATCATAGCAGGGAAGATATCTCTTCACTATACTGATTTCTCTTCTTTTGTGTTTAAACACAGCAGTGGGATTGCTGAATCATATGACAGCTCTATTTTTACTTGTTTGAGTAACCTCTGAACTATTCTCCGTAGTGGTTATGCTAATTTACATTCCCACCAATGGTGTAGAAAGATTTTCTTTTCTCCACATCCTCAGCAATATTTCTTATACCATTTTTTAAATGTTTTGCCACTGATTTTGTTACATAACATGTGGTCTATTCTTGAGAAAGATTCATGTGATGAAAAGAAGAAGGTGTGTTTTGCAGCCTTTGAGTAAAATATTCTGTAAATATCTATTAGGTCCATTTCATCTATAGTGAAGATTAAGTCGTCTTATCTTTCTTTGTTGAATTTCCATCTGGATGAACTGATGCTGAGTGTTGGGTGTTGAAGTCTTCAGCTATTATTGTATTGAGGTCTATCTCTCTCTTTAGCTTCAGTAATATTTGCTTTATATATCTGGGTGCTCCAGTGATGGGTGCATATATATTTACAATTATTATATCCTCTTGCTGAATTGATTCCTTTATTAGTATTTAGTAGCCTTCTTTGTCACTTACAGTTTTGAAATCTATTTTTTCTGATATAAGTATATACTCTTGCTCATTTCTCACTTCCATTGGCATGGAATATCTTTTTCCATCCCTTTATTTTCATTAGATGTGTATCTTCATAGATGAAGAGTTTTTCTTGTAGGCAACAGATCATTGAGTCTTTTTTTTTTTTTTTCATTTATTTGGCCTCTCTAAGTATTTTCATTGGAGAGTTTATTCCATTTACATTCATAGTTATCATTGATAAGCAGTGACTTACTCCTGCTATTTTGCTGTTTGTTTTCTGGTTGTTTTTTGATATTCTTTTCCTTCTTGTCTTTCTTTTTGTGAAGGTGATTTTCTCAGGTGGTATGATTTAATTCCTTGCTTTTTATTTTTTCTGTATTTTTCATGTTTTTTGATTAGAGAGTACTGTATGACTTCCAAATTCTATCTTATAATCCATTATCTTAAACCGATGACAAGTTAACACTGATTACATAAACAAACACAAAAAGAAAACTAATAAAAAGTCTATACTTTAACTTAATCCTCTTAATTTTTAACTTTTCAATGTTTCTTTGTCTCATTATACAGTCTTTGTCCTGAAAAGTTGTAGTTATTATTTTTGATTGGATTATCGTTTTATCTTTCTTCCTAAGATAATAGTAGTTTTCAAAGAACAATTACAGTTTTATAATGTTCTGTGATTTTGTGTGTGTGTGCTTACTGTTACCAGTGACTTTGCTTGTTTTGAGACTGGGTCTCACTCTACCATCCAGTCTGGGGTGCAGTAATGCAGTCACAGATCACTGTGGCCTCAACTTTCCGGGCTCAAGTGATTTTCCCACCTCAGCCTCCTGAGTAGCTGGGACTACTGGCATGTGCCACTACACTGGCTAATTTTTGTGTTTTTATGTAGAGACAGGATTTCACCATGTTGCCCAGGCTAGTCTCAAATTTCTGGGCTCAAGCAATCCACCCACTTCAAGCTCCCAAAGGGCTGGGATAATAGGTGTGGGTCACCATGCCTGGCCACCACTGAGTTTTGTATCTTCAGATGATTTCCTCTTGTTCATCAGCATCGTTTTCTTTCAGATTGAGAAACTATCTTTAGCATTTATTGTAGGACAAATCTGGTGTTGATAAAATCCCTCAGCTTTTGTTTGTCTGTGTAGTTCTTGATTTCTCCTTCATACTTGAAGGATATTTTTACTGCATAAAGAATGCTAGGGTAAGTCTTTTTATCCCCCTTCTGGTACTTTAAATATGTCATGCCACTCTCTCCTGGCCTATAAGGTTTTCACTGAAAAATTTGCTGCCACATGTATTGGAGATTCATTATGTTATTTGTTTCATTTCTTTTGATGCTTTTAGCATCATTTCTTTATCCTTGAACTTTACCAGTTTGATTATTAGCTGTCTGAAGATAGTCCTCTTTGGGTTAATTCGGCTTAGTGTTCTATAACCTTTTTGTACTTCAATGTTGATATCTTTCTCTAGGTTTGAAAGGTTCTCTAGTAATATTTCTTGGAATAACCCTTCTACCCCATATTTCATCTACTTTTTCTTTTAGGCCAATCACTCTTAGATTTACCCTTTTGAGGCTATTTTCTCAATCTTGTAGGTGCGCTTTATTTATTTGTTTTAATTATTTTTCTTGTCTCCTGAGTATATATTTTTAAACAGCCTGCCTTCAAGATCACTAATTCTTTCCTCTGCGTGACTAATCCAGCTATTGGGACTCTGAGGCATTTTTCAGTATGTAAATTGCATTTTCCAATTATAGAATGTGTGCCTTGTTTTAATTATTTTAATCTCATTGTTAAATATATTTGATACAATTATGAAATTCTTCTGTTATCTTACATTTCATTACATTTTCTCAAAACAGATATTTTGAATTTTCCATTTGAAAATTGAACATGTATCTGTTTCTCTAGGATTAGTCTTTGGTGCCTTATTTTGTTCATTTGCTGAGATCAAGTTTTCCTGGGTAATCTTGGTGCTTTTAGATGCTTGTCAGAGTCTGGGCATTGAAGAGGTAGGTATTTATTGTAGCCTTCAGAGTCAGGGCTTGTTTGCGCCTGTCTTTCTGGAGAAATCTTTCCAGGTATTTGAAGGGACTTGGGCCCCAAGTCTAATATCGCTGTGGTTTTTGCAGATTTGTAGAGGTACTGTCTTCATTGTCTTGGATAACACCTGGAAGAATTCTCTAGATTACAATGCAGAGACTCTTGTTTGTTTGTTTGCTTGTTTGTTTTTCTTCTTACCTTCCCCCAAACAAGTGGAGTTTATTTATCTGTGCTGAGCTTCCTGGAACTTGGGGTGTGGTGACGCAAGCACCTCTGTGGCCCCCACCATTGGAACAGCACTGGGTCAGACCTGAGGCCAATGATGTCAGCCAGGTTTATGACTGTTCAGGGCAATGAGTTCCCCCAAACCCCGGGTGGGTCCAGAGATGCTGTTTGGGAGCCAGAAATTGGAGTCGAAAAACTTAGAAGTATGCCTGATGTTCTATTATTCTGTGACTATGCTGGAACTGAAACCACAATACAAAGTTCTTCCTGCTCTTCCCTCCCCTCTTCACAAACAGAGGACATTCTCTCTGTGGCCACCACCACCACTGGCCCATAGTGGGATTCTTCCAAGTCACTGCCAGTGTTCCTTTAAAACCCAAGGGCTCTTCATTTAGTTTGTGGTGAATGCTGCCAGGCCTGGGACTCACCCTTCAGATCAGTGGGCTCCCCTCTGGCCCGGGGCAGGTCCAGAAATGCTGCCCAAGAGCCTAGGCCTGCACTCAGGGATCCCAAGAGTCTGCTTGTCACTCTGGCCATTGTGGCTGAGCTGGTACCTAAGGTGCAAAACAGAGTTGCCTTTACTTTTCCCTATGCCTTTCTCAAAGAGAAGGAGTCTTTCACCATATCCAACACAGCTGGGGATGTGCTGAGTCACACCTATAGTCAACACATCTCAGAGCCCAAGGTCCACAGCATATTACCTTGATATTACTGCTGGTTATTCAGAGCCCAAGGGCTCTTTAGTCATCAGGTAATGAATCCTGCCAGGACTATGCCCTTCCTTTCATGGCAGTGGGTTTCCTTTTGGCCCAGCATTTGTCTGAAAATATTATCTGGACTATAGGGCCTCATGACTCTGGTGCCCTGTTCTACTGAAGCTGAGCTGCTATCCAAGTTGCAAGATGAAGTCCTCTTTAGTCTTTGCTCTTTTCTCTTTAAGCAGAAGAAATAAGTCATTTTTTGTTGCTGTGAGCTGCACAGCCTGGGGCTGGGGGAGAGGTGGCAAAGCCCTCCTTAGTCATGTCAGCTGGTCTCTCCCTAGGTCACACGCCACTCTAGTCCTCTGGCTCTGAGCCCAGACCAGCCCAAAAAGTTGCTTAGGAATTGCAGCCCTTGTGTCCTAGACTGTCTCTCAAGTTTACCTAGGACCCCAGAGTACTTTGGCCTGTAGTGATAAGGCTTGTCAACAAACTCAAGTTTTGACCACTGGCATAGGTGATACCCTTCAGGCTAGGTCAGGTCCAAATGCTCCCTCTATGTCCAGTTGCTGACTGAGCCCAGCACAGCTTTTCTCTATGCTATCATAGGGCAGCACTGATGTAAATGTAAAGTCCCCCAGTCACTGCACTCTCTCTCTTCAAAGTGCACAGACTCTCTGTGCTGGATGGTCTCTGCCAGGGATGGAGGAGGGGTAGTGTCAGTGATTCAAGACTTTCTTTCCTACCCTCTTCATTGCCTTTTTTTCTGTGATATGAAGTTACAACCAGGTACTGTGATTGCTCACATGAATTTTGGTTCTTGTGACAGTGCTTTTCTGTGTGCAGATAGTTTTTAAAATGTGTTGTTCCTGCATGGGGGAAGAATGATGAAAGCTTCTATTCCAACATTATGCTCTATCCTCCTTCATTTACTTCTCGATATTGCTTTTTTTTATTAGTGGCAAGCCTAACACAGTGTTGAGAATAACTGTTGTGCTTATTTGCTTTGTTAAGAATTATTTGATTACTAGGTAGCCCTTAATGCTAAAAGAAGATTAATGATCCCAACAAGAAAAGGAGATTTCTACTATTGTCTCTCAAGTTTGGACCATTTAGAATAGGCTTCATCTTCACCAATGCACTTCCTATAATGCCAACTCTTTAAACTATATGTTAGTATATATCAGGTTACTACAGTTATTTTTCTAAATTTTGAAACAGTTTCTTGGTTAACTGTATTACTCTATTAGAAACAATAGTAAATAGTTAAAATGGAAAGCCAGGTAATGTATCAAAATATATTGGAACATTTTCAGAATTATTGTGAAGCTTTCTTTTTTCCAGAAAATTTCTTTCTTGGAAAAATTATATTTTGGTTTGAAAAAAGCAATCAAAGCAGGCAAATAAGATGATCAAAACATTAGTCATAAAAGTAAGTAGTGCAAGAATTTTTAAATGTCTGTGGCTTTCCCAGAGTTGTTATTTATGATGAACATTAGATCATATATGAAATTTTTCATCAAATTTTTTAAAGTCTAGGGAAGATCAAATAAGTTTATTTACTGTACAAGGCATCGATTTACTTTTGTCTTAGTTCACCTTTTAATTTATAGGGTTAATTTTTACAAGATTTTTCCAATTAGTTACCTGTTAAAGACATAAACAGCCCCGTTTTTCTCTATTAGATCCCTGACAAGGAATGGAAGAGTAGTGAGCAATGAGAATTGATGTAAATGGTCACATAGTTTCTGGTGTTAAGGATAGCTAGAGAAAAATAAATTAGGAATTCAAATAGGTTTACCACGTAACAAACATTATGGCTGCCAAATTTTCCAAAATTTTAGTTCTCATCTTCCATAAGAAATCAGATAGCACTACACAGATTTAAGGAAATTTAGTTACAATATTAACTATTTATATGGGGCCTTCGATCAGCGGTTTTCAAACACACTTTTGGTCATAGAACTCTGCTAAAATAAACAAATGAGAGATGAGGCTTTGGCTGAAGTAGAGGGAGGCATCTGTAATCCAAGCACTAGTTCTTTTCCTTTTCTTCAGGCTTCTGAGACACCTCTGATGACTTTAGAGATGCTTCTACAATCTGATTCCTCCAGAGTACTGATGCTAAATAGGGAAATCACATCAAATGATCTGATACAAATTGCTGGAGGGATAGTGTATGATATCAGCCTAAAAATGTAAGAGAATTCTGGTGATTTTGATTTTTTGTGTTTAGATTTTTCCTGACTTAATTTACTTTTACTGAATTATAGAAACTTAGTATTAGGAAATTAAAAAGAAATAATCCTTTTCCCAAACTTCTTATTGCATTGTAATGAAAATAGAAATGGGGTGGATAAGTGAGATAAGCTCAGTCATTTGGAGTCTCTCTGAAATTTGGATCATGAGACAAGTGAAACAAGAATGGAAGAAAATGTTGGAGTTCATTAAATTTAGCAACTGTGTCCTGACAATTGAATAGTTTATCACCGTGTCCCCAACACATAAGTACAAAAGTAATTGCAATTTTTGCAATGTTGAAATTTGCCGCTTGATATTGGAATACAATCTTAAATAAATGTGGTTATGTTATACACCATTTTAATGCACATTACTCGCTTTATTATTTTTGCTAATGACATTACTTGCTGTTTATTTTATTTTAGACTATGGAAATGATGTTAGACAAAAAACAAATTTGAGCGATTTTGTTATTCAATTTCTTATTCAAGTTCAAAATGGGTGGTAAGGCAGCGGAGACAAATCGCAACATCAACAACGCATTTGACCCGGGAACTGCTAAGGAACATACAGTGGAGTAGTGGTCCAGGAAGTTTTGCAAAGAAGATGGGAACCTTGCAGATGAGGAGCATAGTGGCTGGCCATTGGAAGTTGACAACGGCCAACTGAGAGCAATAATCGAAGTTGATCCTCTTACAACTACATGAAAAATTGCTGAAAAACTCAATGTCAACCATTCTACTATCATTCAACATTTGAAGCAAATTAGAAAGGTGAAAAGTCTCGATAAGTGGGTGCCTCATGAGCTGAGTGAAATTTAAATGATTTAATGATTTAATTTAATTTAATGATTAAAATGATTTTTTAAAAAATCATTGTTTTGAAGTGTCATCTTCTTTTATTCTAGGCAATAACAATGAATCATTTCTCTACCAGATTGTAATGTGCGACAAAAAGTGGATTTTAAGACAACCGATGATGACCAGCTCAGTGGTTGGACCGAGAAGAAGCTCCAAAGCAGTTTCCAAAGCCAAACTTGCACCAAAAAAATGGTCATGGTCACTGTTTGGTGGCCTGCTGCCAATCTGATCTACTACAGCTTTCTGAATCCCGGCAAGACCATTACATCTGAGAATTACGCTCAGCAAATTGATGAGATGCACCGAAAACTGCAATGGTTGCAGCTGGCATTGGTCAACAGAAAAGGGTTGAATTTTTCTCCATGACAATTGCCAACCACACATCACACAACCAATGCTTCAAAAGTTGAATGAATTGTGCTAGGAAGTTTTGTTTCATCCACCATATTCATCTGACCTCTTGCCAACCAACGACCACTTCTTCAAGCATCTCAACAACTTTTTGCAAGGAAAACGCCTTCACAACCAGCCAGATGCAGACAATGCTTCCGAAGAGTTTGTCTAATCCCAACGTGCATATTTTTATGCTACAGAAATAAACAAACTTATTCCTCCTTGGCAAAAATCTGTTGATTGTAACTCTTGTCTTAGCTTTTGCTAAGGTTTGAATATTTGTCCTCTCCAAAACTCACCTAATCTTCAATGTGGTGGCAATGAAAGATGGGGCCTTTAAGAGGTGATTGGATCATGATGGCTCTGCCCTCATGAATGGGTTAATCCATTTATGGATTAATGGATTAGTGGGTTAATGGTTTAATGGGTTATCATGGGAGGAGAACTGGTGGGTTTATATGAAAAGAAAGACCTCAGCACCAGAGCACGCTCTGCTCCTCCACCACGTGATACACTGCACGGCTTCAAGACATCACAAGACTGTCTCCACCGGCAAAAAGGTTCTCACTAGATGTGGCCCCTCAGCCTTGAATTTAGCCTTCATAACAGTAAGAAATAAATTCCTTTCATTATAAATACCCAGTTTCAGGTGTTTTGTTATAAGTACAGAAAATTAACTAAGACACTTATAAACTTATTCCTCCAGGTTTCCTATGCACCTTATGAGCTATCCAATATTAAACAAAATACCCCTGATGCATATTCATCCTCAATAGCCATGAATATGAAAATTTGATATTCAAGGGCGAAGATTTGCACGCCAGCATTCTCAGAGATTGTGGAGAGTCTATAAACATAATACTTGAGATATCTATATTTAAGGTTTTCTTTTAAATTATTCCAATCAAATTATATTCTGAGCACTAGCAAAACTTGGAGTTAGTAGTCCTATGCCTCTTTGTTCACTAACAAGTCCTTGGTTTTGTTCATCGAAGATGTGGGTAGGAGAGTCTTTATTTTGATATCATGCCATTCAGTCAGATATGGTTTGGATCTGTGTCTCCATTCTAATGTCAAATTGTAATCCCCAATGTTGGAGGTGGAGCCTGGTGATTTGATCATGGGAGTGGTTTCTCATGAATGGTTTAACACCATTTCCCTTGGTACTGTTGTCAAGATAGTGAGTTCTTGTGAGATCTAGTTGTTTAAAAGTGTGTAGAACCTCCCTGCTCACTCTCTTCCTCCTGCACTGGCTATGTGAAATGTTCACTCCCCCTTTGCCTTCCACCTTGATTGTAAGTTACCTGAGGCTTCCCTAGAAGCTGAGGAGATGCCAGCATCATGGTTTCTATACAGCTTGCAGAACTGTGAGCCAATTAAATCTCTTTTCATTATAAATTATACAGTATCAAGTATTTTTTATAACACTGTGAGAACAGACCAATACAATCACACATTGAAGTTATGTAGACCACACTCTCAAAGACCATTGAAATACACATCTTCATTCATTTTAGATCCTATCTACTAATGATCTAGTGTTACAGTTTGGGTAAAGATGTCAGACACTATATTTGTTTCTCTTAGAACCTCCCAGGTGCTGACTTTTCACGTTATTCAGAATTATCTTCCTCAGGCTCATGCCAACATGAATATACCACAGATCTGTAAGAACCCAATGGAAGGCCTCAACCACTCTGTCAATAGAATAGTTTATCACCATTCTCCCTAATGTATCCCATGGGCTGTTTGAATGTAGCATGATGGGAACCCATACACAGAAGTCTATTTTATAACAGAACAGGAGATAAATGGCCCACAGTGATAAAATGTAACCAAAGGCTGTATTTATGCCAAGCTGAGAAAGACAACTAGTAGATAAACCTATAATTTCACCTATGTCTGTTTAATGTAGTTATATGCTGTTAAATTAAACAACTCTAGCTTTCTTAATACCGCTTATCACATGAATTATAAGTAAGCCACATGTATTTTGCAGTATAGACCTCATTCTGTGTTACATGAAATTAAGGAAAGTTGTTTCTTTGACTCAAAGTCTGTAAAACTTCTCTGTAGGTGGCTCTTTTTCACAATCAATTTGGATAGTGGATTTGAAATAGTTGTATGTTATAAAGACAGAAAAACAAACATTTTGGAATGTTTGTATAAATTGAAATTATTTGCTAAATTCAACTTCTATAATTTACTTGTTTAATAATAAAATAAAATAAAATAAATAAAATAAAATAAAATAAATAAAATAAAGGCTATTTCCCTTGGGAAGTTGAAAATCCTGGGGTTTGCATGAGCATTTTATGGCAGGAAAAGTGGGTATGAAAATATTAGACTCATAATTAATCCTAATTAAAATGCAATAATTGCCTCATTTGTTCAAATAAGTGGATAGAACTACAGAAATTCAGAAATCGGAGAGATGAAAGACAATACACACACACACACCCCCCTCACACACACAGAAGAGGAATGGTATGGAGGAAACATGATAATTCACGTGTATCATGGTCTCTAACAAAAGTGTAGCTAATTAGACAAGAAGAAACTGTGACTCAAGATAAAGGAAGCTGATTAGGTCATGAAGTTTTTGGTTTTTTTATGGGCTATATCTATTCCTGTTTTGTTGCATGTAAATGAAAGACTGCCTCCCTCTCATTCATCAGAAGAGGGTCTCTGTACGTGAAGAAACACATGTGTCAATTATTTTTAAAATCATAAATTGCATAATTATATAATAGCAATTGCTCATGCAAGTTATGCCATAACATAATAAGTAAATTACACAAATCACAATTTTCACCTTTCATTACAGAGATATAATTTTTCTGTTAAAAATAAGGGTCAATCCTTAAGGTTTCGAAGATTAAATTGGGTCTGAACTGAACTCCCATAAATAATTAAAGTTACTATACTACATGAATTTTATTATCTTTTGATTGAATCCATTTTTTGACCTGGGGTTTCTGTTTATTTTCTCAATTTAAAAAACAAATTTAGATTTAATTAGATTTGTACAGAAATGTACTCTCATATTTACCTACACTGCAATACTGGGAATTGCATGAACATTTCGTGCAGCTATTCCTCTCAGAAACAGGCAGTATATGCTAGCTTCTTGCTAAATATGCCAGACCTTTTCTTTTACCATTTAGGGTTAGTTGTAACCAATAGTAAGTTGTTATCACTAATACGTTTTTTTATTTTAAAAGTCGTATCATATATCATTTAGTAACTGGGAGAAATAAAATATGCAAATATTACTTGAGTCTTTTATGACACTATTCTTTTCCTTTAGGTGTATGAAATAATCTGAATTCTAGAATCAATTATTGGAAATGGATAAGAAAATAAGTAGAAAACTAAGTCATCAGTGTTAGTGAGCAACTCTGTCTAGTTAGAGAAACACAACAAGCATGAATAGATATTGCCAGTAATGAGAATGAATTCTGAGATAGAGCTGCTACACATACCTTCAGTTCAGCTGTGCATAGTTGCTGAGTTCAGAGCCATGCCCTCTTTCTACAGATAGTCTGAAAAATATTCTTATTCAAGGCGGCATAGATTCATATTAAAGGGCTTCACTCTTAGGTGCTGAACGGTGAAGTGCTTTGAAGTGAAATAATAATCTTTTATAATCCAAAGAAAACTTGACGCAATCAGAAAATCCAGATCTATTCCATAACTTCTGGTACCTCCACGCTTTCCTTGTCTATTTTTCACTGAATTATCCTTTGTACTTACAACACTTGCAGGTTCATACATAATATAGTCACCCCCCACATTACATGATTTCGGGTAACAAGGGACCACATATATAAACGGTGGTCCAATAAGATTGTAATACTGTATATTTACTGTAGCTTTTCTATGTTTAGATATATAAATATTTACCATCGTGTTACAATCACCTACAATACTCAATACTGGAACATGCTGCCCAGGTTTGTAGCTTAGGAGCAAAAGGTTATACCTTATAGCCTGTATGTGTAGTAGGCAATATCATATAGGCTTGTGTAAGTATGCTCTATGGTGTTCACACAATGACAAAATTGCCTAAAGGGACAATTATCAGAACATATCCTGACATTAAGCAATGCATGACTGTACTTCAAAAATATGTGTTGAATTGCTTTTATAATTTCTGTTCCTTTCATTTTTCTTTTCAACTTTTCTCTTTGTACTCTTTAAGTTACATATTCTCTTAAAATACAATATTCTCCTTTACTCTTGTCCAGTTTCTACTGTAAATTTTTTTCAATATTTTTAAAAGCTAGGCATAGTTTATATTTAGTGTGCTGGCTAAAAGTGTAGACTCTGGAGATGAAATACTTGGATTTGAATCCCAGCTACACCACCACTGGTTGTGTGACTTTGGACAAGTTACTTAATCTTTGTCTACAGTTGTTTTTTCATTTTCAAAATGGAAACAATATTAACACTTGTCTAATAAAGCTAACGCGAGGACTAAATTAGTTAATATATGTATAACACTGCAAATGGTGCCTGGACACAGTAAACACTATTTAAGTGATACTAATAACAATAGTAGTTACTTATTATTACTTCTATGGTGATGTCTTAATTTGTTAGTCTTCACTGACTTTTTATAGTAACATATCTTTTAATCTCTTAAAAATTGAACCTCATATTATTAGGATTTCAACAAAAAGAGGTCTTTTTTTCATTGGTCTTAAATTTATTTCAGGTGTTTTTTTGATAGACATGTAGACATTTCATTTAATCGCTCTAGATAATAATACATTCTATTTAGGTAACCAAATTGATTTCTAAAACACTTTGGACGCAAAGTCCACAAGATTTTTGTCCCTCCAAAGGAGTTTTACTTCTATTCCCAAGGTCAGTCTTCCACAACATGGGGAAACATCACCATAGTCTCTCCCCTTACTTCCTTTTATTCCAAAGATTCTGCCTGTGATGTAAGCTAGGAGTTTGATGTCTATATTAAGGGTTCTTCAGAGAGACAGAACCAATAGGATAGATAGATGATAGATAGATAGATAGATAGATAGATAGATAGATAGATAGATAGATAGATAGATGAGAGAAGATTTATTAGGAGAATTGACTCATGGAATTATGGAGGCTGAAAAGTCCTACAATAGGCTGTTTGCAAACTGGAGACCCTGTGGTGCTAGTAGCGTGACTCTGTTCAAATGTGAAAACCTCAGAACCAGAAAAGCTGATGGTGTATTTCTCAGTCCAAGACCAAAGGCCTGGGAAACTGGGTGGCCCGTGGTTTACGTTCTGGAGTAGAAAGGCCAGAGAGCCTGGAGTTCCGATGTCCAAGGGCAAGAGAAGAAGACTCCCAGCTATGGCAGTCTCGTCTGGAAACTCACAAACTCAGCCAGGAGTAATGTTTTACCACTTCTCTAGGTATTCCTTAATACAATCACGTTGACACAGTTCTGCAGACTGCACAAGAAGCATAGTGCTGTTGTCTGCCTCTGGTAGGGGTCTTAAAGAGCTTATAATCATGGCAGAAGGCAAAGGGAGAGCAAGCATGTCACATGGCAAGAAAGGCAAAAAACATTTCTTATACAAAATACCTATTATTCTCTCATCTGAAGTTGCTTGGCAAACTTTGACGTAATCAATTTCTTATATGAATAGTTATATATTTTTAAAGTCATTGCAGATATGGCCATAGAACTTTGGTCAATTGACGCCAAAGCATGTCACAAAACAAATTATTGTGCTATGTATTAGAGAATCAAAGATGTGATCTGAGCAGGTTTTATTAGCCAGAGGTGCCAGTTAGTATCAAATTAAGGTGCTTTTACAAACTGTACACTCCTGGGCCCATTCTTCAGACATTCTCATGTGGATATTTATTGTATAAGCCTTTGCCATATTTGCTCTGATGCCATCTCCATTTGAAGTATATATTTTTTAATTTAAATAATTTTTAATTGTTATGAGCACATATTAGATGTATATATTTATGGGCTACATGAGATATTTTGATGCAGACATGCAATGCATCATAATTGCATCAGAGTAAGTGGAGCATTTATCATCTCAAGCATTCATCATTTATTTGTGTTACAAACATTCCAATTGTACTCTTATAGTTACTTTAAAATGTGCAATAAAGTATTGTTGACTACAGTTACCCTGTTATCAACTGCTGGATCTTATTGATTAGATCTAAATATATTTTCATACCTATTAACCAACCCCACTTTCCTCCCACTTCTCAGCCTCTGGTAACCATTATTCCACTATCTCCAAGAGTTCAGTTGTTTCAATTTTTATCTCCCACAAATGAATGAGAGCATGAAAAGTTTGTCTTTCTATGCCTCACTTATTTCATTTAACATAATGTCTGCTTTCCACTTTCGTAAATGTTGTTGCAAATAACAGAATCTTATTTTTTCTGTGGCTGAAGAGTACTCCATTTTGTACATGTCCCACTTTTTTTGTAATCCATTCATTTGTTGATAAACACTTAGGTTGATTCAAAATTCTGCTGTGAATAGCGCTACAATAAACATGGGAGTACAGAGATCTCTTTGATATGCTGATCTCCTTTTTTGGGGTATATACTTAGCAGTGGGATTGCTAGATCATATGGTAGTTCTATTTTTAGTTTTATGAGGAACACTGAAATGTTCTACATGGTGGCTCTACTAATTCACATTCCCACCAACAGTGTACCACCCACCAGGTTTCCCCTTTCTCCACATCCTCACCAGCATTTGTTATTACCTCTCTATTGAATGTAAGCCATTTTAACTGGGGTGGGATGATATTGTAGTTTTGATTTGCAGTTTCTCCATTGATCAATGATGTTGATGTTTTCCATTTTATGTCTTATTTTGAAAAACGTCAATTCAAATATTTTGCCTGTTTTTAATCACATGATTATATTTTTTCCTATAGAGTTGTTCAAGTTCCTTATATATTCTAGTTATTAATCCCTTGTCAGATAGGTGATTTACAAATATTTTCTCTCATTCTATGAGCTGTCTAAACTTTGTTTATTGTTTCCTTTGCTGTGCAGAAACTTTTTAACTTGATGTGATCCTGTTTATCCATTTTTACTTTGGTTTTCTGGGCTGGTGTGGTATTATTCAAGAAATATTTCCCCAGTCCAATATTCTGGAGAATTTCCTGAATTTTTAAAATAGATTTGTAGTTTGAGTTTTTAGAGTTAAGCTGTTTGTGATGTTAACTTGATTGGACTGAAGAATGTAAAGTAGTGTTACTGAGTGTGTCTGTGAGGGTGTTGTCAAAGGAGATTAACATTTGAGTCAGTGGACGGGGGGAGGCAGACTCACCCTCAATCTAGGTAGGCACAATCTAATCAGCTGCCAGGTTGACTAGAATAAAGAGGAAGGTGCAAGAACTAGACTTTCTGAGTCTTCCAGCCTTCATCTTTCTCCTGTGCTGGATGCTTTGTGCCCTCAAACATCACACTCCAAGTCCTTAGGCTTTTGGGCTCTTGGAGTTACACTAGTGGTTTGCCAGGGACTCTCAGACCTTCAGCCACATACTGACGGCTGCACTGTAAGTTTCCCTACTTTCAAGGATTTGGGACTCAGGCTTATCTACTATTGACTTTCTTGTTCGTCAACTTGCAGATGGCATATTGTGGGCTTTCACCTTGTGATTGTGTGAGTCAATTCTCCTAATAAACTCCCTTTCATATATATATATGAAAGGATATATATCCTATTACTTTTGTTCCTCTAGAGAACCCTGACTATTACACTGTTAATTCAATTTGATATGATTTTTTATATGGTGAGTGCTAGGGGTCTAGTTTCATTCTTCTACATATGGATATCCAGTATTCTCAGCATTATCTATTGAAGGGACAGTCCTTTCCCCAATGTATGTTTTTAGAAGCTTTGTTGAAAATGAGTCCACTGTAGATTGATAGATGTATTCCTGCATTCTCTATTCTGTTCCATTGGTCTGTGTGTCTGGTTTTATGCTAGTACCATGCTGTTTTAGTTACTATAACTCTGTAGCATAATTTGAAGTCAGGTAATGTGATTTCTCCCATTTTGTTTTTGTTGCTCATGGTGACTTTGGCTATTCTACCTCTTTTTTTGTTTCATATAACTTTTAAGATTATTTTTTCTATGTCTGTGAAAAATGTCATCGGCATTTTGATGAGGATTGCATTGAATCTGTAGATTGTTTTGGGCAGTGTGAACATTTTAACAATATTGATTTTTCCAATCCACAAACATTGAATATTTTTTCCATTTTGGGTGTTCCCTTCAATTTCTTGCATCAATGTTTTATAGTATTAATTATAGAGATCTTTCACTTCTTTGGTTAGGATTATACCTCAGAATATTATTGTAAATAGCATTATTTTATTTATTTCTTTTTTGAATTTTTACTGTGGGCATATAGAAATGCTACTGATTTTCGTATGCTGTTTTTGTATCCTGCAACTTTACTGAATTTGTTCATTAAATCTAGTAGTTTTCTTGTGGAGTATTTCAGTTTTTCCAAATATAAGACTATATTATCTGGAAACAAGAATAATTTTACTTCTGTCTTTCCAATTTGGATTCCCTTAATTTCTTTCTCTTGAGTAATTGCTCTAGCTAGGACTTCCAGTAATATGTTGAATAACTGGTGAAAGTGGACAGCCTTCGCAGGTTCCAGAGCTTTGAGGAATGACATTCAGTTTTTCCCTAGTCAAATATGATACCAGCTGTGTGACTGTAATATAGTATTCAGTATGATACTGTCTGTGTGACTATGTTATATGGCTTTTATTATGTTGAGGCATGTTTCTTTTATACCCACATTTTCTAGGGTTTTTATTATGATGGGATGTTAAATTTTATTTTTTTTGTCCTTCATTCTTTTGATATGATGTATCACATTGATTGGTGTATGTTGAACCATCCTTGCATCCCTAGAATAAATCTCACTTGGCCATGATGGATAATCTCTTGAATATGTTGTTGAATATGCTTTGCTAGTATTTTGTTGACGATCTTTACATCAGGGTTCATTGGGGATATTGGCCTGTAGTGTTCTTTTCTTAATGTGTCTTTGGTTTTAACATCAGAATAATACTGGACTCATAGTATGAGTTTGGAAGTATTCTTCCTTCTCTGTTTATCAGAATGGATTAAGTAGAATTATTTTTAGTTCTTTATTAAATATTTGATATACTTCAGCAGTGAAGCCCTCGAGTCCTGGGCTTTTCTTTGCTAGGAGATTTTTTATTACAGCTTTGATCTCATTCTTTGTTATTGGTAAATTCAGATTTTGGATTTATGATTCAATCTTGGTAGGTTGTATGTTTATAGGAATTTATCCATTTCTTCTAGATTTTCCAATTAATTGACATATAGTTGTGTATAGTAGTCCCTAATTATCCTTTGAATTTCTGCAGTATCAGTTGTAATATCTCCTTTTTAAACTATCCTTTTATTTATCGGGATCTTCTCTCTGTTTTCTTAGCCTGGTTATACTTTTCTTGATATTTTTTATTATCCAAAACCAATTATTTGTTTTATTGATTTTTGTATTTTCTTATTTGAATTTCATTTATTTCTTCTCTAATCTTTATTATTTATTTTCTTCTACTAGTTTTTGGTTTGGTTTGTGTTTGCTTCTATAGTTCTTTGAGATCCATTATTAAGTTATTTATTTGGTTTTTGATGTAGGCACTTTTTGCTATAAACTTTCCTCTTTATACTACTTTTTTGTATCTGACAGATTTCTGTATGTTGTGTTTCTGTTTTCATTTATTTCAAAAAGTTTTTAAAATCCTTTATTTCTTCATTGACCTAATGGTCATTCAGAAGCAAATTGTTTAATTCCCATGTGTTTATATATTTTGCAATATTTTCTTGGTATCGATTTATAGTTTTATTCCATTATGGTCAGTGAGGATTGTTAATGCTATTTCTTCTTTTTCTTTTTGAATGTTTAAAACATGTTTTGTGGACTAATATTGCCTTGAGAATGATCCACATCCTCAGAAGAAGAACATGTACTCTGTAGTCATTAGATGAAATGTCCTGTAAATATCTATTAGGTTCATTTCATCTATAGTGCAGATTAAGTGTGATGTTTCCTTATTGATTTTCTTCCTGAATTTCTGCAATGCTGAAAGTGGGATGTTGAAGTCCCCAGCTATTATTATATTGAGGTCGATCTCTCCCTTTAATCCAATAACATTTGCCTTATATTTCTGGGTGCTCCAGTGTTGGGTGCACATATATTTTCAATCATTATATCCTTTTGCTGGATCGAACTGTTTATCATTATATAATGATCTTCTTTGTCTCTTCTTAAATGTTTTTCTGGAAATCAATTTTGTCTGATATAAGTGTAGCTATTCCTGCTCTTTTCTGGTTTCCATTGGCATGGGATATCTTTTTCCATCCCTTCATTTTCAATGTGTGACTTTATAGGTGAAATATGTTGTAGTCAACAAATTATTGGGTCTTTTTTGTTTTAATCCATTCAGCCACTTTTTATCTTTTGATGGAAAAATTTAGCCCATTTGCATTCAACATAATTATTGATAGGTAAGGAATTAGTTCTGCCATTTTTGTTACTTGGTTTTTGATATTTTGTGCTCCTCTCTTTATTCTTTCTTTCCTGTCTTCCTTTTAGTGAATGTGATTTTCTCTTGTTTTATGGTTTGATTTATTGCTTCTTATCTTTTGTGCATCCCTTGTAGGTTTTTGACTTAAGATTGCCATGAGGCTTGCAAAGAACATCTTATAACCCATTATTTTAAAGTTATGACAACTTAGCACGGCTTGCAAAAACAAATTTATGAATAAGAAAAGAGAAAACTAATACAAATTTCAATTTAACTTAATCCCCCAGCTTTTTTACTTTTTTATATTTATATCTGTTTATACTGTCTATGTCTCGAACATCATTGTTATTACTTTTGATGGGTTCATCATTTAATCTTTCTGATCAAGATAGGAGTAGTTTACACAGCACAATTACAGAGTTAAATATTCTGTTTTGGCCTGTGTACTTACTATTGTCAGTGAGTTGTTTACCTTCAGATTATTTCTTACTTGCTTGTTAATGTCCTTTTGTTTCAGATTGAATAACTTCCTTTAGAATTTCTTGTAGGACAGGTCTTACATTATTGAAATCACTCAGTACTTTTTTTTGGTCTGGGAAAGTCTATATTTATTCATGTTTGAAGTATATTTTTGCTGGATATACTATTCTATGGTAAGCATTTGTTTTTCTTCAGTGATTTAAAAATATATCACTCTGCTCTGGCCTATAAGATTTTCAGTGAAACTCAGCTGCTGGAAGTATTATATCTTTGTTTTGTGTTTTTGCTGTTTCTTTTCTGTTGCTGCTTTCTGGATCCCTTCTGTATCCTTGACCTTGATAGTGTGATTATCAGATGTCTCAGGGTAGTCTTATTTAGGTTAAATCCACTTGGCGGCCTATAAGCTTCTTGTATTTGAATATTTGTATCTTTCTCTAAATTTGGAATGTTCTTTGTTATGATCCCTTTGACTAACTTTCTATCACAATCTCTCTCTATCTCCTCTTTACAACCAAAAACTCTTAGATTTGCCCTTTTGAGGCTATTTTCTAGATTTTGTTGGTGTACATTATTATATTTTTCTTTTGTGTCCCCTGTATATTTTCAAGTACCATGTCTTCAAGATCAATTATTCTTTTTCTGCTTGATCAGTTCTGCTGTTGGAATACTCTGATGCATTCTTCACTATATCAATTGCATTTTCAAGCTCTGGAATTTCTGCTTAAAATAATTTTTTTAAAAACTTCAGTCTCTTTGTTAAATTGTATATAATAGTATTCTCAATTTCTTCTCTTTGTTATCATGAATTTCATTAGGCTTCCTCAAAACAGCTATTTTAAATTCTCTGTCTGAAAGATCACATATCTCTATCACTCCAGGATTCCTCACTGGTGCCTTATTTAGTTTGCTTGGTGAGGTCATGTTTTCCTAGATGGTCTTGAAGCTTGCAGCTATTTCTTGACATCAGGGCACTGAAGAGTTACGTATTTATTATAGTTTTCACAGTCTGGGCTTATTTGTACCTTTCCTTCTTGTGAAGGTGTTCCAGGTACTCAAAGGGAATTGAGTGTTGTGATCTAAGTCTTCAGTGTCTACAGCCATATCTACATTAGAAGGCACTCACGGCCAGTATCACTGACTCTTGCAGACTCCTAGAGTTACTACCTTGATGATCTTAGGTAAAATCTGAGAGAATTCTCTCAATCACCAGGCAGAGACCCTTATTCCCTTCCCTTACTTTCCCCCAAACAAATAGATTCTCTCTGTGCTGAGCTTCCTGGAGCTTGGGGAGGGGTGACACAAGCACCTTTGTGACCACTAGCACTAGGACTGCACTGGGTCAGACTTGAAGCCAGCACAGCACTGGGGCTAACCCTAGGCCAATGGTGACCACTGTCTGACTATCACAAATGTTCACTTAAGACCCAATAGCTCTTCAGCCAGAAGGTAATGAATCTAGCAATGCTTGTGTCCTTCTCTTCAGGGCAGAAAGCTAGCCACCGCCCGCCACCCACTCCCACCCCACTCCCAAGAATAAGTCTAGAAATGCCATCTGGTAGCCAAGGCTCAGAGTCAGGAAACT
Organism: Macaca thibetana thibetana; assembly: GCF_024542745.1. Classification (NCBI taxonomy): domain Eukaryota; kingdom Metazoa; phylum Chordata; class Mammalia; order Primates; family Cercopithecidae; genus Macaca; species Macaca thibetana. The sequence goes on along the minus strand of NC_065598.1, from coordinate 89,133,731 downwards.
TAGGAAACTACTTCATGCTCTGTTATTCTGTGGCTGCGCTGGCACCCAAACCACAAGACAAAATCTTTTCCACTCTTCTTCCTCTTTTCCTCAAGCAAAAGGGGACTATCCCCATGACCACTACTGCCCCAGGCCCACAGCAAGTACTGCTTCTCTACCACTGATGTTCACTCATGGTCTAAGGACCCTTCAGCTAGCTTGTAGTAAATGCTGCCAGGCCTGAGTCTCTCCCTTCAGGGCAATGGGATCCCTTTTAACCAGGATGAGTCCAGAAATGCTTTCTAGAAGCCAAGGCCTGAAATCAGGCAGCCCAGAAGCCCACTTGGTGTTCTGTTTTACTATGGCTGAGCTAGTACCTAAACTGCAAGACAAAGTCTCCTTTACTCTTCCCTCTCCTTTACCCAAGCAGAAGGAGTCTCTTTCCATAGCCACCACAACTGGGAATATGCTGGGTCATACCAGAAGTCAGCACAGCCTTGGGGCTCACCCAAAGCCCATGGTCCTATCTGACTACCACTGATGCTTATTCAAAGTCCAAGGGCACTTCAGTCAGCAGGTGATGGATCCTGCCAGAAGTGGGTCCCTCCCTCTAAGGCAGTAGGTTCCCTTCTTGCCTAGCATGTGCCTAGAAATGTCATCTGGGAGACAAGGCCTGAAACATGGGTCTCAGGATGCTACTTAGTGCCTTATTCTATTATGGATGAGCTGGTATCTAAATTGCAAGACCAAGTCCCCTTTACTCTCCCTTCTCCTCTCCTCAAGCAAAAGGAAGGAGTCACTCCAGAAATTGCAAGCTGGGATTGTGGGAATGGTAATGTAAGCATTCCCTTGGCCACTCAGGCTAGTGTCTCACTAGGTCATGTACACCTCATGTCAATTAGCTCTGAGCCCACCACTGTACCAGGACTTGCCAAGGAATTGCAGTTCTTGTGGCACAGACTACTTTTTAAGTTTATTTAGAACCCCAGATCACTTTAGCCTGTGGTGGAAGGGCTAGCCAGAACTCAGGTTCTGACCACTGGGATGGATGATTCCTTTCTAGCTAGGGCTGGTCTAAATGCTCCCTCGGTGGGTGTTGGCTGAATTCTGCTCCGTGTTGTATTCCATGGTGACAGGCAGCACTGAGTTCCAATGCAAATTCTTGCAATAATTTTGTTCTCCCTCCCCCAAGCACACAGATTTTCTCTCTGCGCCATGCAGCTCCTGCTAGAGGAAGGGAAAGGAGTGATGTTGTCACTTCAAGACAGTCTTTTCTACCTTCTTCAGTGCCTCTTTTCTTGCTGTGATGTTAAAATAAGGTACTGTGAGTACTCACTTCATTTTTGCTTCTTATGGAGGTGATTTCTTGTGTGAATAGTTGGTCAAGTTGATGTTTCTGTGGTGGGGACAATTGCTGGCGGGTTCTATTTGATCATCTCATTCTGTTTTTATTCCACCAATTGGAACAGATTTTAAAAATACTGTGTGATTTAGAAAAACCCACTTTACTCTTTCTACATATAGTGAGGCCATTTCACCAATAGAAAACAATTTGTTCTTTTTTTCACTTATTTCTTTAATAGACTTTGGTTTTTTTTAAATCAGTTTTAGAGTTACAAAAAAAAAAAAAAAATTGAGCAAAAAGTACAAAGTTAGCCCCCACACCTACTCAGCCTTCCACTATTAACTTCATTTACCAAAGTGGTCCATTTGTTATAAGAACCTATGTTGATACATCATTATTACCAAATATTCTTAGTTTTCATTAGTGCTTAGTCTTGCTATTGTACATTCTATGTGTTTGAATAAAGGTATACATGTATGTATCATTATAATATCATACAGACTATTTTTACTGGCTTACAAATCATCTGTACTCTGCCTGTACATGCCTTCCCCCGCTCACTCCTGGCACCCGCTGATGAGTGTGTAGGTGTGTGTGTGTGTTGGGGAGATACGTGTGAACCTTTGGGTAAGAATATTAAAATTCAGGCTCAGCACCTTTCCTTGGGAACATCTGCTCCTAAAAAATCACTACTATATCTTAGCGTGAGGTAGTGTTTTATTCAAGAGCTGCCTTCTTTGTTTTTTACCACCTAACTCAAAGGCCGAGTGTAGGAAACGCTCAGAGGCCTGATTGAGCTCAATTTATTAGTAGTACCTTCACCCCAGCTGTGATCTAGCACTGTCCTGATATTTCACATCTGTTTCTGGTTGCTGGTGGGTTGATGCTGCTGTTTTTCACCCAGCACATTGGCGACAGGGATGGCAATGATCTGCCCAGGTAGATGTGAGTGAGAGAAAGGTACAAAAACAGGAAACTCTGTCTGAGTGAAAGTCTTGCGAGTATGACAATGACAGCTTGATACATAAACATTGATTTAACCTATATTGGTAGTCTACTTTCTGTGTGTCATACACAGGGTAAACTTTGGCAATAGAAATAAGGAATAAAGAACCCTATGGTCAACAGCATATATATTATTAGAATCAGACATTTACATAGTCAAATAAATGGAATGAATACACAAGAGTGAAACCGGACTGTCACAATATGTGTAGCATAAATGCTTCAAACATGCTATTAATAGTAGAGACTCTTTCAAAATAAGAGCATGAGTTGAATTTTAAATATCCACTACTTCAACGACAATCCAAACAAAATGTCATCAAAATTTAAATGTTACTACAAAGTAAAAGCTTATACCAGTATAAAATTATAATAAAAATTCATGATTAAATTATATTGTTTAAATCACCTAGATGTCCTCTAATTTATTGAATAACAACTAAACCCATAAAATTATAGCCCCATTTGTCTTTATGAAAGTTGTTTGTTTCATTTACAGTCATACTTACTAAATTGACAAACAAAAATGCTAAGACGAAGGAAGAAATCAGTCATCCTATCTTTGAGATATTAACTAGAGAAAATAGATCAATGAAGCTGAATTAAGTAGTAATATACACTGACCTTGTTCATTAGAAAAACTAAAGCAATTGTAATGCTCTGAATGATCATAGAGTTTACTCTATCAAAGAAATGGAAAAAATATACATTTTCAACAACTACTTGATGAATTTATTAAGTTTCATCCTTTGCAATTTAAAAATGTCAATATAAGGTTCTATGATATTCAAGTAAGGGTGTAAAAGAATGTAATCTCAGATTTAATTAAAAATTTAGGCATAATTTTTTGTTAAAAAAAATCCAAAATAAAAATAAATATAATAAGCAAAATAAGTAAAATGAAACCAATAATACACTTGACAACTTTATACTGAATGAAGTAGAATACACTAACAATTGGAAGTTATTAGTGAAAATGTAGTTAGAGGACACAGATAATAGAGATTTGACATATCAGTTACTGATATGCAAGAAGATGGGACCAGAACAAATAACCAGGAAAAAATTCTCAATAATTTAATGGAAGTACATTCTCTTAAAACAACAACAACAAAAAAGTGATTTGGCAGTTCAAATGGGCTTTTCATGAGTAAAGAAATAGCAATAAAATTTGACAAACACCAATACTGAAATTTAGTGTATATTATAACATTTCAAGAAAAGAGATTTAAAATTTTAAAAAAACTTTAAAATTTCTAACATATGAAACAAAACATTCTAATGAGACTTTTCCTCAGCAACATTAGCTCCCAGAAGGAAATGGATACCTAAGAGGTATCTATTTTTAGGTAAAAGGGTATGATCCCCAAATCTTACACATGTATGACTCATCTAATTTGTCATACATGTGTAAAGGCATCAGAATAAATATTTAATGTATTCTACATCTACAAAAACTAAAGAAGTACACCAATTCTGTCCCTTTTCTGATAAATCTATTTGAAGACATAATCTATAATCTATGCAACTGAAAAATAGAATAAAAATCAATAAATCAATGAATAGAAAAGTTGAATTATGAAAGGAACGATGACATGCATTCACATTAACATAACGTTGAATTTTGTCTAATAAACTTAAATTATTATGGCTACAAATTCTTATGAGATTTAAACTTTAGTTTTGAACGCAAATACAAAATCTACAATCCTGGGATAAAAGGTAGGAGGTGGGAAGAAATTTTAAAGTGCTAATATTCTTATGTTCCAGATAAGCTCGATGTATATATTTTTATTTCTAAAAGTGACAAATAAATGAATATAGCCCTATGCATTCTTTTTAAAGTTACAAAAATAACCACTAGTGGAACTAAAAAGAGAGGATACATTTTCTAAATTTTTAGAGAGAAAAGGAAAAGAAACCACAGATTATGCAGAACAAGTTAGAAAATAAATGAAGGACTACATACATATAGAAAATGGAGCTTAAAAAAGGATGACAAAAGTGAGACCAAACTGAAGACTTTAAATAAAAATTGGCAAACCTATTAAATAATTTTAAAAATAAAAAATCACAAATTGGGTGAAAACAGTTCTAACTGTATTTTACCTAAAATAAATAAATAAATACACCTCAAACTGAAAAAGTAGAAAGTAAAAGACTAGGCAAGTTACATCAAATAAATGGAAACAAGTCACAAAATGAAAGCAGTATGCCTGTATTAACATCAAACGTGATTATTTAAATGTCATGTGTATTTATGGACTGTATAACATACCAATACATTTTGAAATATTACACAAAATAATGTATGTTGAAATCTTCTGAAATTACAATTTTTTTTTTTTTTTAATTTTGACACAGCCTCACTCTGTTGCTCAGGCTGGAGTACAGTATCATGATCTCAGTTCACTTCACCTCACTTGTGGGACTCAAACAATCCTCAAACCTCAGCCTCCCCAGTAGCTGGGACTACAGGTGCATGCCACCACGCCTGGCTAATCTTTGTATTTTTTGTAGAAACAGAGTTTCACCATTTTTCATAGGCTGATCTCAAACTCCTGGGTTCAAGTCATTTGCACACTTCAGCCTCCTAAAGTGCTGGCATTACAAGTGTGAGCCACCATGCCCAGTTTCAAATAGAATTTGATAGAAACACCACAGAATGATTTATGGTACATCTCTGATTTTCAGAACAATTAAATCATATGTAAATATACATATATATATATATATATGAACTGAATAATATAATTAGTAAGATTGTGATACTAGTCAAATACTAAGATCAAATACTAGTCCCTGAATTCAGAGAATGTCCCTTGTGGTTATGAAGTTTCTCTCAGTAATTGAAACAACTTGAGAATACCTTAGGCCAAAAAGAAAACCTCAATCAATTGAAAAACATAAAAGTATTATAGCTTACATTTCTGACTGTACTGCAACAGTAGAAATGTATCAAAAACTAGTAAAAGGAAAATAAAAAAAATACTCAAACCCATCAGACACCCCCTTGTTTCCATTTGCTTTCTTCCTCCCACATGGATGCCAATATTGTGTATCACTTATGGCTAGTGATAATTCTGTTTCACTTTACTGATGTTGATGGATATGCATATTATTTTAAACATCACTGAAATGTGATAAACATTCTTGTGGATACATTGTTTTGTAAATTTACAAAAGATGAATTAATATAGTTGAAATTTTTGTATATCTTGCCAAACCCTTGTTCAGAAAAGTTTTACCAAACTATATATTAAACAATACTGCATGAGAATACCTGACAGGTATATTTATATAATTTTTAAGAAATTGACACTCACTAGATTATTTATACTGTTCCAGGAAATATTAAAGAAAAAAGAAAGTGCCTTAAGGTTTTTAAAACCAGCAAAGTACTTGACAAAACTAACACTCAAGTGGAGCACTATAGTATAATCACACCTACGGATACAGAGTCCAGAATTCTGAATAAAATATGAAAAAATTGCATCTAGAGATACATTTAAAGAACACCATACAATGGCTGAGTGAGCAAATATGATAATTTTAATAAATTTTTCCTATTACTTAATATAATTCAAGGAGAAAGGCCATGTACTTATTTTGGTAGCTGCTAGAATGGCATTTGTTGTTTTCAAAATTTATTATGCTCATATATCCTAAATAAGAAGAATAAAATGTTACTTCCTTATAATTAAAATTATTTATCTCAAACAACCAGTATTATACTTACTTAAACATTTAAAGCATTTCAATTAATATCTGGAAAAAATATGACAATACTGCACACATTATGACACATTACTCCTGAACACACTGGTGTATTTCTCCTAAGAATAAAGACATATTCCTACATAACTACACTGCAATTATTATTCCCAAGAAATTTAATATTGATACACTATATACTATTACCTAATATACACGCCATACTCAAGTGTTCCCCATACCCAAATAATGTCTTTTATAACTGTGTTTTAAATCCGGGACCCAAATAAGAATTACACATTGCATTTGGTTATCTTGTTGCTTTTATAGCCAGGACAGTTACACTGCCCCTTATTTTTTGGTCTAAGCCATTTGTTTTACAGAATCTAAGCCATTTATTTTACAGAATGTTCCTCAACATGAAATAGTTTGTCTTTTTGTTGCCTCGTGACAAGATTCAGCAATGTGTAATTTTAAAAGATAATGGTTGTTTAGTTATATTCACAATGGAAAATGGATATTCCCTCAAAACACTTACTAATGTCTATTATTATCAAATATCTATGTGAAACAGGTTTTGCTTTCTTCAATAATCTTTAAATGGTAGTCAAGGCATTTTAGTAAGAGGATATAAAATTAGAAAGAAGAAAAATTATTACTTATAAATGATACAAACTTATATATATATAAATCTCAATGATTCAAGGAACTAGCCAAAAAACTTTGGGTAATACAATGGTTTGATAAAACACCTAGATCAAAATTTCAATGAAGCAACTCTCTAATTTACTGAGAGTAATCAATTAGAAAGTTTATAAGATGGTATTCACTTTAGTAATAACAAAAAAAACATATATACTACCCAGGAACCTATTTACATATATTGATCTAAAGCCTGACTATGGAATACAATAAATACTTCAATAAATAGTTAGAACTTAGAAAGATTAAATCATGCAATAATATGATTTTTTCACAAACTATTCTATAAAATTACTAACTAGGATTTAGGAGAACTTAATTATATTATTTTTAACTTTATATGCAGGAATAATCATGTGAGCTTATTTATTAAAATAGTCGCTGGAATGTAAGCACCATAATGACAGAGATTTTGTGTACAGAGGTATACCAAGTCCCTATAAGAATTCCTGGCACATAGTAGTTACTCAATATATATGTGTTGATAGAATCCAGAGAATTAAAAATAATTAGTTGGGGAGCTTGACAAACCAGATGTTAAAATATAATTCTATGATATATAAAATTGTGTATTGCTAGTGCAGAAATAAACTGACATTTCAGTGAAACAGAATTGAGAGTCCATGGAAAGACTGTTACACCTGGAGAGCTGGTATATAATTCATTTTTCAGATCATTAGGAAAATATACATTATTCAATAAAAGATGTTGGTTCAATACACTATGTATTTGGAATGTCATTTCTTACTTTGAAAGATTTCTCAAATGTTTGAAAGATATAAATTCAATGAAAATTCTAACAATGGTGAACATTTTAAAATTGTATAATGAAAAAGATAGTTTTTATTTTACTCTTATGTAGTTCATGGAAATTGGAATCCATAAGAAAAGGATTGATATGTTTGAATATATAAGAAATCCTAAACTTTCAATACAGGAAAACACTAAGATTTGCAAAAACTGTCAAACTTGAAACTTAATTAGTAACATATTTGCTAAAGGGTTAACATCCTTAGCATAAAACCATTTAAATTTCAATAATACATTTTAACTATATTTAAACTTGATTATCATTCCAAAACAGATACATATAAAATAGGTAAATGAGGTAACAATAGACAATCTTTCACCTATTAAGTAACTTAAAATGAAAAAGATGAAAACTATTCAATGTTAAATAGAGAGAGAAGTTACAGACACTTCTATATAATGTTTATTGCATTGTAAAATTGTATCATATTTCTGGTGGACAGTTTGGCAGGATCTTTATAGAATATTTCATTGGAATTATCAAATACACTTTAAAAATGTATTCTATATAAGTAATAAGATGAGAGGATAGACATATGCATGCACAGAGCTTTTCATTATGGTACTGTTTAAATAAGTAAAAATTTAGAAACAACTTAAATGTCAACATAAGATTTAATAAATAAGTCATGTTATCTATTATTAAAGAGAAATATTATGCAGCTATTTTAAATAAAAAATAATGGCAAACACATGATGACTCTAATATTGTTGAGCAATTACCAAACATCATTTATAGTATAATCCCTTTCCAGTTAAAAATGTGTTTGTGTGTGCAGGTGTTGGTATGTATTGGTGTGTGTGTATGACAAGGCATCAGAAGAGATTTTCCTATTGCTCTGGAATTGGAAAGTAGGGCCCACAACAGAAGTAAAGATGTAAAAGATATCTCCACATTCTAAAGGAGGTCACCAATAATTGAGGCCAGACACAAGCCCCTAGAACTTACAAACAAGCTGCTAAAGTAGCTTATTTGCCATCAATAATCATCCTAAACCTTTCCACAATGAACCGGAAAAAAAAGTCTAAGTTTCAAGAGAGTCACTTAGAAAGGTGGGAAATACTGTTAGGAAGATTAAGTACATTTGATTCTCAGGTTGACTTCCACTGAAGCACGGAGTTATGGATCTGCCCCTATGCTTAAGTAGAGGATAAGGTATTTGGAAAACACGGCAGGGCAAAAAGAAGAGATGTGGATCAACTAGGTTTATTAAGGATACATGTGTTTCCTGTGGGTAAAGAGAATATGTGATAGGTAGCTGGGTTTGATCAGCAAGTCTGTGAGGTATACAACGTGTAGCAGAAGGTCATGCGGAAGCACTGGGAAAGTTGTCTATCCGGAGAGATATCTCTCACATCAGACAGTGGGTAAGGCCTCTTAGTTTTTCACTCAACCAGTTATCTCACTGGAGAATCAGTATTTGGATGCTAAACACACAAAGATCATCCAGGACAAGTGGGAGTTAACTAGAAAAGCATCAATGATCAGCAAAGAGAACACTATAGCGTTAGTTAAACATACATTTTAAGACTTTGCCCTTTTCCTCCATTCTACCTCCCATCCCCTATCCTTAGATAAATTGTGCAGTAGATGCGTGAAGAAAACCACATTCTTTTTAATCAGATGTAAATAAGACATAAGATTGGTTGTTTAAATTGAGTAAGTCTGAGCTGTAACAAGGACAAAAGACTTGAATTAATAATTGTATTAGGTATCTCTATTGCACCATTTCAAATCCATTTGGCCTCACTGCTTATTCCCGCTACCAATACAGCATCCAGTTCCATGCAGACTTCCACCAGATGCATACAGGTACAGATTGACTGTGTTCAACTGTGAACCTTTCTTATTTTCTTTCTTATCCAAGGGCTTCTCCGGTATCATAGTATAAGAGCTGGTAGAAAACCACTTAGAATCCATTGTCAATATTAAATAAAATTATGCAGAGAAGAATATACAAGCAAAAGGGTTTTATTGGGGAGCAATGTATAAAAGTAAGATTGCAATTTGGGATGTGCATACATAGACCATGGGGAGGTGGTTCCAGTGTGTTCAAAGAACAAAGGACAGGGATAGGATTTTACTGAAATAGGATACAAGACTGAAAGTTGTTTTGAAAGAAAGTTAATTGATATTGGCAGTGTCTCTGGGAGTTGTTCAGCTCTGATTGGTAGGAGGCAGCAGTTACTAAGTAAAACTTGTTTTAAGGTCATAACAAGCCATTTAATTGGATTGAGCTTGTGAAAGTTTCTGGAACTGACATTTGTGACTAATAGTTTGGCTGTGTCCCCACCCAAATCTCACCATGAATTGTAATAATCCCCTTGTGTTGAGGGCAGGGCCAGGTGAAGATAATTGAATCATGGGGGCTGTTTCCCTCATATTGTTCTCATGGTAGTGAGTAAGTCTCAGGAGGTCTGATGATTTTATAAATGGGAGTTCCCCTGCACAAGCTCACTTTTGTCTACTGCCATGTAAGATGTGCCATTGCTTCTCTTTTGCCTTCTGCCATGATTGTGAGGCCTCTCTAGCCATGTAGAACTGTGAGTCCATTAAACCTCTTTACTTTATAAATTACCCAGTCTCTAGTATGTGTTTATTCGCAGCATGAGAACAGACTAATAGAGTGACCAAGTGTTTTCTTTCCCCAATCACCCCTCAACTAAATTTTAATTGGAAATGGCAGGAATGACTCCAAATCAACTTCTACTTTTCCCCATTTTGATTAATATCTTTCCCTGAAAGCATCACTCATCAACTACCCTTGAAATTTTGCTTCATTATCCCTTAGTGCTGGAGAGATTTATCCTTGTTGGTCAGTACCCAAGTTAGACAGAAACAAGAGAAGTCAATGTCAGGGACTCAGGCCAAATTTGAGTAATAAAGAGACTAGAAGAAAATATCCTCTCAGGGTAGATCTGCCTGAATTCTAGTGTTAAGTTCCATATTATTAGTCTCATCAAAATTGGCAATTATTTTGAAGCATTGACCTAACATTCTCCTGTTGGGAGAGTTATCCTTGCAGAAATTTGACAGTCAAAAAGAACAGAGCTTAAATATCACAATGCAAAGAATAATCTACAAAAATATAATAAATCCAGTTTGTATAGTAGTTCTAAACCATTAACCCACTTTTAAGGTAATCAACTGAACAGATTGAAAAGTTCAGATGTGTTGGGCGTAAACTGTTGGAGCCAGGTGGCTTTCTCTCTTCTTCTGTATATATTTCCCCAGAGGAATTTATTCATGTGTAGCAAGTAGTGTTAGAAATTGCACAAATGCCACCTTTGTTTGCTAAGAAGTAACCTAGAACAATCCTATTATCTAACACCATTTAAATAAGATAATCTAGCAAACTTTTTTGAGCCACAATGGCCTTAGTTGTGGAGTTGGTTATAGATCTAATTGTAAAATAAAAATTTCTCACCATTGTTTTTAAATGAGTCCTTCATCCAAGAGAAAAACAACAACAACAAAACAAACAAACAAACAAACAAAAAACAGAATCTAACATCTAAAGCCTATTCTGCTGAATTTGTGTCACCTGGTAGAGTATCTCTTTAAATATGATGGTGCAAGTTAAGAGGTGTGAATCAGTGTTGAGATGTTGTTAGTTTAACTTGAATCCAGAAATAGAATAAAACATATTGGTGTTTTATTTTTCATTTTTTGATACATGGTGTTGGCCATAAATATGGTTGACTGTTAAATCTCTCACAGATTGAAATGTATCCTGATGAGAAACAGCAGGTAATTACATGTGGAGTACCTGCTGCATTTATAGTCATTCATAGGAACGTGTCAGTAATATTTATCCAAGGTTCTATTATTGAACTGTGGCATTGTTGAAGGTCATCTTAAATGAGAAAACCAGGATTATAAATGTTTTTAAATATGTGAAATTTATCTTATCTTGAATCTTATCACTGTACTTTACATAATCTTAATATACATTTAAAATTTTTTGTATTCTTTAGATAATCAGCATAAAGCAGGGAATCTGAATATGTAGGCCCAAAAGCTTGACATTTTAAAAGAAAAATGAAGTACAATTTGAACAAACAGATGGAGTGGGAACACTAGACAAATATGTTTTCAGGTGAACTAGGGGTTCACTTGCATCATGGACAGATCTGGGGTTTTGGTAGCAGATCCGTCAGTTAAATTTCTCCCTTTGATAATAGATTGGGAAATATGAGTTAGATCATTGCCTCTCCAGGAAAATGAAAGCACTTAAGAAGAGACCAATAATAAAAGAATACATTGGCATGATTCAGACATCTTGGGATAGCAGTCTACTTCAGATATAATCCGCTTCAATTCTGGATGAACTTTAGCTTTAAATCCCCTGTTGGAATGCCGGTCCAATCAGGGTCAGGGGTAGAAACTTTTTTAGGTGAGAGATGTGGAAACAAGAGTCAACGCCTTTGAGCTTGATAGCAGACGTGTAGGTGAGAAGGCCTTGATATCGGCCCTTCCAATGAGGCTGGAAAGAGTCCTTATGTAGGTGTTTTTTCAGCAGACAAAGTTACCAGGCAGTAAGTCCTATTGCTTTAGGTCTTTGTCTCCAAAGAAAACACTATGGAAAGATTTTCCTACAAAAGTATATTTTTTATTCCTTGTTTTAATAATGTCTTTACAATATTCTAGTATAGCTCCTTTTATCAACTGGGATTCAAAAGTAGAGGAAGCTAAGTGCGTAGGATGGCCTGTGGTTATTTTAGTAGGCAAAAGTTTGTGATTTCCAAAGGGAGTAGCTCTCAAATGTAATATTACCAAAGGAAAGCCTTAAACCAGGGAAGTTGTAAAATTTCCATACATTTTTCCAACTTTGTGTGTGTGTGCGTGTGTGTATGTGTGTGACGGAGTCTCACTCTTTTGCCCAGGCTGGAGTGCAGTGGAGTTCTGTTTCTTTGTTCTACCCAGTCAGAGGATTAGGGATTGTAGATATAATGAAAATGCCACAATATTGGTCAAGCTGAATGTACCTGTTTTGTTATATAGTCAGTAAAGTGGGTTCCCCAGTCACTATGAAGCTCAAGGGGTGCTCCCCAAGTGGGGATAATTTTTCTTGAAAAATTTTGTCTATGGTTGAAGCAGCAGCCTGTCTACAAGGAAAGACTTCCATGCAATGGGAAAACATGCACATCATAATCATTACATATATATATACACAGAAGGGTTGGTGGTTGGATGATATCCATTTGCCAAAACCTTGAATATCCCAATACATAATTTAAAATATCCACAAGTGGTGTGTTAATGTGTTCCTGGATTAAATTTAGGACAGGTGGTGCAAGCCAAATAAGCACTTTTGACAGCTTTCTTTGTGTTACATAACCAATGTTGTTTTATAAAGAAATTATTTAGTCAGGTACTCAATGAGCCAGATTCTGTATTGTCGTTGATTGAATTTGAGAGAAATGATTTGTTATGTGGTCCAAATCAGAGTTTTTTTAGATCATCAAACCAGCAACCATTATTCTTCAAATTTTGTTTCCTTGGTTCTAGTGCCCAATTTTGTGCATTTTTGGTAATTGTTACTAGACCGCCATTAGTAGCCATAGGAAAAAGCCTCATGACTTCAAAAGAAGTAGTAATTTCACATTCTTCACACAGCTTTTGCCATGTCGTCTTTACATATGACTCATTTTTAAACCATGATATTTCAGCATTGTCTAATGAAGTGTCTTGTAAATTTTTTCTAGGAGTCACACAGTCATAAGGGATTTTGTTCAAAAAAGGGGTAAAAGGAAAACAGGATTAAGATTGTTATATCAAGAAAGAGTTACATGAGGAAGAGCTAGCGAAAGAAGTTCAGAAGAGGTAAGATGGCTGGAAAACTGGTGCTAAGCATGATGTGAATTTTAAAAAGCTTCATGGTCAAAGGAAATAGTCTTTCAAAAGACTTCTGGCATTTCCACATTATTTACTCTAGGTCATTATATTTTTCCAAGCTATAAGGAGCCATTCCAAAGGAGTTTTACAAAGAGCTTCAGGTATCCTCACCAGAACACTGGACTCTGAGTCACATGTGGGTGTCCTCTGGGCAATATATTTTCCTATATTGTATTAGTTTGTTCTCACACTGCTAATAAAGACATACCTAAGGCGGGACAATTTATAAAGGAAAGAGGTTGAATTGACTCATAGTTCCACATGGCTGGGAATGGGAAACTATACCAACCCCAGACCTTGTAAATTTGGGAAATCGACTGGCTCACATCCTACAGGATATCAATGAAAAGACTACTAAAACTCTAAACCTCTAATTGCAATGGATGAATGCTCTCAGAGTAACCAACTGTAGCTCTAAATGGCATAATTTCCCTAATCCGGGAAACTCATGTATTGGCATCTGTCACTATCGTAAACAAAAAACTACTGAGGAAGAACTTAGAGGCCCAAAGTGGTGGGATTCACTTGTCAGAGGGCCACTGCATCTTTGAGAAGCTCAGTGATGATTATTATCTGTAGGAGAGGGTTGACAGTTGGAGGTGCAGCCACAGAACTGGGTTCTCTAGTTTCTGGGAGGACGATGGGATTGTGGAATGTCAGAGGTCAGGAGACAATATTTAACTTTTAAATGTTAAGATAGTCAGAATGACTCCTCCTATTGATGTTACGCAGGCATTCTCCTTCATAATTCCAAATAATGGCCATAACAGAGTGAGTGTGATGGCCAGGATAAAGGTTATGCATCAGCACAACAACATGGGCTCTGCCTCTTTAATGTTCATCTAACTACTGCTACTGCTGAGCGCCTCACTTGCAAGATGTAGCATCCAATGATGAGTCCTAAATATGGCACCATTTCTTGAAGAGACTAGCCAGCCACTAGAGGCCAGGTTGATTATATTGGAGTCCTTTTACCCTAGATGAGGCTGTGATTTATCTTTATTTAACCGACACCTTCTCTAAATATGAATTTGTCTTACCTTCATCAACATCACCGTTGAAGTCCGATAGAACATTTCATCCATCGGCATAGTATTATGTACTATATTGCCTGAAACTACAGGACCATTTTTATGGGAAATGACATGTGACAATGAGCACATGACAATGGGATTCACTGGGTTCATCATATGCCTCATCACTCAGAGGAGGCTAGCCTGAAACAAGTTGGGATAGCCTACAAAGTTCTGCTAGGTTGCCAGCTCAGGGACAGCAGTTTGAATCAGGGTGCTATCATCCAGGATACAGAATATGTGTTGAACCAATAGCTGATATTTGGTATTGTTCCTAGCAACCAAGAGGTAGAAGTAGATTTGTCTACTCTCACCATCACTCCCAATGACCTGCTTGCAGACTTTCTGTAAAATTAGAATTTGCTGGATTAGGGGCCCTTATTCTCAAGAGGAAAATTCTTTTACCGGGGGAAAGTCTCAGGGGTGGCCAATCTTTTGGCTTCCCAGGGTCATATTGGAAGAACAGTCTTGGGCCACACATAAAATGCACTAACTCTAACAATAGCTGATGACTTTTAAAAATTGCAAAAAAAAAAAAATAAATAAATAAAAATAAATAAATAAATAAATAAATAAATAAATAAATAACGTTTTAAGAAAGTTTACAAACTTGTGTTGGGCTGTATTCAAAGCTTTCCTGGGCTGCATGTGTCCTGCAGGCCATGGGTTAGACAAGCTTGCATTACAGTGAACTTAAAGCTATAATTAACACCTGTAATTTCAGGCTCCTCAAATTCTGTACTGGTGGGGATAATCAACTCTGATTACTCTGAGGATCTAAGGTTTTGGATACATTATGGAGGGTAGGCAGGAATATAACTAGCATTCATGGACACTTGGGTTTAATGGAGCAAATTTTGTGCTTCTGTGGAGAGATGAGATCTAATGGCAAGTGGGCAACTGCAGCAACCACAGCTCAAGATGATCAAAAAATGAAGATCTGGGTCACCCTATCAGGCAAGCAAACTCTACCAGCCAAAGCACACACTAAGAGTAACAGAGATATAGAATAAATAGTGGAAGTGGGGGATAATTATTTTAAAATATCAATTACAGACATAAGATCATCTGCAGTAACAGAAAACTGTATTGTCTGTTTGCAGAGATTGCAGTTGACTGTCACCTTGAAAGAGACTTTATGATGCCTTGCTTTTAATGGAGGACATGAGTGGGTCTGAATGGTAGATAGTGTGAAATGTGTTTGACACATCTTGTGCCCTATTTGAAATTTCATGGCCTCAGTTCTTAATTAGCCACTGCAGCATGAACTAATTCCACTTGGCTTCAACCAGTTTTACATATGTACAATCTGACTACACTTGCCAATGGACCTCATATTTCCTACTCCAGGATTTCTCTGATACAACAATGAGGATCATAGTGAGGAATCCTCTTAGCATTTATACATGAGAATAGGAATGAATCCTCTATTGATCTGGCTTCCTCATGTTCCCTGCTTGGCTCCCTCAGTCCCTCAGTCTTGCTTCCTGAATCACATTCTTAAAATAAACTACTCCTATATATAGCTTTTGGACCCAGGTTCTGCTTTTAAGAGAATCCTGGACTTCACAAAAGATGAAATGTAGAAGTCTAATAAATATATATATATAAATACCAAGCCTCATATGTAATAAAGGAATTGAAAATTAAGACTTCAATAAAATCCTTCTTTATAATATCCACCATATTGGCAAACATGTTAAAAATCTGATAACATTATAATAAGTATCGAAGAGACTGCTATATTAATAGGAATTCATACATTCCTGTGGAAATGTCAATTGATGTAGTCATTCAATTAAAACATATTAGCATTATATTATAGACTTGAATAGTCATATACCTTATGGCAACAATTCCACATTTAATTATATAATCTAGAAAATCTCTTGCTCATGAGCTCAAGGAGATAGGCACAGAGGATTTATATAGCTGTGTCCCTGGTAATTCCAAACTGGACGGAAAAAAAAACTAAGCTTTATCAAGAAAAGAATGGGTAAATTGAGTTTATTAATATACTGAAATACTATCCAGTAACGACAGTGGACAAATTACAACTACACAAGACAACATGTATGAATCTCACAAATATGATATTGAAGGAAATAAATAAGATGCAGAGGAATACAACGGTAATACTCCATTCACATAAAGTTCACAAAACAGGTAAAATTCAACTCTACAGTGTTCAGGAAAACATATATACATATATAGACAGGACAGTGATTATCTCTAAAGGAAAGGCTATTAATTGGGAGGGATATATGGGGGTTCCCTGGGGTGCTGGCCATGTTCTATTCCTTGGAATTGGTGGCAATTTTATTATACATATATTACACGCATTCTTCTGTGTGTATATGAGGTGCTGTATATATTAATTAACCTGATTTAATCATTCCACAATGTTTACATGTATCATAACATCACAACATACCCCATAAGTATCTAAAATTATATGTTTATTAAAAATAAAATGACAAAAGATACTAAATGCAAAATAATAAATATGTCCAGTAGTTTAAAATTGTTTTAAAAATTAGGCACACAAATAAATAAAACTGTTTGTTAAACTGTTATGTTTAATGATTAAGTGATATTTTATCATATTATTCTTCTACAATTTGCTTAATTATTCTTATGTTGCAGGACCCATATATTGTTTATAATTTTTTCTATTATAGATAATACCATAATGAAACTTAATAAAGATGCAATGAAATGAATGAAGATTGAAAAGGAATGCCTCAAATTATCAATTTTATAATATTGTCCACTTGGAAAATATAAGAGACTATGCACAGAATCGTCAAAACTAATAAGACAGCTCAGTAATATTGCTTGTAAAAGTAAAATACACCTAAATCAGTGTGCTTCATTTTATCAGCTGCAATTTAAAATTTTAATTATTAATTATCAAAAATAAACCAGCTATATTAATAATAAAACTATGAGGTACTTGGTATAAGTTTGACAAAAGATACAGAAAATTTTAATGGACAGAATTAGTAAACTTTACTGATAGGCCTACATAAAGACTTCAACAAAAGGAAAGAAGTACCGTTTTTGTGGATATCAAGATTCACTATGATAACACTGTCCCACTGAACAATATCAATCTATATTTTCCCATTTCTCTCAGTATAGAAGAAGGATGGAGGAGAATGGGATCAGGGAGAAGTTCACAGGAATTATCAACTGCATTTGTAATATTTTCTCCATTAAAAGTCAGTATGATCACATATGGCATATATTTAGAACTAAGTGAGGTGGTAGCACTCACGTGTCTATTTCATTATAATATTCTCTATATTTTATATGCTGGAAATATTACGTTAATTTTTTTACAAAAATAAATATATAATCTAGGAAAGTATGTGGAGAAAATTCAGATATAAAAGGCCATCAGAAATTTCAAAGTTGTAACAGTGATTTGCATAGGTTCATTGAATCTTTTGAAAAAGTTTTGATTAATTTTAGCATGACATTAGTTCAGTATACTTATTTAATGAGGTATCTCAAGAATAGGCATGTTCAATAAGCACGTGACTGAGCAGTAGGACTAAAACCTAAAGAGAAAACAGGCAAAGTTATGTTAATTACGTTATGGGTTGCGTTATCTAACATCGCAAGTTGCCTGAGATAGTCAACTTTTATACCTGTTGTCCCAACATAATTCTTAACAGTTTCTCCTTTAGCTCTGAGAGTGCTCAGTGTAGAAGATAAATTACATGGTTATAAGCTAGTTATAGGTTGGAAAGGAATTACTGTGAAGTTTTACAGTATCTTTCACAATGCTATCCAATAGATTAGAGCTAATCTTTCAAAACCAGAATTTAATGGACCATTTTTCATTTTGTTGAATTCCCACAAGTTTTACAGGACACTGAACACCCTGAAGGAAAATGTCCTGAAGGAAAATGTAAGATAAGATACTTAGTTCAACAAATCCCCATTTAGCAAGAAAAGAAATAAGAATGCAAGATATAATGCTAGAAGCTACAGAAAAGCACTAATAGAAATGATAGTCAACGCCCTCAAGAAGATTAAAATTCACTGGAAGAGGCAAAACAAGGATGAAAATAACTATGATAGAAGACAAAATAAGGTACCATAAAAATAAGATCCCCTAAAATACCCTACGAAGAACAGCATAAGCTCTCAAAGAAGAAGGAAAAGATCACATATAATTGGGAGATAAAGAAAGAATTTACATAAAAATAATATTTCAATCATAACTTGAAGGATAGGTAGGATTTTGAAAGGTAGAAATTACAAAACTATAGAAAGAGTACCAGGCAAGATTAGCAAAAATGAACAAAAAAGGCATGATGGTGATAACATACAAAGTAAATAAAGAAAATTAAGAAAGCAGAAGGGGCATTTGGATCATTTGGATATTAATAGGGTTTATGTAAGAAAATTAGACTAAAATCTAAAACTATAATTTGGCTTTGTATTGTAGAAGGATGTTAAAACCAGGAAAAGAAACTTTTACCAAAATTGGTTGGTAACAGGAGGCTAGGAGGCAGTAGTACTGTGTGTGTGTGTGTGTGTGTGTGTGTGTGTGTGTGTGTGTGTTAAGCAAAGGTGTGATGTAATGACAGTTGTGTTTTAGGAACTTGAATCTAGTAGCAGCATGGCCTATGTTTAATGGGAACAAAAGGAAGGAGACAGAAAAACTATTGGTAACAAGATTACTTCAAGTAAGAAAAATACAAATTAGAATATTATTAGTGATATTTATGGAGTGTGGAGAATCAAAAGCATACTCCTATGAGGTGAATTTAAAATAATTCCATCTGCAAAAATATAATTGTCTAAGAAAAAAGAGAAAGAAAAGAATCTTAAATTCTGCTCAACATTGTATTAGTACCAATTTAGCATATTTCTGCTTTTTAGAATTGTTATTAGGGTAGTTTATCTGTTTAAAATTTAACCTAGGTTCTGTTCATATTTTATTTTAACTGAAAGGAAAATATTGCTCTAAAAAGAACATTCCAATTACATTCCATGCAAGAGCCATAAAAAGAAACCCACATGTAGGCATAGCCTAGAAAACCTATTAAATTATAAAAATAAAGAGGATAAACTATCAGCATCGAAACCAGTAATTCAAACTTCATTTTTTTCTATCCTCATCCCCAATTCAGAGTGACATAGTAATCTTCAGTCAATAATAGTGACTCACTTCAGATGTTATTTTTAAACTCGGGGGGTTGGGTGCCCTGTTAAAATGACAATACATATCTAAGAATCTCATTGTTAGCAGGTAAAGAGGTATGTAAATAAAAACAACAAAACAACTTAAAAGAGCTCCTACTAAGGAATTACGATGTTAAAATAAAATGAAAACAAATACAGATGATTTATGCAGTAATGACCTCAAGGAAGTTACCCATTTTACTGATGAAGAAACTGAGACTTGAGAAAGTAAGTAAATTGGCATAGACCTGATATTTTGTAGGGTACAAATTAAAACATAAAATTTAATAAATCTTTCAATCAAGGAAAATCAGTAAGAATTTTTGTGACAATAGAGTAAATGGATTATGCATTCAAATCAATAACAGCACAATTAACCTAAGAAAAATTAAAGCATCAACAAACATAGATTAAAAACCAATATGAAACAAAAAATAACCCAGTATACTTGATTAATGCAAAAGCTAAATTTTCAAATATTAATAAAATAGGAAAAAACTACGACAAGTCACAAGAAGTAAAAATAGCCACACTATACTGGATGAAAAGGAGAATATAATCATGGACAGAGGTAACATTATAAATATATAAAATAATGCCATGTAAAATATTATGCTAAGAAATTTGAAAATATCAATAAAATAGATGACTTTCTAGAAAATATGTAACTTAGAAAATAATTATAGACTCAAAATATAACAATAGAACAAAACTTCAAATTTGGATAATACATGTGAATGTCTTTTAAATAACTAAAGTAACCAAAAGTTCTGTGAATGGGTATCAAAGCAAAAATGCAGCTATTTGAAAAAAAGACAACTACAATTTAAAATGAAATGATGCAAACAGTATAACAAGCAAATGCTGATAAGAAGACAGCTAGATGAAAATTTAGAAAAAAGGAGCTTTCAGTGCTAATAAGAAGTCACTTATGGAAATTTAAGAAAAAAGTAGCTTTTAAGGCCAAAAATATCATATGGAATTCAGAGAGACATTTTATCACAATAATAGATGCTCTAACTCAAGATAATGTACAGTTATAGATGTCTACACATCAAATAATATTTTATTGAAGAACAGAAACCAAAAACTTTTCAAAATAAGGTTTTTTGACAATGCCAAAATTATACCAGGGAACTTCTCAGAACTGAGCTAGAACTAGATGAAAAATGAAAATGCACACAATTGCAATAATATAATTAAGATCCTTAAATATAAAAAAGGTATTTTAATTTGTGTCTGCTTTTTTTTTATTATATAGCGTTCTGAGAATATAGTCTGTCAAATTTTTACATTTTAAAATGTATTTTTGGAATATGTGTGTTCCACAGAAATTTGGAAAAACTGAAATTCTTTAATTAGAACATACAGGGTAGTCTACATTTTAGGGTACATTAAATATGTATATTTTACAGATTTAAACAAAGATATCTATAAGCAGGGTGCTCATTCTTTTATTTTTTTGCCTGTCAATGGTCACAAAAAATTATAGCGTGTTGGGTCACACACTCAGAAAACATAAATGAATTAAATAATATATATTTATTTGTAACAGCATAGTATTAACATAGTAACATATAAATAATAAATATGTATAGGCCACAGGTTTTGACCATTATAAAATTAACAAGATGGTAACAATATGAAGCAAAAAACTTGAAACTAAAAATTAAGTACATTAAAATAAAAATACGATTATATAGCTGTAGGGTCAAAGAAAAATTAAAGCAAACAATTTGAAATTGAAAACAATTAGAAAACTATGAGATGTGGGTAAAGCTATATTTTTAGGAAATTATTGGTTACAAGTTATTTTAATATTAAATGATAAAGATTGAAAATTAATTAAATAAGAATTTAATTAAATTGTTACAGAAAGCAACATCAAGCAAAATAAAATTGGAAAAGGAATGAATAAGTATAAAAGCACAAATTTACGACTTAGAATTAAATTAGCAGAATTGGTAAATAAAACTTTAAAAATAGTTTTCAGAACAGACTAGTACAATTAGAAAAACAAAATCTAGCAATTCTAGTCAAGGAAAGAAGTAAACACATGTAAATATAAAACATTAGGATGAGAAAGGGAATGTACCTACATATTCAAAAGAGATTTAAAATTGTGAGACTGGGGATGCCTTTAAATTTTAGATAAAATGGGTGACTTTCCAGAATACATGTAAATTACCAAAGATTATTTGTGAGAAATTAGAAAATGCATATATACTAAGAACCATTGAATAAACAGAAAAACTATATATAAATACTATGTTTCTAAAAGTATTCATTCAGTCCCTCATGCCTTATGTGCCAAGATTTCATATCTCCATCTGCAGTGTTTGTAACATCCAATGGAAAAGTACTTGTTCCCACGTCATTGCCTCCTTCAAGATTGATCAAATGACATTTTTTTGGCTAATGAGATGTAAGAAGAGATGATACATGGCACATCTAACCGGAAAATTTTAGAGAAATCATGATTTCAAAAGCTTTTCCGACCTCTCTGCCAAATAAATGGATATATTCCATATAGGGTTTCCACCCTTAACTATGACCTGGAATGAGAAGACACATGGCATCCTACACAGGGCACGGCCTGAAACCATAGATAATTCTTGATGTAAAGAAGATTCCAGGTTATTTTGTCACCACAAAACAAAACAAAACAAAACAAAAAAAAAAACAACTGATACAGGCCAGGTGCCGTGGCTCACGCCTGTAATCCCAGCACTTTGGGAGGCCGAGGCAGGCGGATCACGAGATCAAGAGATCAAGACCATCCTGGCCAACATGGTGAAACCCCATCTCTACTAAAAACACAAAAATTACCTGGGCGTGGTGCTGCATGCCTGTAACCCCAGCTACTCGGGAGGCTGAGGCAGGAGAATTGCTTGAACCTGAGAGGCGGAGGTTGCAGTGAGCCAAGATCACGCCACTGAACTCCAGACTGGGAGACAGTGCAAGACTCAGTGTCAAAAAAACAAACAAATAAATAAAGCTGATAAATACCACCTTCAATGATCCCAAGCCCAAATGCTTTCATATGCATGTCTTCTCAAACATTCAATGCCATACATTTTTCGCTGACATTTTGTAGATTTTTTTGCATTTTATTTCTCTTTGCATACAAATGTTTTAAGAAGGGTTTATTTCATATCCAGATGACTGAAGTTTTCTGTCTTCTATTTTATGTAGTTCTAGCTTCATTACATATTGTTTAGACAATGTTGTCTGTGCTACTTGTACTTGTTGCAATTTTTGATATTTTATTTGTGGGACATTAACCCTATTCTTGCTCATATTCTATGGATGTTAAAACATCAGGTGCATCCTCAATTTTCAAAATAGCTCATTTTAAACCTATTTAAATGTATTCAATTTATTGTTACTTAGATCTGCATGTCCTTATTTTTTGACATTTAAATTTGCCAAGAACTGTGAGTTAAAGTCTAATATTATTATGTTTCTGTATATTTCTCCTATTTTGTGTAGTTTTTATTTTATCAATTTTTGATGCTGCTATTTTCTGCATTAAATTCTTCATAGATCTTCACCACGGATTTTGTTTTTTCTTATTCATTTTATTGTATTTTTTATTTCAATCACTTTCAGGGTACAAGTGGTTTTAGTTACACGAATGAATTATATAGTGTTGAATTCTGTGATTTTAGTGCACTTGTCATCCGAGCAGTGTACACTGTATGCAATATGTAGTCCTTCAACCTTCATCTCCTACCCCATTCCCCTGCCCAGTCCCTACAACTGTCCATTATACCTCTCTTTCTGTCCTCATAGCTTAGCTCCCACTTATGAGAACATTACTGAGTTACCTTACTTAGAATAATGACCTCCAGCTCTGTCCAAGTTGCTGCAAAAGACATTATTTCATTCCTTTTTTTGTTTTGTTTTGAGACTGAGTCTCGCTCTGTCACCCAAGTTGAAGTGTAGTGGTGCTCACTGCAACCTCCGTCTCCCGGGTTCAAGTGATTCTCCTGCCTCATCGTCCTGAGTAGCTGGGATTACAGGTGAATACCACCACTCTTGGCTAGGTTTTTTTTTGTTGTTGTTGTTTGTTTGTTTTTGTATTTTTATTAACGATGAGGTTTCACTGTGTTGGCCAGGGTGGTCTCAAACTCCTGACCTCAAGTGATCCACCTGCCTTGGCCTTCTAAAGTGCTGGGATTACAGGCATGAGCCACCACACCCAGCCTATTTCATTTCTTTTTAGACTGAGTAGTGTTCCATGGTGTGTATATATCACATTTTATTTATCTATTCATTTCTTTGCAATTGTGAATTGTGTTGCTATAAACAGGTGTATGCCTGTGTCTTTTTTATAAAATTACTTCTTTCTGTTTGGGTAGACACCCAGTAGTGAGATTACTGGATCAAACAACACATCTACTTTTAGGTGTTTAAATAATCTCCATACTATTTTTCATAGAGGTTGTATTAACTTACATTCCTACCAGCAGTGTAAAAGTGTTCCCTTTACATCACATTCATGCCAACATCTATTGCTTTTTGACTTTTTAATTATGGCCATTCTTGCTGGAGTAAGGTGGTACCCCATGGTTTTAATTTACATTTCCCTGATGTACTGTTAAGCATTTTTTCCAAATAATTTTGTCTGTTTGAATATTTTCTTTGGAGAAATGTCTATTGACGTCATTTGCTCACTTTTTTATGTAATTATTTGTTGTTGTTGTTGTTGTTTTCTTGCTAATTTGTTTGAGTTCCTTGTTGATACTTGATATTAGTCTTTCGTTAGTTGCATAGTTTGCAAATATTGTCTCCCATTCTGTGGGTTGTCTGTATAATATGTTGATTATTCCTTTTGCTGTGCAGAAGCTTTTTAGTTTAATTAGGTTCCATTTGTTTATTTTTTGTTCCCGCATTTGCTTTTGGAGTCTTATTCGTGGATTCTTTGATGAAGCCCATGTTCAGAAGAGTTTTCTCAACACCTTCTAGAATTTTTATGGTTTCAGATTTAAATCTTTGATTCATCTTGAGTTGATTTTTGTAAAAGGTGATCGATGGGAGATCGATCCAGTATCATTTTTCCACATGTGGATTATCAGTCTTTCCAGTACCATTTATTGAACAGGGTACCTTTTCCCTAATTTATGTTTTTGAATGCTTTGCCAAAGATCAGTTGTCTGTAGGTATTTGGTTTTATTTCTGCGTTCTCCATTGTGTTCCCTTGGTTTAAGTGCCTATTCTTTATACCAGCACTGTTGTAGTCTTGCCAGTGCACCAATATATAGCAGTCTCTCATTATCTGAGATAATACCCATATTTCTTTTTCCTACATCCAATAAGATTAAGGAGCATGGACACATGGGTGAGGCTGGAGTGAAAATTTGAAAAGCAAAAGAAGAAAGCTCTCCACCAGTGAAGAGGGGGGCCCAAATGGGTTGCCCCCTATGAGGCTGGAGTCCAGGGTTTTTATGGACTAGGAAGGGAAAGGAATGTGCTTAGTCTGTGGGCTATCTTGGAGAACACGTGACTCAGCTTGCCCCAGGGCCTTAGCCTGGGACCAGTCTGAAAGCTTAGCCCTGGACCTTGGTTTGGGACCAATCACAGGCTGAAGTGATGATTCATAGAGCCTGGGCTCACAGTCTAAAAACGAAAGGAAAGAGCCCACCGGAATCGACCAGAGCCCACTGTGTTCATGCTCACAAAAGGAGAAAAAACGTTTTCCTGGGAGCTCGCTAATTATACAAAGGACAAAAACATTTCTATGTCAGACCTTGTTCCCTCATCTGAGTGAGGCGGAGGTTGTGTAAATTTTTGTCTGAATGGGCTGGAGGTCCTCCTATCTGAGCAGCTGCAGCCATGTCTCCAGGCACAACCCCCTGTGCTAGTTCCCTTATCAGTGCCCGCAGCTTGATTTTTTTCCCCCAGGCTTCTTTTTATGTTGCACGGGGATAAGGCACTGACCCATGGATAGGGGGCTCCCCAGGGACCTTTCCTTAGCTGTCTACACAAGGCGAGCTAGCCAGCTCCTCTCAGTACCATGCTGTATTGGTAACTATAAACTTGTGTAATATTAAGTCTAGTAATGTGATGCCTCCAGCTTTGTTCTTTATACTGAGTATTTCTTTGGATAATCGGGCTCTTTTTTGGTTCCATGCGAATTTTAGGATTATTTTCTCTAGTTCCACGAAAAAGAAAATGCTGGTATTTTGAAAAAAAAAGCATTGAATCTATAGATTGCTTTGGGGAAGTATGGTCACTTTCACAATATTGGTTCTTCCCATCCATGAGCTTGGGCTGTGTTTCCATTTGTTCATGTCACCTATGTTTTCTTTTAGCAGTGTTTTGTAGTTATCTTTGTAGTGAAATTTCACCTCCTTGGTTAAGTATATTCCTAGATATTTTGTTTTTCTTGCGGCTATTATACAAGAGATTGAGTTAATTTTATTTTCACCTTGATTGTTAGTGTATAGCAGTGCTACAGATTTATGTACTTAAATTTTGTAACCCAAGACTTCACTGAATTTCTTTACCAGATCTAGAAGTCTTTTGGATGAACCTGTAGGGTTTTCTAGGTATACAGTCATATTATTAGCAAACAGCACTAGTTTGACTTTCTCTGTTCCAATTTGGATGCCCTTTATTTCTTTAGCCCAATTGCTGTCTAGGACTTCTAGTACTAGTTGAATAGAAGTGGTGAAAGTGGGCATCCTTGTTTTGTTTCAGTTCTCAAGGGGAATGGTTTCAACTTTTTCCCATTCAGTGTGATGGTGGCTATATGACTGTCATATATGGCTTTTATTGTTTTGAGGTAAGTCTATTCTGTGCCTAGTTTATTGAGGGTTTTTATTATAAAGGGATGCTGGATTTAATCAAATGCCTTTTCTGTATCTATTGAAATGATCATATGGTTTTTGTTTTTAATTCTGTTTATGTAATATGTCACATTTATTGACTTGTGTATATTAAGCAATCCTTGCATCCCTGAGATGAAACCCACTTGATCAGGATGTATTATCTTTTTGATGTGCTCCTAGATTTGGTTAGCTAGTGTTTTGTTGAGGATTCTTGCATCTATGTTAATTAGGGGCATTGGTTTGTCATTTTCATTTTTTTATGTTCATTCCTTGTTTGAGTTTTAGGGTGATACTGGATTCACAGAATGATTTAAGGAAGATTTCCTCTTTCTCAATATGTTTCAATAAGATCAGTAGAAATTCTTGAAATTTCTGATAGAATTCAACTGTGAATCTATCTCTTCCTGTGCCTTCATTTGTTGGTAATTTTTAAATTAATGATTCAATCTCACTGCTGGCTATTAGTCTTTTCAGTATTTATATTTCTTCCTGATTTCATCTAGGAGCGCTATACATTTCTAGGAATTTATTCATTTTCTCCAAATTTTCGTTTGTGTATGTATAGAGGTGTTCTTAGTAGACTTGAAATATCTCTTTTGTTTCTGTGGTATTGGTTGTATTGTCTCCAGTTTCATTTCTAATTGAGCTTATTTGCATCTTCTCTTTTCTTTTCTTGGTTAATCTTGCTAAAGGTCTGTCAATTCTGTTTATTTTTTCAAGAGCCAGCTTTTTGTTGCATTTATTTTTGTACTTTTGGTTCATTTTCATTTAGTTCTTCTCTGATCTTTGTTATTTCTTTTCTTCTGCTGGCTTTGTGTTTAGTTTGTTCCTGTTTCTCTAGTTCCTCAAGATGTGACATTAAGTTGTCAATTTGTGCTGTTTCAGATTTTTTGATGTAGGCAGTAAACACTATGAACTTTCCTCTTAGCACTGCTTCTGCTGTATCCCAGAGGATAACTTCTGTCACTATTGTAATTTATACCAAATAATTTTTAATTTCTATTTTGATTTCATTGTGAACTACAAAATCATTCAGGAATAGATTATTTTATTTTCATGCATTTTTATAGTTTTGAGGGTTCCTTTTGGACTTGATTTCTAGTTTTATTCCACTGTGGTCTGAGAAGATACTTGATATAACTTTGATTTTCTTACATTTATTGACACTTGTCTTGTGACCTATTATATGGTCTATCCTGAAGAATGTACTATGTGCTGATGAGAAGAATATGTATTCTGCAGTTGTTGGATAGAAAGTTCTGTAAATATCTGTTAAGTCTATCTTTTCTAAAGTATAGTTTAAGTCCATTTTTTCTTTGTTGATATTCTGTCTCAATAATCTGTCTAATGCTGTCACTGGAGTATTGAAGTCCCACACTGTTATTGTCTTTCTCTCTATCTCGTGTCTTAGGTGTAGTAGTAACTGTTTCATTAATCTGAGAGCTTCAGTGTTAGGTGTATATAAACTTAGGATTGTAATTTATATTTGGATTCTTTTCTCACTAAATACCTCATTATATAATGACTTCCTTTGCCTTTTTCTTTACTGTTGTTGCTTTAAAGTGTGTTTTTCTGATATAAGAATAGCTATTTCTGCTGTCTTTTGATTTCTATTTGCTTGGAATATCTTTTGTCCACAACTTTACTATGAATTTATATGAATCCTTAAGTGTTCAGTGAGTCTCTTAAAGACAGCAGACATTAGCTTTATGATGTTTTATCCATTCTGCCATCTGTGTCTTTTAAGTGGAGTATTTAAGCCATTTGAAATCAACATTAATATTGCGATGTGAGGTATTGTTCTATTCATCATATTAGTTGTTCCCTAGATTTTTTTTCAACAGTTTCTGTGCTATTGTTTTATAGGCCCTGAGATTTTTATGCTTTCAACAGGTTCTATTGTGGTGCATATGAAACTTTTGTTTTAAGATTTTGAACTCCTTTTAGCTTTCCTTGTAGTGCTAGCTTGGTAGTGGCAAATTCCTTCAGCATGTGCTTGTCTTTAAATAGTTTTATTTCCCCTTCATTTATAAAACCTAGTTGTGCTGAATACAAAATTCCTGGTTGACAATCATTCTGTTTAAGGAGGCTAAAGATAGGGCTCCAATCTCTTCTATCTTGTAATGTAGCAGGACAAGCTGCAGACAAAACCCCTCAGACACTGAGTTAAAAAAGGAAGGGCTTTATTCAGCCGGGAGCTTCTGCAAGACTCACATCTCCAACAACGAAGCTCCCCAAGTGAGCAATTCGTGTCCCTTTTAAGGGGTCACATCTCTAAGGGGGTCCACATGAGAGGGTCGTGATCGACTGAGCAAGCAGGGGGTGCATGACTGGGGGCTGCATGCACCAGTAATTAGAACAGAACAGAACAGAACAGGACAGGGATTTTCACAGTGCTTTTCTATGCAATGTCTATAATCTATAGATAACATAAGCGATTAGGTCGGGGTCGATCTTTAACTACCAGGCCCAAGGTGCGGTGGCAGGCTGTCTGCTCATGGATTTAATTTTTGCCTTTTAGTTTTTATTCCTTCTTTCTTTGGAGGCAGAAATTGGGCATAAGACAATGAGGGGTAGTCTCGTCCCTATTCCCTCGCTTTGAGAATCTCACTCAATAGTGGGAGTTCTCTCTTTCATTTTCACGACCCATGTCTTCTTGCAAGACAGATCGATAGTGATTCATATAGTACACTTGTGCTGAAGCATTTTGGTGAACTAAGGTAGCGATGAAGCTTTTTATCACTTGAAGTACAGGTAGCAAACAAGGGAGCAGTAAGCAGCTTCCTATTACTATTATAACTCCTATTGTAAGAGTTTTAAATCCTCCTAGCACAGGGAACCATTTTCCAAACATGGCCCCAGGATCAAATCCATGCCACACTTGCACGGGCACATGTGCCAATTTTGTCATATCTCTAACTATGTCTTCAACTACTTGCCCTTGATCATCTATGTGTAGACAGCAATTAGTAAGGTTAAATTTCCTACAGACCCCTCCTTCAGCTGCTAGCAAGTAGTTGAGAGCCAATCTCTTTTCATAGATAGCATTTCTCATCTGAGATTCTTGCCAGGCCAGAATAGTCAAGGCTCTGCTGGTTTTATTAGTGATTATTTCTAAGACAGCTTGTAACCGTATGATTCAGTTGATCATGTAAATGGGGATCCGGTATCCCCACGAGCCATCTTATGCCCAAGTAGCAGTCCCATAATATTGTATGATTCTCTCAGAGGACCATTCATCATCTTTCCAATTTCCTATAGCTATGCTTCTCTTTTTGTGGGAAGCATAGACAGAGAAGCCCAGGAGTTTGCCTGTTTTTATGGGCAATAGGAAGAAAGATGGTTTAATAGTGCCAACAACTACCTGCCAACTGGTCAGATAATTTGGCATAAGCTCTAGGCCCACATATCCAGCATAATACAGTGGGGGCTGTCCAGTCCTGGTGGGACTTTGGGTGGGTCCACACGGTTTGCAACTTTGGGAATTTACTAAATGGGTTTCTCTCTGTGTGATTTGAACTCCACCAAGTGACTGTTTTTGTGATACCATTATACAGCTTCTGTCCCAGACAACTAAGTCATCCTACGGGGTGAGTGAATTCTTTTCCTCCTCTGGCTATGCAATATTGTCTAATAATTGAGGCTTTTATGACCCAGAAATTATCGGGGTGATTCTTTTGAGCTGAGAATTCATCAGGAACTGGATCTGTAGATACTAATTCTTGGGCTTCCCATGGCCATTGATCTCCCCTTACAGCTCCTCCACATACATAACATGAAGTGACATTGAGAGACTGGGCTACATGCTCAGCTAATTGCAAAAGCGAATTTCTTGTTTTTCCTGGAATTTCTGGTACTGGCACATTTAGTTCATCATAGAAAGTTTGAAACACTGGCTCAGGAGAGTGTTTGTAAACTTCTCCTCGAACCAAGATATTTACTGGAGGATCCAGTCTGGCCCTGTCGATTTCTAGGTCACATGCTCCCCTTTTCCCCAGTGAGGATCAGGGGATTGGTTATTACTAGCTCTAAGGGGTTACATCATCTGTTATTACAGGAAAGGCTTTTTTTTTTTTTCCCTTTCTGAAGGTAGGCTGAATCCTTTTCATTTTTTTTTTTTTTTATCCAAGTGGCCCAAATGACACAAGATCAGTATCCACATTCATTTCTACACAGTCCTAATTCATGACAAATGTACTTGTTTTTGGTCATATAGCCTTTTTCCCAACTAAAAGAGCCACATCCCCGTATTAATGACAGCACAGGCATCAGATTTCAAGATTATGCTTTTGGGCACCCCTTTTTCTTCTGCTCTGGCTAATACTTTACTTGTATCATTTATGAGTCCCCACCAGTCTTCAGTCCTTAATCTTCTTTGAAGAACTGTGGACATGGGAGGCTCAGAGGGGTCATAACATACATCTGGTCAGTCGTTTCCTTGGCTACATACTTTGTACTGAGTGTCATTATATAAACATGTTCCTTTTAAAGTTCCTAGGCATTCATAGTAACTATAGAACAGAAAGATTGTTCTAACTTCTTGCCCTACCTTGGTAACCTGGTGTATACACTGAGAGCAGTCCTCCATGCAGAAAATCAGTGGAAGTGTTTACTATACAAGTCCAAATTATAAGGAAAATGAGTCTCATGATGATTCTTCACATGCTTTGGCCATGTGTAGACCAGTCAGCTTCCAGGTGTGACTGGAGCAGGGCTTGTCGTCCTCCTCGGAGTCTCTTTGCAAGGGTTGTCCAGGCTCGGTTGTACCTCCCAGGTTTCAGTGACTGCAGGTTTCACACGGCTGAGGCGGATCCAGGCCTGGACTCCTTCTACCTTTACAGCCATGGGGGTTGTCAGGATGATGGTCTGAGGTCCTTTCCACTGTGGCCGCAAAGGGGCTACGTTCCAGTCCTTGATCCACATGCGATCACCTGGAGAGAAAGGGTGAACTGGGGAGAATAAGCTGGTGGTACACCTCTCATTTACCTAAGTTGAGATTGTTTGTGTAATTTTTCCTAAAACCTGTAGCTGTCACCATAATTCAATTTCACCTAACTCTCAGGGTGTGCCTGGAAGTTCCCGTAGTATAGGAGGAGGCCTATGATACAGTATTTCATAAGGGGAGTATCCTGTTTTCTTAGAAGGAGTGCATCTAATTTTAAACAATACCATAGGAAGGTCCTGTATCCACTTTAATCCTGTTTCCTGACATACTTTCCCTAAACTATTTTTGATAGTCTGATTCATTCGCTCCACCTTTCCAGAACTCTGAGGTCGGTAGGCGGCATGTAGCTTCCAAGTGATTCCTAATGCCTTTGCTGTCTTCTGTACTAAGTCAGCCACAAATGCTGGCCTGTTATCTGAGTCCATTCGTAAAGCCAATCCAAACCTAGGAATAAGATCTCAGAGAAGCACACGGGTTACCTCGTAGACCTTTTCAGTTTGTGTTGGATAAGCCTCCACCCACCCAGAGTAAGTACACATAATAACCAGAAAATACTTGTTACCTCCACATTTCAGCATTTCTGTGAAATCCACCTGAAGATCCTCAAAAGGAGCCGCTCCATAAGGTTGTATGCCGGGTAGAACAGTGGGGCCTTGCCTCGCATGGTGCTGTCGGCAAGTAACGCACCATTGTGCTACTGCTTTGGCAAGAGCTGGCAACTGTGAGACATAGAAGTACTGGCCTAACAATTTTTCAAGTGACTCTTGACCTAGATGAGTGGTTTCATGCATGGCCAATATGACTGTGGCTCCCAGCAACTGTGGCACAGCTACCCTACCATCTGGCAGTCTGATCCATCCTCCTTTTATTACTTGCCCCCCTTCTGCTTGGAAGAAGTCTTTTTCTTCCTTAGAATAGGTAGGTACCAGGTCAGGTGTTTGAGGGAGTAAGGGGGCTGTTACCATTGCCCGGTAAGGGGTAGATGCTGATTTTTGAGCTTCTGAATCAGCTCGAGAGTTTCCTAAGGCCACTGAGGTGGAGGCTCGCTGGTGTCCCCTGCAGTGCATGACTGCCACCTTCTGAGGTTTCCACACTGCCTCTAATAATTGTAGAATTTCTTGTTGATATTTTATGTCCTTTCCCCCAGAGTTTAACAGACCCTTTTCCTCATATAATGCTCCACGCACTTGGAGGGTTAGAAAGGCATATCGAGAGTCAGTGTAGATGTTTACAATCTTAGCTTCACTGAGTTCTAGAGCCTGAGTTAAAGCAATGAGCTCAGCCTTCTGGGCTGAAGTGCCCTGTGGCAATGGTTTGGCTTCAATGACAGCATCCAAAGTTACCACCACATATCCTGCACATCTTTCTCCTTGTGGGTTGATGAAGCTGCTTCCTTCCACGTATAACTCCCAGTCTACTGATGCCCACGGCTGGTCCCGAAGGTCAGGTCTGCTAGAATAGACTGAGTCCAACCTCTACAAAGTTATGCTCAACCAGGCTCTCTGATACTGGGAGCAGGGTGGCGGGATTTAGGGTGTTACAGACTTCAATAGTTATGCGGGGATTTTCACATAGCAAGCTTTGGTACTTGGTTAATCTAGCATTTGTTAGCCAGTGATGTCCGTTGGTATTCATCAAAGTTACCAGAGCATGGGGGGGGCCTTTATATTCAGGTTTTGCCCAAGGGTTAGTTTATCTGCTTCTTGTGCTAACAGGGCTGTTGCTGCCAGGGCTCTTAGACATGGTGGCCAGCCTTTAGAAACCCCATCTAGTTGTTTTGAGAGACAGGCCACTGGCCTTGGCCGGGGCCCCACGGTCTGGGTTAAAACTCCAACTGCCATTTTTTCTCTTTCTGACACATAGAGTGTAAAGGGCTTTGTCAAATCTGGTAGTCCTAGGGCTGGGGCCGACATAAGTTTTTCCTTTAACTTACAAAAGAGGCCCCCATTCAAAAAGCTCCTGTCGCCCCCCCCTTTGTAACAAGGGTTTGGCTAGTACTGCAGAGTTTGGAATCCATAATCTGCAAAATCCCACAGCTCCTAGGAATTCATTTACTTGCCTTCTGGCTCTAGGTTCTGGTAGGCTGCAGATGACCTGCTTTCTTTCTGACCCCAGGCTGCGCTCCCCTTTCCAAATAGTGAATCCCAGGTAGCATACCTGCTGTCTGCAGATCTGAGCTTTCTTCTTGGACACCTTATGCCCACAGTCCGCTAGGTGCTGAAGCAGGGCATCTGTCCCTTTTGTGCACCCGACTGCCGTGGAGTG
The DNA here is from genome assembly GCF_024542745.1 of Macaca thibetana thibetana. NCBI lineage: Eukaryota > Metazoa > Chordata > Mammalia > Primates > Cercopithecidae > Macaca > Macaca thibetana. Next base: position 89,099,956 of record NC_065598.1, on the reverse strand, counting down.
TCCCAGCAGAAGGTCGTCCACGTACAGGAGCAAGACACAGCCTAGGTCTTTAGCAGGAAACTTTTGCAGGTCTCAAACCAGGGCCTCCCTGAAGATAGTAGGGGAGTCTTGAACCCTTGGGGAAGCCAGGTCTAAGTGTACTGAGTGGTGACACCTGACTCCGGGTCTTTCCACTGAAAGGCAAACAGGTTCTGGCTCTCAGGAGCTAGTCTGATGCTAAAGAAGGCACCTTTTAAGTCCAGACAGGTAAACCAACTGTCCTCAGCCCTAGCAATATGTAAGGGTTAGGAACTGCTGGGTGCAGAGTCACTGTAGCTTGGTTGACCAAGCGCAAGTCCTGTACTGGCCGGTAGTCCTTGGTCCCTGGCTTAGGGACAGGCAGGAGTGGGGTGTTCCATGGAGACTGGCAAGGAACTATAATTCCATAGGCTTTCAAGCGCCTGAGATGAACCTGGATTCCTTCTAGAGCTTCTTTGGGAACTGGATACTGCTTTTGTCTAATTGGTTGGGCCCCAGGCTTAACTTCTATGAGTACAGGGGCTTGGTTGACTGCCAGTCCCAGAGGATTATCCTCTGCCCATACTCAGGGCCATCGCTTAGTTAGAGATGATTTTAGCTCTTGGTCTGGCTCGGTTAGAAAAAGTCTCCATTCTTCTTCCTGGGGGAGCGTAAGGGCCATGATAACTCCTGTTCCCAGTAACTTTAGCTGTAAAGAGCCCTGTTTTGTGAAGGAGATGGGGCTCTCAGTTTGCTAAGCAAGGCTCTTCTCAGTAAGGGCAAAGGACAGTCAGGCATGTACAAGAACTGGTGAACTATCTCATGTCCCCCCACCGAGCAGGTCCATGGTAGACAGAAAACCTGCTTAGTGGAAACTCCTGTTGCTCTGATTATATCAATGGTTTTCTTGGATAAGGGGGTGACCGGAATGGTCACTACTGAATGTTCAGCACCAGTATCGACCAAAAACTTAGTGTCCTTGCCCCCAGTTGTAATCCTGGCCCTGGGCTCCTTGGGGGCACTTGAGCCCAGTCTGCTTCAGTCCAATAGCCCTTCAGCCAGATTGAACAAAACTCCTTCGTCTATATCTGAGGTCTTTTGTTCTGAAACACCTTGCTTTTCCTTCAGTTGAGGACACTTATCTTTCTAATGTCCTGTTTCCTTACAATAGGCATATTGGTTACTTTGCAAGCATGGGTGATTAGATTGGGTATGCTTCCCGGAACCCCCCTTTCCCTCTCCTTTCAGGGGAATTCCCTTAATGGCCATGGCCAGTAAGTCGGTGTTTCACCTAGCCTGGCATTTGCCTTCCTTACTGCTTTCTCTGTGGCATATTGCATCTCTAATCACAAACACTTGATTGGCTATTTCCAGTAACTGTGAAGTACTCATACCGGCAAACCCAGCCTGTTTCTGCAATTTTCTCCTGATACCTTCCATGCTTTGACTAAGGCCATTTTAATTATGCCCTGATTTTCAGGGCTCTCAGGATCAAAAGGAGTGTACATACAGTAAGCCTCACACAGTCTTTCATATAATTGTGCTGGACTCTCCTCTTTTCCTTGGATAACCTCAGATACCTTATTTACATTTGTAGACTTTTGAACCCCTTTCTTTAGACCTTCTATTAATGCCTCAGGGAACCGTCTTAGCCTCTCCATGTCTGGTCCCTCATTCGGGTCCCATGTGGAGTCCATTCCTGGCAGCTGAATTCTTATATATTCTTGGGGGTTTTGGTACTCGGCTGGGACGTGCTCCTCTAGCCACTTAGTTGCTGCCTGGAGCACCCTTCACCTTTCATCTGTATTAAAGAGATACATGAACAGCTGGTGGCAATCAACCCAAGTAGGGTTATGAGTCTGTATAATAGTTCGGAGCAAGTCAATTAAAGCCTGAGGCTTTTCAGTGTAAGATGGAGTATTATTTTTCCAATTGAGGACATCAGCAGAGGTGAAAAGTTGATACACAAAGGCACGCCTTTCCACCGTGTGTCCATCCTCATCTACCCCAGTATATCACTGCTCTCTCAGGGGCATTTGGATTTCAGTCTTGGGCCAAGGGAAGAGTTTCTCCCGCATGACTTCACTTCCTTTTTTGTCTATTCTGGGTGGTCTAGGGGTGTGGTTATCTGGTGGAGGTGGAGGTGCTGTGGGCTCAGGAGTGGGGAGCCCTTCCTGTCGATAAGAAGGGGGTACTGCTGGTACCAATTCCTGCCATGATTCTTCTAGTGTTGGGTTGGACAGGAGTTTTGGTGCTGACTTCCCTCGGTGGGTGCAGTGAGAATCTTCCTTAACTAACTATCTTTTTGCTACTAGTACTGCTACTGCCTGTCCTCTTAACCACTGTGGGGGGATCCAAAACTAGCTGTTACCAAGAATCCATATATGGGCACTGATCTGGGTACCCTGGCTTACAGGTTACCCTGTGCCATACCTTTGAGACAAGGGACCTGTCCAGGTTTCCTTCTGATGGCCAACACACCTCTAATGCTGGCCTGTCTATCTCGCACAAAGTTCTAAGTTTTCCTGGTGTCATAGTGATTCCATAGTCTCCCTTAAAACCCTTTGTGAAATTTTTCAACATAGTTCCTAGTGAGGTAGGCTTACTTTGTGCCCAACTTGTTTCCTTGAGACAAAACACCACGCGCACACCATGCGCACACCACAAAACAAAGAACGGGTAAAAAGGGCACACACACATTTTTACAGTTTACACCAAACCAGAATCAAAACCAAAATCAGAGTATCAAGAAATCCAAGCCAGGTCAAAACCAAAACCAAAGTATCAAGCAACCCAAGTCAAGTCAAAAACAAAAACCAAAGTGCCGGTACAGGCATGCCATGGGTGATCAGCCCATGCTTCCACTCAAATAGAGTGGGCAAGTCCCAAAGACTAGTCTTACCAAGTTTCAGTTGTCTGGACTCCAAGTGCCAGTTCCTTCCCGGTGTTCAGCCACTGTGTTGATCCTCCACGGGGGCCTACCATGTGCTGCTCTGGCGAGGCATTCCACTGGGGCAATTGCCTACCCAGGAGCACTCGCAGGATCCGTGTCGCTCAAGCTGGCCGGAGTCCCCCGCGGGGATGCTCCACAGGGCAGACCTAAGCCGCCCAAGGGGCTGCCTTGAACATCCATTAATCACCTCACTTCCTGGTCAGGGAACCAAGAAATGTAGCATGACAAGCCACAGACAAAACCCCTCAGACACTGAGTTAAAGAAGGAAGGGCTTTATTCAGCCAGGAGATTCAGCAAGACTCACGTCTCCAACAAATGAGCTCCCCAAGTGAGCAATTCCTGTCCCTTTTAAGGGCTTACAACTCTAAGGGGGTCCGCGTGAAAGGGTCATGATCCATTGAGCAAGCAGAGGGTACATGACTAGGGGCTGTGTGAACCAGTAATTAGAACAGAACAGAAGAGGACAGGGATTTTCACAGTGCTTTTCTATATAATGTCTGTAATCTATAGATAACGTAAGCAATTAGGTCAGGGGTAGATCTTTAACTACCAGGCGCAGGGTGTGGCACCAGGCTGTCTGCCTGTGGATTTCATTTCTGCCTTTTAGTTTTTACTTCTTCTTTCTTTGGAGGCAGGAATTGGGCATAAGACAATATGAGGGGTGGTCTCCTCCCTTATTCAGGCTTCTGCTGAGAAGTCTGCTGTTAGTCTGGTTGGTTTTCCTCTATAAATTACTTGATGCTTTTTTCATACAACTCTTAGAATTCTTTCCTTCACGTTGAGTTTAGAAGGCCTAATGACTATGAGCTTTGGTGATGATCTTTTTGCAATGAATTTCCCAGTAATTCTTTGAACTTCTTGTATTGGGATATCTAAAGCTCTATCAAGGCCAGGGAAGTTTTCCTCAATGATTCCATCAAATGAGTTTCCCAAATGTTTAAACTTCTGTTCTCCCTCAAGAACATCAATTATTCTTAGGTTTGACCATTTTACATAATCCCATATATCTTGGAGACTTTGTTTATTTCATTTGATCCTTTCATATTTATATTTGTCTGACTGTGTTAATTCCAAAGTCTTACCTTTGAGTTCTGAAATTCTTTCTTCTACTTGTTCTAATCTATTGTTGAAACTTCCCATTACATTTTGTAGTACCCCGAGTATGTCTTTCATTTTCAGAAATTCCAATGGGTTTTCTTTTATTTTATCTATCTCTCTAGAAAGTTTTTTATTCATATCCTGAATTATTTCATTATATTTCTTTATGTTTATGTTAATTTGTGCCTTTCTCTGGTATCTCCTTGAGTAGCTTAGAAATCAACCTTCTGAATTCTTTATCAAGTATTTCAAATATTTCATATTAGTTTTTGTGCATTGCTGGAGGGCTGGTACAATCTTTTGGAGGCATTATGGAATCCTGTTTTGTCATATTACCAGAATTTCTTTTCTGGCTCCTTGTCATTTGTGTAGACTATATGTTCTAATTGATCTTGAATTTGTTTTTTATTTGACTGTATTTCTTTTTTTAATTTATTTTTTCCTTTAAGTATGTTACTTAATATTTATAGTTTACTATAGCCTAATTTGGTTCCTGGTGCTTTTATGGATGAAGATTCTGTATGAGTTCCTTGGTCTTTGTCTGATGGCTTCCTCAGATGCTGGTTGTAATAGCAATGTACTCAGTGTGTGGGCAAGTTCATTGTCTCCTATGGTGTTGGAATGGCAGAGGTCTCTTGAAGCACATCTCATTCCCCAGTGGTCTGCACTTTTTTATGTATTTAATTTTCCTCCACTATTTTATTTACCACGTTAATTGTTCAGACTTCAGACCAGTAGGGGAGGTATTCCTAGGTAGGAAACAGTTATAGCCAAAAAAAAGTGGGTAAATGAAATACATACTGGAGGTAAGAAGTACCAGCCTTGATTAAGGTGGCTGGGAGAGTTCTCAATTAGACACAGTGAAGTTTTATCAGGAGGAATGGTGGGAGCTACCTCAGCACCTGTGCCAGGGCAGGAAACCTATCCACCTCTCAGACTCACTCCTGTCTCCGTGTTCTGGCTATTAAAATCAGAGAGACATCTATTTTTTTTTTTTTTTAAATTTTGAGACAGAGTCTCACTCTGTCACCCAGGCTGTAGTGCAGTGGTGCAGTCTTGGCTCACTGCAACCTCCACCTCCCAGGTTCAAGTGATTCTCCCGCCTCAGCCTCCCGAGTAGCTGGGACTACAGGTGCCCGCCACCACATCCGGCTAATTTTTGTATTTTCAGTAGAGATGGGGTTTCACCATGTTGGCCAGGCTGGTCTCGAACTCGTGACCTTGCGATCCACCCACCTCAGCCTCCCAAAGTGTTGGGATTACAGGCATGAGCCACCACGCCCGGCCTGAGACATCTATTTCATTTGTAGGAATGTTGATGTTCCAAGTAGAGAAGAATTATGACTCTGTCCCTCATGCAAGCCTGAACCTGTGGGGTGCTCCTCCTGTGGGGATGCAGTCACCCTGAAATATTCCAGGGAAGCTGTCTATAGGTGCACCCATACTGAGCTCCTGTGAGAGAAACCCCAGGTGTGTCTGCAGAGGTGGACTAGGGGAGAAATGAGTACCCTTCTCCAAGAACCTTCACAAGTACCAAATCTGCCTGACTGTTGGGGTAGAGCTGCACACTTTCCCTGCTGAGCCCAGTACTGCCATTGTGTCTCTGCTGATAGAAACTTTCCAACAGCAGAAAGATATGGGACTTAAGGTCTGCCGTCAGATTTCTTTGTTCCATGAGTTGTTCCCTTGATGTGGTGCTCTCCCCATTTCCCTAAATGTAGGAATTCCTGAGAGCCAAACTGCAGTGATCACTATTGCTCTTCTGGGTCTCGCCATCCAGTGGAGCTGCCACACTCCATGCTGGTCTGCGGAACGTCTGCTAGGGATCCAGTAATGTGACCTCTCCTCAAGTCTTCCTAGTGGTGAGTACCTGCACCAGCTCTGATGGGGCAGCAAAGGAGTGACATAGACTCTGTGAGATTTCTTGGTTATAGATCACCTTAGTGTTCTGGTTTTCTTGAATGCTCTTTGTAATATTAGTGAACTGATTACGTGGACAGACTCAGGACCTCCTGGTTAGGCAGGGTGTTGCAGGCAACGTCGATGGCTGCGGTCCCTCACTGGTTTTCTCCTTTCTGGGAGCAGTGTTATTCTACCTAGAGACGGTGTTAATAGTCTGTGTCAGTTGGCCTCTAGCCAGGAGGTTGCTTTTGCAAAAGAATACTAGCTGTGGAGTAGCAGTGGGATTTGAGCTTGCCCTATGCTGCCCAGGGGTGTTATTCTGGTTTCTCAGGTGATGAGTGGGGCCATAAATCTCCAAAAACATTTTGTCCTTTGTGTTAAGCAATCAGGGCAGGTAAAGGGGCACAGCCAGGTGGAGGCTGGGTTAGGCAGGTCTTTACTCTGATTCTCCATGTACAGGGCAAGCTGTCGCTCCTGTGGATGTAGTGGGGAGGTTCTCAGGTCAATCAGGTAGTGTTCCAGAGAGAGTATAACTGCCTCTGCTGCACAGAAGAGTTCACACAAGGAGGAGGGAGTAGCAGGCAGCAGTAAACCTCACCCAGATCCCACACAATTGACATGGCAGATTTCACACCTACAGAGCACCACCAGCAGCACTGACCTACGTTCTGGGCAGTCTGTGCTCAGAACGCAAGTCTGCCCCAGGCCATAAGCTTTCCATGCAGAAATAACTACTGCAGCATTCAGACTTTGTCCCGCCCCATCTGCCCACAAGGCTGGGTGCCTGACTCCTGCATTTGTGGCTTCAGCGCACTTCCCACTTGCCCCCTGGGTTCTGGCCAAGGGGTTTCATCCCAATTTGACGTTATATCATGAAATTCAGTTAGGAGCTTCTTTAAATCTGTGACCACTGCCTGAGCTAGTTGTCTGACTTCCCCAAGGCATGTAATGAGGAATGACATCCCTTAGTGTGTGCTGAAGATGAGGACTGCCTGAAAGGCGCTTCCCACTGCTGCTTCTACTTTCATATTTCTCCCTACTTCCTAAATAAGTTCTAACTTTGGGTAAGGTTAAGGCCTTCCCCTGTGGCCTTGATTTTCAGGTTCCTCAGAGGGGATGTGTATCCTGGAGGCAGTCTCTCCTCCTCTCACACTCTGGAGATTTACAGTTTTTTACCTGTCCCGTGGTGTAGGCTGTAGCCTACCACTTCTTTCAAAGGGCCTGTGGATTCTGTCAGCTTCCCTGTTAAGTTCCTGTGTTGCCTCATGGAAAAAGGGTTGACACTGTAAAGCTCTACACACTATTATGTCCTTCAAAGTGAGAGAGGCATGTTAACACGGACTTCAATCCACCATCTTGGAAAAAAAACACTTTTTAAAAAATTATTTTAAAGTGTTCTTCTGTTATGGGCTGAATTGTGTATCTCCAAATTTCATATGTTAAAGCCCCAACCCTCAATGTGAATGTATTTGGAAATAAGATCTTTAAAAAGGTAATTATGGATAAATTAGGTAACAAAAGCAGGGCCTTAATCCCATAGAATTGGTGTACTTACCTTTTTAATCCTTAATTGCTATATATTAATTATGCATATTTATGGGGTACATGTGATATTTTAATACCTGTATACAATATGTAATGATCAAATCAGGGCAATTGGGCTATCCATTAACTGAAACATTTATCTTTTCTTTGTGTTGGGAGCGCTGCAATTCTTCTCATCTAGCTATTTTGAAATATACAATGAATTATTGTTAACTATAATTTTCCTACTGTACTGCTGATACTATAACTTATTAGTTCTATCTAACTGTATGTTCATATCCGCTAACCAACTGGTATACATATAAGAAGAGACACCAGGGGCATGCATGTATAGAGAAAAGGCCACGTGAGTACAGCAAGAAGGCAGTCATCTGCAAGATCAGGGGAAAGGTATCAGGAGAAACAAAACTAGCCAACAGCTTGATCTTGGATTTCCAGCCTCCAGAACTATGAGAAAATAAATTTCTGTTGTGTAAGCCACCTAGTTTGTGTTATTTTATTTTTGTAGCTCTAGCAAACTAATACATACATAACGTTTCTTACCAGGAATTGAAATATTTGTTAATGTGCAAGCTCTACTTTCTACTGTTTTAATTATTTTTTATTTGTCCATTGTTTAACTTTCAACCATTCTAAGTCACCATGTTTTACGAATACAGTACTCTTGTCTATGAACTATAGGAGCCTTTTTCTTTTATTAGCTAATAGGTAGTGTTATCCTCACAATACTTATTAAAGTTATAAATGTTTGATCTTTTTACCTTGTTTTATACAATGCTTTCTCTTTTAGTGGATTTTACATTTATTCGTTCTCTGTTTCAGTGTTGTAATACTTCTGCTGTTGTAAATCATTATTCCATTATAATACCCCAGGTAGTTTATACTACATTGGGCAATCTTTGAGATGTCACTTACTTATTTGCAGCCCATTACCAAAGGTGAGAAAAATCAGTGCACATAAACTTTCTTGATCTCTTGATTTTAATGGACTCATTTTAAAATTTGTACTTCTATTGATTATCATTAAATAATTATGGTCTATTATTTGATATATCAGGTTTGAATTTTGTCCCCAGTTGATGGATGGCAAATATTTCTTTTCATTTCTTTTTTAAATGGAGTCTCACACAGTTGCCAGGGCTGGAGTGCAGTGGCACAATCTTGGCTCACTGCAATCTCCTCCTGCTGAGTTCAAGCGATTCTCCTGCCCCAGCCTCCTGAGTAGCTGGGATTATAGGTGCCCGCCACCACGCTCGGGTAATTTTTTGTATTTTTAGTGGAGACGGGGTTTCACTATGTTGCCCAGGCTGGTCTTGAACTCCTGACCTTGTTATCCACTTGCCTTGGCCTCCTAAAGTGCTGGAATTATAGGCGTGAGCCACCCCACCTGGCCAACAAGTAATATCTAATTTTTACATTAATTTAAAACTATTTGATGACTATTCATGTGATTGAACATTTTTCATGCTTATTGGCTATTTTTATATGATCTATAAAGTTTCAATAACTTAATAGATTGGTTTTCTATTTCTTATTAATTTATAGGAATTTTATGTGTTACAGGCATGAGTATTTGTTAGATATGCTTCAAATATTATCTCCACATCTTTTTATTGGCATTTAATTTTTATATACTTTTTATATAGTGTTATCTTTTAATTTTGACTGTGTGATAAAGATCTGATAAAGATGACCTCCTCTGAATTATGAAAGTATTACTTTATACTTCGATTTTTTATTCATCTATACAGATATTCATCAACTTATAATTAACATATATGTATATTGTGAAAGACTACCTATTTTCATTTCTTTTCTCATCTATATGTCTGATTATCTCAACTTATTTATTGCATATGCTACCACTTTCTTTTGATTTGAAATGTTTTTCCATAACTTAAATTTACATATATAGAAATGTCTATTCCAAATTTCTCTGTTTTATCAATTGATCTGAATTTTTATTATGTACTAATATTATACAGCTTTACTAAAACTTTATACTCTATTTTGATAACTATTAGGGCCTATGCCTTTTATTTTGTTTCTTTACAATAATTTTCTTGTCTGTTCTCATGCATTCTCTTCTCCATTAATGCATGAATCTGTAATAAGTTTGCTAAATCCTATTAAAATACTTTGTACTAATTGTTTAGATTGAAAACAAATTTATACATCTATTTTGGTGAAAATTCACATATTTATAACATTGAGTACTGATAAATGTAGGTTTTTTCTCCCTATATTCGGTGTGTTTCATGCCCTTAGTAAAGTTTAAAGTGTCTTTATAAAGGTCATGTACATGCCTTCTTAGGTTTATATTTAGGTAGTTTCATAACAATTATAAATCAATTTTTATTTTCTATTATGTTTCACAATTCGGCATTGACAATGTACAGACCTTGTACAAATTTCTGTATGTTGATCTTAAATTCACATCCTTTTACCAAATGTTATTAAGTAAATAATCTTTCAGTTGAAGTCCTTAAATGCAGAACAATGTTTAATAGTAAATGTGATAGTGTCCATTCTTGTCTTAGACATTGTTCTGCAGGCCCAAGACAATCTAATACGAATATTTTTTAACATGTAAAAATATTACAAAAGAAACAATGTCAGTATTTACATGTGATATGACCATCTACTTAGAAAATTTGAAGAATTTTCTTCTAATGATTCCTTGTCATATGATATAATTCATACAGTGTTTAAAACAGTGCCTAGCACTTAATAAGTTTTCAATAAATATTAGTGACTACATTAAGTTTCAAGACTATTAACACATCCTGATTGATTGTACATTTAATAGGAAATATTTTTCTGGATCTTATTAACTCAGTTATTTTCTCCTATATTATTTGGGAACTTTGTTATCTTTTTTCAGCTTATTGAGGTAGACACTTATTTATTTTTATTCTTTATATTTTTCGAATTAAGTCACACTCTGAGATATACTGTAGCTCTCGCTATGGTCAGGCCCCCAAATTTTAACATGAAACATTTTCACTGACTGTAATTTTCAAGTAGTTTATAATCTCAAATAGAAATTTTTAACCCAAGAGTTACTTCGATTAGTATCTAAGATAACATATTCTCCTAATTGTTCTACCTCACTGGCCATTCCTTCTCTCACCCCATTATTGATTCCTTCTAATCGCCAAGACCTATAACCATCTATTTTCTATCTACACTTCTATTCAGTCCATAGCTTAAAATGCCATCTATTCATTGACTGACCTCAAAATATATACTGCTAGCTTGTTTCTTACTCTTGAACTCAAGGTTTGTATGTTCTATACAATTATTTTCTTGACATTTCTACTTGGATGTTACTGGACATATCAAACCTAACACAACCTAAAATAACTTCTGATATTTTCACCAGATTACACTTGTCCCCAAATCATCCTTACCTGAGTAAATTACAAATTCATCCCTGTAAGTTGCTCATGTTTATAATCATTTTTATTCCTCTCTCTTTCCTCATACTGCTCATCCTATCAACATATCATACTGGTTCAACCTTAAAAATAAATCTACAATCTTATCGCTTGCATTGTACACCCTGTTCTATGTCAACATCACCTCTTGCCTGGATCATCATAATAGCCTGTAACAACTTTCTTTACTTCCCACTTGTAGAGTAGAGTGATCTCAACACAGCTGTGGAAAGAATTTTTCAGAAATGTAAATCAGATCATGTTACTCCTCTATTCAAACCCTTCCAATGACTTCCCATCGGGTGCAGAATAAAATGCAAAATCCTTACAATCTGAAAGTTTCTGCCCTTCATGATTACTGCCTTCTCCTACCTTTCTGACTTCATCCATTACTCTCTATCAGAATCAATCTGCTCCAACTCCTCTGGCCTTCTCAATTTTCCTTGACTGCAATAAGCACACTCACTCGCATTTGCAGGCATTTACTCTAGCTTTTTCTTCTTCCAAGAGTGCTCTTTTACCCAGATAGTTACATTACCTGCTCTCTCATTTTCCTGTCATCTTTTTGGGGAGGTCTTCTCCCACCTAATTTAAAATCATATACTTGGCCAGGTGCGGTGGCTCATGCCTGTAACCCCAGCACTTTGGGAGGCCCAGGCGGGTGGATCATGTAAGGTCAGGAGTTCAAGACCAGCCTGCCCAACATGGCAAAACCTCGTCTCTACTAAAAATAGAAAAATTACCCCAGCGTGGTGGTGGGCACCTGTAATCCCAGCTACTTGGGAGGCTGAGGCAGAGAGAATTGCTTAAAACTCAGGAGGCAGAGGTTGCAGTGAGCTGAGATAGTGCCAGTGCACTACAGCCTGGGTGATACAGCGAGACTCCGTCTCAAAAAAAAAAATCATCTACTCACCTCCTCTCACACACACACTCTGCTGAAACTCCCTATCCTTCTCAGCTTTGCCCTTCTCCATAACATTTAATCATTATTTTACACACAATATATTTTACTTGTTGAGACCTGTATTGTCTCTCTCCTTTCAATAGAATAGAAACTCAATAAAGGCTTATCTTTTTAGGTTTTTTGTTTACTGCTACTTTCTTAATATCTAGAAGACTTCATGTTGTGTTAATGCTCATAAATATTCGTGCAATGAAGGAAAGAGTATTATTTTTAAAATTTCCAAATAGATAATTGGGAACGGGAGCTATTTCACTGCTGTTGATTTTTACTTTTATTTTATTGTACTATTGCAGAATTTATTCCATTTTGTTACAACCCTTTGCATGTCAAGTTTCTTTGTGACATTTTACATTTAAAAACTTAATCCTATGTTTAAATAATTTCATGCAAACATGTCCTACTGTTATGTTCTTTTTATTAGTGTTTCCTGGTACATAATAAATATATAATGATCATTTTTATCTGAACAATAAGACGGTTATTAACATCAATATCACACTTTGCTTTTGAAACCTTTTCCCTGTCATCCTATTCTCTCACACACAACCACCCCAATCAACCTTATGTTAAAACAGCCTTTTCTGTCTTTCATGTCTGTTCATCTTTCTTTTAATCACCTTTGTGTTTCTTTTCCTCTGAATCCTAGGAATCTTAATGTCATGGATTCCATTTTATACAGTTTTGTTTCTGTACCCTGATTCTTCAAAATATGTTCAAATTTTATTATGGGATAATTTTTCTCTTTTTTGTCTCCTAGCTATGACTACTCCCTTTGTATCTTAATCTATTTTTAATTTTTCCTCTCATTTTTATGTATTTGAAATTTCTGTTCCTTGCCTCAAAAGTTTAAAGTGACCTTGGTCTAAATTTGATTCTGTTTTCTCATACAAATCTTCCAGAATATGTTCTTAGTTCAATTTCTCCTGCAATACTTTTCCTTCCAAAAAGTTGCAGAAGGTTTTATTTGTCCTATTTTGTTTTCACTTGTGTTTGAATGGAAGAGTTCTATCCATTTTTGCTTCCCTAAGAATTTTGATGACTTCTAGTTGATCTCCTTCCTGTTTATCTGGAGACCATCAAATACTTAAGCTGGAGGGCAGAGATGATGGCTTCTATTATCTGTTTAGTCAGTCAGTTTTCTGGAGTAGAGGAAGGTAGCTGGCAAGATCTGAATCTTTTAGTTATCTGAAATCAGAACATTATCTTATGCATTCTCTCTAAACTTATGAAAATTTTCGCATTTAGAACCAGTTTCATTTTTTTAAGTACATATCTTCCCACTGGAATAATTCTTGGCTTTAATTTTTAATCTTCCCTTTTAAGTGAGCTGCCTAAGTTGTTACAAAGTTGGGTTGGATATAGTTACATTAATTTGTAAACACTTTGTCTTCTTTGGCTAGGTGTACTTTCCTCATAAACTTGCCTTTCTTTCACTGACATTTATCTTCACCATGAAAATGTATCTGATGAAACTCTATTGTTTCTCTCATACCTTTTTTTCCCAGTCTATTATTTTACTTTAGTGATTGCCACCTCATTTTAGAACAAGTCTATAATCCTTTTACATGCATGTCATAAAACACGAAAAAAGGCAATACATAGTTTTACTTTCTTTGGTAGCACTACTTCTGTAGCATTGGAGTGCTATTGCTTTGTTTTTTCAGGAAGGAATTTGTGGGAAGAATCTGTACTTCCAACTCTTTCCTCTATAATAGAACAATATTAATGTGTCTGTGTTATTTCCCCAAGAATTTCTTCCACTTACTTTCCACAAAATATTCCCACTATTTTGAAAATAAGAGCTGTTTTTAAGTTCCCAGGAGCTCATTGCAACTTGATATAAACTATATTACGTTTGTCAAGTATTGCTTCCAGCTTGTTATTGAGTTCGGAATGATCCTTAGTCTCACTGCTGACAACATTTCTTATATTTATAACCTATGTAGTTGGTGTGGTGGTTTAAAATAGATGTTTACACATTTTTTGATATAATTTCCTTCGAAAAGTAATTTCCCTTTCCTTGATTGTGGGCTGCATTTAGTGACCCACTTCCAACAAATAGAATTAAGTAGAAGTGAAAATGTATAACTTCTGAGACTAGGTCATAAAAGGTACTGTGGCTTCCTCCTTTCCATCTCTTGAATTACTCACTTTGGGAGAAAATAGCTGACATGTGAGAACACTCAAGCAACTTCATGGAGAGGCAAGAACTGAAGCCTTATTCCAATGACCAGCACTAACTTGCCAAGATATGAATAAATCACCTTGGAAAGTATAATCTCTAGCTTTCATCAGCCTTTAGATGAAAACAACCTGGTCAGTATCTTGACTGCAACTTCTGGGGAGACATTGAGCCATCACCACTCAGCTAAGCTGTTCCAAACTTCCTTAACCACAGAAACTGTGAGATAATCAGTATCTGTTGTTTTAAATAACTAATTTGTAAGGTCATTTGTTATATAACAATAAATAATTAATGGAGTCAATGTCTGGATGGATGATTGGTGACCTGCATAAAGCCCCTATTTTATTGAAAGTCATGATAAATATTTTAAGTGAGAAAACGTGGTTAACAAATGATATAATATGTTATGATAACACTGCCAACAAATATTAACACTACTATTACTCTTATCATTAAATTTATTGCCACCACCACCTCTACTACTATAGGAATAGGTATATTTGTTTGTGTGTATTTATATGTTTATAAGAATGCACCAAAATGATAACAATGAGTATTTCCAGGTTGTGGGATAATGATTGTCTTCTTTTTTCCTCTTTGCTCTTCTGCATGTCCTCTATATTTTCTGTAATCATGTATTTATTCAACTAATATATTTTGAGCAACTATTATGTTTTAGACACTGGAAATATGTTTTTCTAGAACATAGAAAAACATTTTCTAGATGTTGAAAATACAGCTGTGACAGAAATAGATAATTTCAAGCCCACATTTACTTAGACATATGAATACTATGTATATTATTTCATATGATAATAAGTGCTAAGGGAAAAAAATAAATGTGGGAAGGAGAATGGAGAGTGGCGTTGCTATTTTTTAAATGTTGGACAGAAAAGACTTACTTGGGAAGGCAGTAATTCAAAAATACATGAGAAGATGTGTGGAAAAGCCATGAAGATTTCTTGGGCAGCAGCATTCCAGCAAGGCAATTAAAAGATGTTTGAGTTGGATGTGTACCTAACATGGTCAATGGATAGTTGGAAGGCCTATGTGGCTGTAACAAATTGAGTGAGGATTAGAGTAGTAGAGGATGAGGTCAGAGATATTAATGTGTGCCAAATCACACCGTACAATCTGGGTCAGTAAATATTTATTAGTTTTACTATTAAAAAGAGACACTATGAATAATTAAAAAGAAATGATTAAAACAAAAATCCTTAAACTTTTGAAAAAAATATTGTACAAGAATATAAATATTTTCATCCAGTGAAGTGATATCACCAAAATTATTGCAAAGGACTTTTGTCAAGTGCAAAATCCCAAAGTTGAGGAAATGTAAGAAACATTATCAAATTATATTGGATCAAATTAACTCATTATATTAATATGGTTTTCTCATCTATTGGCTATTTTAATACAAATAAAATCTAAATTAAAAGCTAAGATTAGGCTCCAGCACTCAGACTGGATTTTTCAATACATTAATAATAAACAATGTCTCCATCTATAAAAATCTTATCTCTAACCCCTTCATTAAAAAAATTCAATTTTCAAAATAAAAGCGATTGTTTCTAGTTTTAAAAAATCTTGCTGATCCAACAGAATATTCCAAATTTTAGCTTGAATTAATTTTACCCACAGAGATAGTAAAGACTGAGAGCTAGAAATTAAAACAAACATTTCTACTTGGAAAAACTATTAATAAATTTTAAATTGTGAGGATAACCCAGAACCTTATCTTGAAAAAGTGCAAAAGTTTATCAGTCGCCTAAATGAAATGACCATCATTCAGTAAGGGTTACAATATGTCCTAGATTAGTGAATCAATATAGTAACTTTTCTCTCTTTCGTTTAACTTTCTTTACATTTGTTTATAGGGAAAAAGGAGAGAGATGGGGCAATGGCAAGAGGCATTTGGGGAATTCTCATAAAAAATACACACTTTACCTCATAAAACTATAAACAGAACTACTATATGATCAAACAATTCTGCTACTGAGTATGTATCTTAAAGAAAGAAAATCAGTGTATTAAAAATATATTTGCACTCCCATTTTTATTGCAGCATTATTTATAATCACCAAAACATGGAATCAACCTGTTTCCATAAATGGATGAATAGATTAACAAATTGTGTTATATACACAATGAAATATTATTCAGCCTTTAGAAAGAAGGAAATCCTGTCATTAGCAACAACATGGACGGAACTGGAGGGCATTAAGGTCAGTAAAATAAGTCAGGCCTAGAAAGGCAAATATTGCACGCTCTCACTCTTAAGAACTCTAAAAGGGGACCTCATGGAGATGGAGAGTAGAATGATGATTACCAGAAGCTGGAAAGAGAAAGAGGGAGGAGGAAACAAAGAGAAGTTGGTTAATGGGTACAAAAATATAGTTAGACAGAAGGAATAAGTTCTGATACTCAACAGTACAATCGGAAACTTATAGTTAACAATAATGTATTGTATATTTTAAAATAGCTGGAAGACAAGAATCGTAATGGTTCCAACACAAAGAAAAGATAATGTTTGAGGTGATGGATATCCCAATTACCCTGAGTGATCATTACACATTTATACAGGTACCAAATATCACAAACTCCAAGAATATATATACCTTTGATATATCAATATAAAAATATGAAAAAATACACACTGACTTCAGAAATAAACATTGAATAAAGGGCACACTCTAGGCAAGAATTATGTATATTTAGATAATATGTGTATTTACTCCCTGCTCTGTTCTAAGCCTATGAAAAAAAGTAGGTTAATAAGAAAACATAACCTTTGACTTTTTTCTTTGTGACATCCCTTATTCTTACATGTACACAGCTTATTACTGTTGAATAAAATCTCATAATCCTGAAGACTGGTACATCTATAAATTCATGGTCTCCAACTTCATCAGGGTCTTCAAAGTCTGTTGACAGTCCTTTTCCTCACCCTTGATCAGCTCCCATTCACATTCTTCTCATCAAATACATATCTTCAGAACTCAATGCAAGCTCTCTATCCCTTACTCATGGTATTTAAGTTCTGTTCAATTCAATGTGTGCTTAGCACTTACTATGTCAGTCAATGTGTTAGGCCCTGAAGATACAAAGACAAATGTGATGGCCCAACCCTAAGCAATCCTATGATTAGTGGTGATCAAACTTTTCTGTCTTAAGAGTCCTTTACACTCTTAAAAATTATTGAGAATCCCAAAATTATTTTTGTTTATCTTCATTGTATCTATTGATATTTGCCACATTCAAAGTTAAAACTGAGAAACTTTGGCCGGGCGCGGTGGCTCAAGCCTGTAATCCCAGCACTTTGGGAGGCCGAGACAGGCGAATCACGAGGTCAGGAGATCGAGACCATGCTGGCTAACACGTTGAAACCCCGTCTCTACTAAAAAAATACAAAAAACTAGCCGAGCAAGGTTGCAGGCGCCTGTAGTCCCAGCTACTCGGGTGGCTGAGGCAGGAGAATGGCGTAAACCTGGGAGGCGGAGCTTGCAGTGAGCTGAGATCCGGCCACTGCACTCCAGCCTGGACGACAGAGCCAGACTCCGTCTCAAAAAAAAAAACAAAAAACAAAAAACAAAAAAAAACAGAAACTTTTACAATTCTAATTTATTGATTTATTTTAAATGCCAATAATAAGCCCACTATATATTGACATTATTAACATATATTTTCTTAAAAATTGTGATATTTTTATAAAAAAGATAATGAGAAGAGTAGAATTATTTTACATTTTTGAAAATTTATTTAATATCTATCTTAATAAATAGAAGAAGTGGATTGTCATAACTACTTCATTCAATCTGTTGTGATATGTTATTTGATTGACATATACAAAAACATTTCAGCCTCACACAGGTACATTGTTGAAAAGGGAGGATCTTATAAACCTTCTAAAATTGTTTTAGGGACTCCGAGGGTCTTTGAATCACACTTCAAAAACCTCTGGTTTAGGGAGTGAGATATTTACATAGATTATTTCAATGTGCTGTGCCCAGTGCAATTATAGATATATACACAGATTGCTGTTGGAGCACTTCTGTTCTTACCTCATCAATAAAATCTAGGCAACCAAATGTGAACCATTACACCACCACCGGGGCTGTGCTCTCTGGCTGCCACCACCACCCCTCCCTCACCTTCACCTCTGCCTCCAGTGCACATTAAAGATCCAAAGTCATGACTGACTCCAAGTATTTCACAACCAATAAAAAAGGAGAAATATTTGAACTAAAAGCTGAACTCAACAATGAAAAGAAAGAAAAGAGAAAGGAGGCTGCGAAGAAAGTGATTGCTGTTGCGACCGTGGGGAAGGATGCTAGTTCTGTCTTTCCAGACATAATGAACTGTATGCAGACTGGCAATCTGGAACTAAAGAAGCTTGTGTATCTCTATTTGATGAACTATGCCAAGAGTCAGCCAGGCATGGCCATCATGGCTGTAAACAGTTTCATAAAGGACTGTGAAGATCCTAATCCTTTGATTAGAGCCTTGGCAGTCAAAACCATGGGGTGCATCCGGGTAGACAAAATTACAGAATATCTCTGTGAGCCCCTCCTCAAGTGGTTGGAGGATGAGGATTCCTATGTTCGGAAAACAGCAGCAGTATGCGTGGCAAATCTCCATGATATCGACGCCCAAATGGTGGAAGATCAGGGGTTTTTGGATTCTCTATGAGGTCTTATAGCAGATTCAAATGTAATGGTGGTGGCTAATGCTGTAGCAGCATTATCTGAAATCAGTGAGTCTCAACCAAACAGCAACTTACTCGATCTGAACACACAGAACATTAATAAGCTGCTGACAGCCCTGAATGAGTGCACTGAAGTGGCCAGATTTCATCCTGGACTGCCTGTCTAATTACAACCCTAAAGATGATCGGGAGGCTCAGCGCATCTGTGAGCGGGTAACTCCCCAGCTATCCCATGCCAACTCAGCAGGGGTGCTTTCAGCAGTAAAAGTCCTAATGAAGTTTCTAGAATTGTTACCTAAGGATTCTGACTACTACAATATGCTGCTGAAGAAGTTAGCCCCTCCACTTGTCATTTTGCTGTCC
This sequence comes from Macaca thibetana thibetana, assembly GCF_024542745.1. NCBI lineage: Eukaryota > Metazoa > Chordata > Mammalia > Primates > Cercopithecidae > Macaca > Macaca thibetana. The sequence goes on along the minus strand of NC_065598.1, from coordinate 89,080,803 downwards.
GGGGAGTCAGAAGTGCAGTATGTCTCCCTGAGGAACATCAACTTAATTGTCCAGAAAAGGCCTGAAATCTTGAAGCAGGAAATCAAAGTCTTCTTTGTGAAGTACAATGATCCCATCTATGTTAAACTAGAGAAGCTGGACATCAGGATTCATTTGGCATCACAAGCCAACATCACTCAAATTCTGGCAGAACTGAAGGAATATGCCACAGTGGTGAATGTTGACTTTGTTCAAAAAGCTGTGAGGGCCATTGGACGGTGTGCCATCAAGATGGAGCAATCTGCAGTGTGCTGTGTAAGCACATTGCTTGATCTAATCCAGACCAAAGTGAATTATGTGGTCCAAGAAATGATTGTTGTCATCAGGGACATCTTCTGCAAATACTCTAACAAGTGTGAAAGTATCATTGCCACTGTATGTGAGAACTTAGACTCACTGGATGAGCCAGATGCTCGAGAGGCTATGATTTGGATTGTGGGAGAATATGCTGAAAGAATTAACAATGCAGATGAGTTACTAGAAAGCTTCCTGGAGGGTTTTCATGATGAAAGCACCCAGGTGCAGCTCACTCTGCTTACTGCCATAGTGAAGCTGTTTCTCAAGAAACCACCAGAAACACAGAAGCTAGTCCAGCAGGTGTTGACTTTGGCAACACAGGATTCTGATAATCCTGACCTTCAAGACCAGGGCTATATTTATTGGGATCTTCTCTCAACTGACCCTGTCACAGCTAAATAAGTAGTCTTGTCTGAGAAGCCACAGATCTCTGAAGACGGAATTTATTGAGCCAACTGTGTTGGATGAACTAATCTGCCACATTGGTTCTTTGGCCTCTGTGTATCACAAGCCTTCCAATGCTTTTGTGGAAGGAAGTCATGGAATCCATCGTAAACACTTGCCAATTCATCATGGGAGCACTGATGCAGGGGACAGCCTTGTTGGCACCACTACTGCAACGAACCTGGAACAGCCTATGGTTATCCCCTCTCAAGGTGATCTTCTGGGGAGTCTTTTAAACAGGTGGCTATGAAAAACAATATCGATGTATTCTACTTCAGCTGCCTCAGCCCACTCAATGTGCTTTTTGTAGAAGATGGCAAAATGGAGCACCAAGTCTTCCTTGCAACATGGAAGAATATTCGCAATGAAAATGAACTTCAATTTCAGATTAAGGAATGACATTTAAATGCTGACACTTTCCAGCAAGTTGCAAAACAATCATGTTTAGACTATTGCCAAGAGGAATATGGAAGGTCAGGACATTGTGTACCAATCCCTGAAGTTCACTAATGGCATTTGGATTTTGGCCAAGCTACATATCCAGCCAGGAAACCCCAGTTATATGCTGTCACTGAAGTGTAGAGCTCCTGAAGTTTCTCAATACATCTATCAGGTCTACGACAGCATTTTGAAAAACTAACAAGACTGGTCCAGTAACCTCCAATCATGCTGTGATCAGTGCAAGTCAAGAACTCTTAACTGGAAGAAACTGTATTGCTGTGTAGAATCTGAACCCAAACACACTGAGGGCACCCTGCAAGGTAGTAACTAGTCTAACTTGTACTAACATTAAGGCACAACCTGTTGGATAGTTTTAGCTTCCTGTGAACATTTGTAACCACTGCTTCCGTCACCTCCCACCTCTTGCCACCTGCTGCTGCTATCTGTCCTTATTTATGGGCTTCTCCATGCTGTGCCAACGGCTGGCTTTTTCTACACCCTTTTTTGAGTATAGTTTGGTATTTTGTAATTGAGAGCTCATTTCAAAAGCAGGAAAAGACAACAAATATTAAAGCAAGGAAAAGTGTCATTAAAAAAAAAACAAAAAACTTTCTCATCTCCCAAAGCAAAACACCTACAAAGGTGTCCCTACTCACACCCCCAAAACATCTTATTTCTCCAATCTCAGAAGATGAGGTGGATTGGCTGCTTTTTATTTATTTCTATTTAGTTTTAGTTGACAAATAACATCTGTATTTATATTTATGTGATATAATGTAATCTTTTGTTGTATGTATACATTGCGGAATTACTAGATCAAACTAATTAACATATCCATCACCTCAAATACTTACTTTTTTTTTTTTTTCTGAGACAGAGTCTCGCTCTATTTCCTAAGTCAGAGTGCAGGCATGGGATCATAGCTCACTACAACCTCAAACTCCTGGGCTAAAGCAATCCTCCTGCTTTAGCCTCCAGAGTAACTAAGACTACAGGTGTATGCCACCATGCCTGGCTTATTTTGAATGTTTTTGTATAAAATGGGTGTAGCTATGCTGACCAAATGGATCTCAAATTCCTAACCTCAAACGATTGAATAATCCTCAATTGATTGCTCGTCATCCCAAAGCATTAGGACTAAAGGCATGAGTCACTGTAACTGACCCAAACACTTCTAATTTTCTGTGATGATGACAAAAAACCTACTTTGTCAGCAATTTTGAAATATACAATAAACTATTACATATAGTCACCATTCTGTATAATCGAGTTCTAAAACTTAATCTTCCTCACTAACTGAAACTTTGTACCCTTTGACCAACATCTTGCCATTTTTCACGCTGCAGGCTCAGCCTCTGGTAACCACCATTCTACTCTTTGCTTATATGAGTTCAATTCTTTTAGCTTCTCCATATGAATAGGATTATGTGCAATTTGTCTTTGTGTGTCTGGCTTATTTCCCTTAGCATAATGTCCCCCAGGTGCATCCATGTTGTGGTAAATGCCAGAATTTCCTTCTTTTTTAAAGACTGATTAGTATTCTATTGTGTATATATATTACATTTTAAAACTCCATTTGTTTATTGATGGGCACCTATGCAGTTTCCCTATCTTACCTCTTTGACACAATTTCAGTTCCTCTGGATATATATACAGTAGAGGGATTGCTGGATCACATGGTAATTCTACTTTTAGTATTTTGAGAAACTTCCATACTGTTTTTCATAGAAGATTAACTAACTTACATTCCCATCATCAGTGTATAAGCATCCCCTTTTCTCCGCATCCTTGCCAACACCATTATGTTTTGACTCTTTAGTAACAGCCATTCTAATAGGTTTAAAATGATATCTCGCTATGGTTCTAATTTACATTTGTCTGATAATTAGTGATATTGAGCATTTTTTCATATATCCGTCGGCCATTTGTATGTCTTCTTTTGAGAAGTGTCTTTTCAGTTTCTTTGCCCATTTTAGAATCAGTTTATTTGTTCTCTTGCTATTAAGTTGTTTGAATTCCTTATATATTTTGGATATCGATCACTCATCAGATGTATGGTTTGCAAACATCTTCTCCCAATCCATGGACTGTCTCTTCACTCTGTTTCCTTTGCTGTGCAGAGACATTTTACTTTGATGCAATCCCATTTTTCTATTTTTGCTTTTGTTGTCTATACTTTCATGGTCAAATTAAAAAAAATCGCCCACACCAGTGTTGTGGTGCTTTTTCCTTGTATTTTTTTCCTAGTCCTTTTACAGTTTCAGGTTCTGTGTTTAAGTTTTTAATTCACTTTGAGTTTATTTTGTATGTGGTTGTATAGTCTTTTCTCCTCTTTAAAACTAACCTTTTAGGCAGGGCGCGGTGGCTCACGCCTGTAATCCGAGCACTTCGGGAGGCCGAGGCAGGTGGATCACTTGAGGTTGGAGTTCGAGACCAACCTGGCTAACATGGTGAAACCCCATTTCTACTAAAAAATACAAAAATTAGCTGGGCGTGATGATGCACGCCTGTAGTCCCAGCTACTCGGGAGGCTGAGACACAAGAACCGCTTGAACCAGGGAGGCAGGGTTTGCAGTGAGCTGAGATCAAACCACCGCACTCCAGCCAAGGAGACTCTGTCTCAAAAATAAATAAATAAATAAAATGACCTTTCAATCTGTATTTTCCTTCTTACTTTACATGTATTTCTTAAATAATCTTATTCCCCTACAAGATTATTTATTTTTTAGTAATAATAAATATTTTTATTATTTAAAAATATTTTTATTTTATGCACGTGAGTTTAGAGTTGAGTAATCATCACTACAATTCATTTTTAAAACATTTCCATCACCCACAAAGAGATTAGCTCCCTCTGGCTTTTCACTCACACATATATCTAATGATTCTTGCAAGCTATGTCTCTGTACTTGAAGTACTAGACATGGTCTGTTTGCTCCTTCCTCTAGATTCTCCATCTTTTGCTCTTTATTCTCTGCTCCCGGAGTCTAATACATGTGGCTTATACCATCAAATATGCACACATGCCTTCTGACTTTTAGTCGGGCTCAACAAATGAGGGATCCCATTAAGAGACTGGATGAAGGAATGAATGTAAGTCAGTGTTCCTCCTTCTCTGGGAAATCATGTCTTGCCTGTGTTCCTCCACATAAGATGACGGGTACTCACAAAGTGTGTTGCTTTAGCAGTTTCCAGCAGGGATTTTCTGCCTTTGTCCCTTCAGACCAAGGGCTGGTGATAAAGCAGTTGCTGCTACCCTTGGTTCCAGCATAATTCCTAGTAATGCTCATATGTTCCATCCATACCTTTGTAATTAGTCCCTTTGTAAATAATCCCTTCCTGAACTATCCTAATTTTAAAGTGGCATCTGTTTCCGGTTGGAAGCCCAGTGGATATGCTTTACTCTCCCTACCACACCAACACAAACACAGGACCAATATTTTAACTTATTACTGGAAATCTCAATTTCAGCAGGGGAAGGTGGTGTTCTCAGGCTCTCGCTGAGGTTCTTCCTATGCTTTAAGTTCTTTTCTATTGATAGAATCAGTACTACTCACTTTCCTTTCTGACTGGTCTTTGGTATTGATTTGTGAAACTTAAGGTGATTTTATTTTCTCACTTATTTTATTCAATGTTGGGGCTTCGTTTATAGTTTTATGTGTAAACTGGATTTTTCCTTTGAGCATTTTATTTCTGAAATTTTCAGAAGTAAATCTCTCTTAGTCAAACATACAAAATACAAACATAGAAATGTTCATCTTTGTTTTAGTTAAGGGTGGACGCTTCTCTCAGTTGGATACTCTCAGTTGACTTTCTGCTCCCTAAACTGTTAAGATGTTTGACAATTGCTTTGGTTTCGATTTGTTGATATGAAACAGCATTTTTCATCTAACTGACATCACAAAATTGTGCATTTCATTTTCAAGTATAAACTCATCTTTACTGTATGCTTCCCTTACATTTTTAAAAAATCAGAATAAAATAGTCTCTGCTAACCAGAGAAGTTGGTGTGCAGAACGTGCTTTATTTTCAAGTTGACTGTTTAGAGTGGAGAAGATATGTAGGAGGGGGTTGGTGGAACTGTCACTATTAGAACTATTACCAGTCACTGCTCTGACTGAAGCAGGAGGGTATTTGATTAACTGACTACAAGAGAGAGTTCAATGATTCATGAGGCATCAGAAAGAGCTATTTTTAAAAGTAATTTTTCGAATAGTGCTTAATGAGGAACATAACTGGAAATTGGGAAATCTTAAGTGTATTTAAGAGTCTTGATCATATATTAGGTTGTGGTGTTCAAACAAGTTATAAAATGCTAAAAATAAGTGACTTTTAAATTCATATTTGAATGGAACTAATATAACAATTAGCTATGTAGTTTAAATAATGCCAAATGAGCTACTTTGATTAACGTCAGTAGGAAAATAGTTTCCATTGAAACCTTTCACGTTATGGCTACTATACTCAATTTTTAAAAATCAACGAATATTTTTGAGTCCCTGACTTTGAGGCATATAAAATATCATGGAAATATCTATTGCATGCCAATTAGGTGGATGGCAAGAGGAACACTTAGTATAGTCATTAGGAGGCAATGAGACTTGTTTTACATTATGACAGTGACACTTTTCTCTCTTGGCTGAAATCCCTATTCAGAAAGCTGGGGAAATCACTCCAGATGTGTCTGTCATTCTAAATTCTAGCTTGCAGGCACTCTAGCTATTTTAAATGAAAATGATTTCTCATTAGAAAAGAAGAAAAATCAACAAAAATCTCTTTCTTTGTGCCCTAAACACACTACCCCAAAATTCTGGCCAGTAATTGTAGCTCTTCTAGAGTCTGTTGTTCTAGAAATAAAATATTAAAGATTAACTTTATCAATTTACCCTTCAGTAGCTTCTACATGCACAGAGCTTTATCCTAAATCTGAATCTTGTTCTTATAGAATAATAACCTATGTGTGACAGAGAAACTGTTATGTGCTCAACAAATCTATGTTCTTTTCCTTTTGGATAAACAGCTGAGCCACATTTCCTGAGCACTCCTGCAATTAGATGAAGGCATGTGGTTAGTCTTAGTCAGCAGAATATAGGCAGAAGAAATATTTGCAGGCCTAACCTCTAAAACCTCTTTTTCAGTCCTTTAAGTGGGTTCTGATTCTTTCTTCCCTGTGGAAAAGAAAAGCAGATGATTCACTGGAAGGCTTGTGTGCCCTAGGGGATGGTGAACACACTATTTGGAAGAAACATGGGCTCCTAATTAAAAGCATAGAAGATAATTGGACTTGGATGAGTCATGAAACTTTATTGCACTCAATCACTAAGTTGTTAGGAATTTTTTTACTGCTTTTTGTCTACTCTTTGGAACTCGACATCTATCCACAGAATAAAGGAGACAATAGTACTGACAATTTGTGGATTTAGTGACTGGAAAGTCATCTCAACCTGGTGCCTTACTTACTGTTTGGGAGAACTTGTAAGAGATTACCTTCTATTTGTCCAGGTCTAGCAAAGGCTTTTATTACCCTACCCCTAGTGCTCTTCAACAGGATACCTAAATCACCCTCAGCTTTCAATGACAATGAAAATTTACCAGCTCCTATTCTCTCCATTCTGGTTAAAGCTATGCTTGCAGTATGCATACCTGTTTATAGAATGTATGTCTTACCTCTCATACCCTCACCCTGCCTATATAGGGTGCATTTATTTTATTTATTTATTTGTTTGTTTGTTTATTTATTTATTTATTTTGAGACTTAGTTTCACTCTTGTCCCTCAGACTGGAGTACAATGGCACGATCTTGGCTCACTGCAACCTCCGCCTCTTGGGTTCAAGCGATTCTCCTCCCTCAGCCTCCCAAGTACCTGGGATTACAGGTGCTTGCCATCACACCCAGCTGATGTTTGTGTTTTTAGTAGAGACTGGGTTTCACCATTTTGGACAGGCTGGTCTCGAACTCCTGACCTTAAGTGACCCACCCACCTAGGCCTCCCAAAGTACTGGGAGCACAGGCGTGAGCCACCGCACCAAGCCTATGGGGTGCATTTGTACTCAGCTCACTGGTCAAACCTTGCAAATAAGTCTTCTCTTTTCCCTTCTTTATTAGTTTTGTCTGGCTGCTCCTCTTCTGTACTGACAAGACATACTCCGTACTCACAAAACATGTCACAAAATCTACATATTTGTATCAGAACATCCTCAAAGAGTTCCTTCTAGGGTATGACCTTTTTGCAGCAGACATTATAATACCAGATCTTAGTACAGTATGTGTACTGAGTAAACATGGCATTCATTTTTTCAATTTTCCCTGGTAACGTTGGTAAAAGTTTCGGAATCTTTACTATAAAGTCGGTATAGATGAATACTTTGTTTACATGCCAACCAACTTCAGGACTTTCAAAGTTTTATGTAATTAAATTGTAATAAACCTTTTAATTTTGGAACGATACAGACTCCGACTGGTGTATCACTCGGGGTTCTTTTATTTGGCACTATCTGCTAAAGAGGCCACTCTCACTGCTGCAGGATGGCGCTAATGTTGGAAATCTCTTTGTCTTAGCTCTACAGAGAAAAAGACCCTGGCCAAGTTTCCCGTCTTAGGTTTGTGGCCTTGCTACCTAATACAGTAGAGAGAAAGAAACTTGCCCACTTCCATTTCTGTTTGCAGTGAGAAATAAAGCACTCTGACCTACCATTACTGTGTATAATGCAGGATTCATCCGATGTAAAAATGAACATTCTGATACTGGGCAGTGTCCCTCCACCTCCATGGTAATTTAAAAAAAAATGTCATTTATGCCTGTTTTGATCACCACAGTGCGTCTGTGTCTTCACTGGGCCTCAATCTTTTTGAGTCTGAATTATTCTGACAGTTGTTGAGGATGATATCTTGACAGAAAAGACTTTACAAATTATTCCATAAAATTTTATAAGAAATGAGACCTATTGATGTGAATTTCAGTGCAAAAGAAGACTATTGAACTGTACTCTCTTGCAATACTTCAAAGGGAGAGATGTGCCTAATGTAAATAGACAATTATATAATTTGAAAAAACGTTTTAATTTTTTATGTATTTCTCTAATTTTAAATTGATTGTGTAAAACTTTATTGAATACTGTATCATTCCTATTCAGAGATTACATCATTTGGAGCAAAAATGTGACTAAATATAAAAATATGTATCAAAAGACTCTCAGCACTTTGGGAGGCTGAGACGGGGGGATCACGAGGTCAGGAGATTGAGACCATCCTGGCTAACACGGGGAAACCCCGTCTCTACTAAAAAATACAAAAAACTAGCAGGGCGAGGTGGCGGGCACCTGTAGTCCCAGCTACTCGGGAGGCTGAGGCTGGAGAATGGCGTAAACCTGGGAGGCGGAGCTTGCAATGAGCTGAGATCCGGCCACTGCACTCCAGCCCGGGCGACAGAGCGAGACTCCGTCTCAAAAAAAATTAAAAAAAAAAAAAAAAAAAAAAAGGAATATGTATCAAAAGACTCTCCATATGAATTGAGGTAAAACAGATTACATATAACTTTATCATACCTGGTTTATACTGTTTAACTTCATGATGTGTTTATATTGTCTTTCTCATTTTTAATAGGTAATATCATATCAAATCAATTAGAAAAAAATGGAAATTTTATGCAATGCAATTTTGTTCATTAATATTTAGGAATTGGGTTCTATATGCTAATGCAATATCATCATTATCATCCTCACACCACCTTACTTTTTTTTTTTTTTTTGAGATGGAGTCTCACTCTGTCACCAGGTTAGAGTGCAGTGGTGCAATCTCGGCTCAATGCAACCTCCACCTCCTGGGTTCAAGCAATTCTCCTGCCTCAGCCTCCCGAGTAGCTGGCACTACAGCCACGTGCCACCACATCCAGCTAATTTTTTTGTATTTTTAGCAGAGATGGGTTTTTACCATGTTGGCCAGGATGGTCTCTATCTCTTGATCTTGTGATCCACCCACCTCTGCCTCCCAATGTGCTGGGATTACAGGTGTGAGCCACCGTGCCCAGTTTCCCAGCTTACTTTTTAAAAGTGCATTACTCTTCAAATCACTTTCATGTTTAGTAACTCTCACGTTCCTCACAATTTCTCAGTAAAATCAATAGAGTAGGGTGATAATTTCCATTTGTCAGAAGAGGAAACTGAGACAAGCTTCGGTGACTTATCTATGATCACAAAGTTTTTTTTTTTTTTTTTTGAGACGGAGTCTCGCTGTGTCTCCCAGGCTGGAGTGCAGTGGCGTGATCTCGGCTCACTGCAAGCTCTGCCTCCCGGGTTCACGCCATTCTCCCGCCTCAGCCTCCCGAGTAGCTGAGACTACAGGCGCCCGCCACCACGCCCGGCTAGTTTTTTGTATTTTTAGTAGAGACGGGGTTTCACCGTGTTAGCCAGGATAGTCTCGATCTCCTGACCTCGTGATCCACCCGCCTCGGCCTCCCAAAGTGCTGGGATTACAGGCTTGAGCCACCGCGCCCGGCCTATCACAAAGTTTTTAACAGAGCATATACTAAAACACCAGCCTTCTGACTTGAAACCAGTAAGCTATGCATTCCAAAACAAGGTATATCAAGTGTATATATTGTGAATAAGTAGATAAGGTAAAGCCATACAATTACCTAAAAATGTAGGGTAACTAATATCATCTTGATGGTTTCAGTAGTAAAAAAGACAAAATGTCTTTGGACAGAAATTGTTATTTGATTTTTTGTGTGTGTTTTATATACTTGATTATTGAAACGGCAGCTAACACAAAAAGGTGTCAGTGACTGCAGCTATGTCATAGTTGCTCCAATCTTTCAAGTATTTTAGTAATAACATAGTATTAGCTAACAGAAATATAGAAGTAATTGCATGCTGGTCACTAATCTATGCACTCTAAATTGGCACATTTGATTTACATTACAATTCTATGAGGTAGATAGTATTTTTATTCCATTTAAAAATCAGGAAACTGAGGCTCAGGAAGTTAAAATAGTTTTCCCAGGGTCACAAAGAAGTTGCAGAACTGATATTCAAACCTGGGCAGCTTGACTGTAGTGTCTTCCCTCTTAAGCACTGTAATATACTATTATCCACATTTTATGTGTATAGAAAATGAAGTGCAGAGATTACCTTGCTCAAGGTCAGGAGTCAGTATGTAAACTCTGAATCTGGATCCAGAATACAGGATCTTTTTTTTTTTTTTTTTTTTTTTTTTTTTTTTTTTTTGAGACGGAGTCTCACGCTGTTGCCCAGGCTGGAGTGCAGTGGCGCGATCTCGGCTCACTGCAAGCTCCGCCTCCCGGGTTCCCGCCATTCTCCTGCCTCAGCCTCCTGAGTAGCTGGGACTACAGGCGCCCACAACCGCGCCCGGCTAATTTTTTGTATTTTTAGTAGAGACGGGGTTTCACCGTGTTAGCCAGGATAGTCTCGATCTCCTGACCTCGTGATCCGCCCGCCTCGGCCTCCCAAAGTGCTGGGAACAGGATCTTAACAATTATGCTATACTGAAAAAATGACTGCTTAAAATTCTTAATTACACAGAGATTTCTTTATTCTATTTATTGACAACTATGGGTAATTTTGTGCCCTGGAGAGACATTTGACAAAGACTGAAGACATATTTGGTTGTGAAAATCTGAGAAGGTGTGGGCAGAAAGGAGGAGGAGAGGCTGACAACTAGTGGGTAGAAGCCAGAAATTCTGGTAAACATCCTATCATCTAAATTGCAACTCCCTACAACAAAGAAGTATCTGGTCTCAAATTTCAACAGTGCTGTGATTGAGAAACTTTGCTTTATTTTTACGATTATTATCTTTATGTAGCTATAAACAAGGTGAAGCATGTTTCTGGGTATCATTTAGTTTAGAGGGGGATATGCTAATAATGTTAAATGAAACAGTAGCACAATTTAAAAGCCTAGAATAATGTACGTTTAAAAACTGTCTTTAAAATTTATACTTAACTTTTAAAATAAACTGGAAAAAAACATGCTCAAATCCTACAATACAGCCATCCTACGGGATGAAAACTGTTATTTTTGTAATTTTTTCTTTTCTAGTGAGCTTCCAGTCCCTCATATAATGCCGGTTTTGTTCTGCTATATGAGAAGATTGGTGAAAAGGCAAGCCAGGTAAGCCACCAATTCCTTGAGAATCAATGAGAGGATTAAAGTGAGAATTCTCTTCCCTGCACAAATCCAGAGGGTAAATTACTACATGTTTCTGGGCTGAAAAAAGAAATTTTGAGTTGATTTGTTTTAGCATCACTTCTTTAAAAAAATACACTTTAATTATTAAGTTACTTTTATATTGGTCAATATTTCAGAATTAACAGTTTGCGTGGTACAAAGGCAAATACACATAGGAAATCAATAAACATTACTGGATGATGGTGATGATGATGATAATGATGTCAATGAATAAGCTTTGGAAATACATTTATATATAACAATATTAGCTTAAATGTTTCTTGTATTTAAAGTCATGAAAAAATAATCCCACTTACAAAATACAGAAGCTAATAAACTATGTACATGGTAGTTAATTTATAACACACAACCAAATCTCACTAATTTACAACTATGAACATGCAAATGATGCATCAAAATATTTTTCAGGGTATTTTAAACAAAGGATTTTCTTACTGCAGTACTTGCAAGTACTTTCTTACGGCAAGTACTTCAGTAAGAAAATGCTATATATAAAAATATATAGTATTTGGTCAGCAAAGGCCTCAAGGAGCAAATCCATTGAATAATAATATAGTTAGTTCTTCTTAGTGATTATAAAACTACAAAATAATTGCAGATAAATAATTAAGGAACTGATAATGAAAATCAGAATAACTTACAAAGAATTATAGTTTAATAGGTACTGCCTTATAAGTTTGAGTATACTATGTCAAGAAAAAGAAAGAAAATTGTACTGAAACATTTGCTAATCATAATTTTATTTTTCATTGAGTGGAAAACATAGACTTAGCCCTAAATGCTGTCAAATTATTTTGTATTAGAGCTCTTTGTTACCTTGCAACTCTAACATAAAAGGTTACATTATTTTCCTGTCCAATTCATTCACAGTTAAGGTCATTTTATGATGCTCAATGATGCTATTCTAAGACAATTAAAGGGTGGAGAATAAATAAATCTTCCCTTCTTTTCTATTTCTTTCCATCTCCCAGTATCCACCCTATTAACTTTTCTATACTAAATGATAAAAATACTTACAGCACATCAGCAAAAAGACCTTGGAAGAGGTCATAGCAAATAGCTACCACAGAGACTGGGAACGATGCATATCTCTCACTTATGTGTGTGGAGGGGGTCGGGGATGGCCGCGTCAGCGTGCTTTAAATGCATAACGGGAAGGAACTGCTCTCACTTAGATCATATTTAAGGAACAGGTACATTATTAACTTTCTACTTGGAACAGGCACCTAGTCCTCTGCTTTGACATGAGCTCAGAAATAAGGCCCCTCACTGATCTCTGTTTATTTATCTTGCTTCCCTGGTTCTCCTTCACCTATGGCTACGAAAAAAGACTTCGAAGGGCAGAATGTGGACTGGTATCTCTGACAACACAGTTTGCTTGATCGCTCAAAATACTAAAACCCATTAATAAAAATGCAAGATGTGATTTTACAAAAAGAAGTGGAGAAGACACATGGAAGATGACAGTATGGCTGAAGCACAAAATGTAGGTCTAATGAAAAAAAGGAAGATGAGCTACTGTCTTTTAGGCAAGATTAAATTCTTTACCACTTACATGGTCTATGAGATTATCACTAATATACTAAAACATATGTCTTCTCTTCAGTAATTTCCAATCTTCTTACTCTCATTCGCTGTTCATGGCACAAATGTGAAGACAAGGATAGGTCCAGCGTACCACGGTATATTTTCATCCAATTTCCTCCTGTTAGATCAGATTATGTTTCATCCAAACCACTTCCCACTATTGATCTCATTAAAACATTTATCTGGAGACAGTAATACTCTCCACAATGTAGCAATAAAAAACACAAAATAAATTGGACAAGGGCAAGGGGAGAATTAAAATAATTGTTTAGTACTTATTTCAGTTTCTGGATCCAGAAATTCTTTGTAATGCCAATGGAGTCATTCAGAAATTCTTCAAGTAAGGTTAAAATAATTTATGATCCTCCCTTCATTTAACAAACGTAGTACTCCCATGGACACGTCAGTTCTTTAAACACATTTTAAGCTATTTACAAATCAGGGGGCAATTGTGATCCTTTTTTCTAGATTTGTCTTTCTCCCTTCTTGTTAAAAAATGTAAACTTCTTTCTTTTTAAGGCTAAACTTTCTGTGTCTTCTAGAACTTCATCTCTTTAATGTATCTCCTTTTTCTACCATTAATCTGTTTATTTCTGTTAAATTCTTATTACTCCACACTGTGCCCAAGACTTCTCTTCCCTAACAAAGCAATACAAAATCTCTACCTGTAATCCAAACTCTCAATCTGATTTAGGGGTTATCTGCCTGCAAAGAACAGGAACCTGTTAAAAAATGTTAAGGTATGAAGGAGACATTAAAAATGAGTTGTCTTAAAAAAAAACAAAAGAGAGTGCCAAAAGGATTTTAGGTGAACTGGAGATCTGTAAGGCAGCTAGATTCTCCCATAAGTGTGTGCACACATGCATACATGCATATACACACACAGAAATGAGGTCATATATATGTATTTTTCAGTAACTTGATTATTGATTAAAAAATTTTTTTACAATAAACTGAATAACATTCCATGAATTAAATGTTCCATAATTTACTTAACAATTTCCTCGATTAGCAGTTATGTATCTTGTTTTTAACTGTTACCCCCTGCCCCACCCCCGAGAAGGAGTCTTGCTCTGTCGCCAAGACTGGAGTACAGTGGTGCAATCTTGGCTCACTGCAACCTCTGCCTTCCGGGTTCAAGTGATTCTCCTGCCCCAGCCTCCCGAGTAGCTGGGATTACAGGCACCCACCACCGAGCCCAGCTAATTTTTGTATTTTTAGTAGAGACAGGGTTTCACTGGGTTGGCCAGGCTGATCTCGAACTCCTGACCTCAGGTGATCCGACTGCCTCAGCCTCCAAAAGTGCTGGGATTACAGGCATGAACCACCGCACCCAGCGTTTTTAGATTTTTAAATACATTTCAAATATTGCTGCAATAATTTATACCACATCTTATGGTATGTGTATAAGTTTTTCTGTCAAATACAATACCATAAGTAAAATAGTTTTGTCTAAGGCATGCACAAGAGTTTTAATAGATTTTTTTTAAATTATACTTTAAGTTCTAGGGTACATGTGTACAACATGCAGGTTTGTTATATATGTATACATGTGCCATGTTGGTGTGCTGCACCTGTTAACTCGTCATTTACATTAGGCATATCTCCTAATGCTATCCCTCCCCCCTCCCCCCACCCTATGGCAGGCCCCGGTGTGTGATGTTTCCCTTCCTGTGTCCAAGTGTTCTCATTGTTCAATTCCCACCTATGAGTGAGAACATGTGGTGTTTGGTTTTCTGTTCTTACAATAGTTTGCTGAGAATGATGGTTTCCAGCTGCATCCATGTCCCTACAAAGGACATGAACTCATCCTTTATAATGGCTGCGTAGTATTCCATGGTGTATATGTGCCACACTTTCTTAATCCAGTCTGTCACTGATGGACATTTGGGTTGGTTCCAAGTCTTTACTATTGTGAATAGTGCTGCAATAAACATATGTGTGCATGTGTCTTTATAGCAGCATGATTCATAATCCTTTGGGTATATACCCAGTAATGGGATGGCTGGGTCAAATGATATTTTCAGTCCTAGATCCTTGAGGAATCGCCACACTGTCTTCCACAATGGTTGAACTAGTTTACAGTCCTACCAACAGTGTAAAAGTGTTCCTATTTCTCCACATCCTCTCTAGCACCTGTGGTTTCCTGACTTTTTAATGATCGCCAGTCTAACTGCTATCTCATTGTGGTTTTGATTTGCATTTCTCTGATGACTAGTGATGATGAGCATTTTTTCATGTGTCTGTTGGCTGCATAAATGTCTTCTTTTGAGAAATGTCGGTTCATATCTTTTGCCCACTTTTTGATGGGGTTGTTTGTTTTTTTCTTGTAAATGTGCTTGAGTTCTTTGTAGGCTCTGGATATTAGCCCTTTGTCAGATGAGCAGATTGCAAACATTTTCTCCCATTCTGTAGGTTGCTTGTTCACTTTGATGGTAGTTTCTTTTGCTGTGCAGAAGCTCTTTAGTTTAATTAGATCCCATTTGTCAATTTTGGCTTTTGTTGTCATTGCTTTTCATGCTTTATTCATGAAGTCCTTGTCCATGCCTATGTCCTGAATGGTATTACCTAGGTTTTCCTCTAGGGTTTTTATGGTTTTAGGTCTAACATTTGTCTCTAATCCATCTTGAATTAATTTTTGTGTAAGGTGTAAGGAAGGGATCCAGTTTCAGCTTTCTACATATGGCTAGCCAATTTTCCCAGCACCGTTTATTAAATAGGGAATCCTTTCCCCATTTCTTGTTTTTGTCAGGTTTGTCAAAGATCAGATGGCTGTAGATGTGTGGTATTATTTCTGAGGGCTCTGTTCTGTTCCATTGGTCTATATCTCTGTTTTGATACCAGTACCATGCTCTTTTGGTTACTGTAGCCTTGTAGTATAGTTTGAAGTCAGGTAGCGTGATGCCGCCAGCTTTGTTCTTTTGGCTTAGGATTGTCTTGGCAATGCGGGCTATTTTTGGTTCCATATGAACTTTAAAGTAGTTTTTTCCAATTCTGTGAAGAAAGTCATTGGTAGCTTAATGGGGATGGCATTGAATCTATAAATTACCTTGCGCAATATGGCCATTTTCACAATATTGATTCTTCCTATTCATGAGCATGGAATGTTCTTCCATTTATTTGCATCCTCTTTTATTTCACTAAGCAGTGGTTTGTAGTTCTCCTTGATGAGGTCCTTCACATCCCTTGTAAGTTGGATTCCTAGGTATTTTATTCTTTTTGAAGCAATTGTGAATGGGAGTTAACTCATGATTTGGCTCTCTGTTTGTCTGTTATTGGTGTATAAGAATTCTTGTGATTTTTGCACATTGATTTTGTATCCTGAGACTTTGCTGAAGTTGCTTATCAGCTTAAGGAGATTTGGGGCTGAGATGATGGAGTTTTCTAAATATACAATCATGTCATCTGCAAACAGGGACAATTTGACTTCCTCTTTTCCTAATTGAATACCCTTTATTTCTTTCTCCTGCCTGATTGCCCTGGCCAGAACTTCCAACCCTATGTTGAATAGGAGTGGTGAGAGAGGGCATCCCTGTCTTGTGCCAGTTTTCAAAGGGAATGCTTCCTAATTTTAATAGATATTGTCAAACTCATATTTGAACAAGCTTTATCATATTATACTCCCAGTAATCTGGTATGGTGAAATCTATTTCCCAATATTCTCATCAACAGTGGATATTATCAATGTTTTAAATATTTGCCAAGGTAAAGCATAAAAATCAGTAGCTCACTGATGCTTTATTTTCATTATTCAGTTTTATCTTATTTTCAATTTTTATTTTATTGATTACTAATGAACCCATGTAATTTTTGCACATCTATTTGTCCATATTTATTTCTAAGAGTTATTGTTGCTCTAAAAGACCACTATATATTTACGTATATGTTACAATTATCTTTGGCCTCTCTTTTTACCATACAGACATTTTACATTTTTATGTAGTTAAATTGGTTACTATGTTATCTGTGGCTTCTGGGTTCTGTATCATAATTAATAAGTTCTTCTGTGCTCTGGGATTAAAATACACAATGAGATTCTTCTGATATGATTACAGTTTCATCTTTAGGATTTAAAGCTTTACTCTACTGGAATTTATTTTTGTTTAAGGTGTGAAACAGATTGTCCAAACTTATTTTTATTACTAAATAGTTTTCCAAACATGTATACAATATTTCACTCCATTTTTTATTATATAAAATGCTACTTTTATTGTACATTAAAAAAAAAAATTCCCAAAACTCTACCTACTTCCCCACCAACCACTCCAGCCCTCTGGTAACTATCATTTCACTCTCTAATTCTTTGAGAACAACTTTTTAAAATATCAGTGACATCATGTGGTATTTGTCTTTCTATATCTGGATTCTTTTCAGTTGACATAATGACCTCCACGTTCATACATATCTCAAATGACAGAATTTTTCCCTTTTGTCTTTTAATGGTATTCCGTTGTATACATACACCACATTTTCTTTATCCACCCACCTATTGATAGAGATAGGTTGAATCCATATCTTGTAAATAATGCTATTGTAAATAATGCTGCAATAAACATGGTAGTGCAGATATTTCTTCGACCTACTGACTTGATTTATTTGAACATGTACCCAGCAGTGGAATTGCTGGATCATATGGTAGTTCTACGTTTAATTTTTTGAGAAACCTCCATTCTGTTTTCCATAATGGTGGTACCAATTTATATTCCCACAAAGAGTGTACAAGAGTTTCTTTCTCTTCACGTCTTCACTAACACTAATCTTTTGTGGTTCTGATAATAGACATTCTAACACATATGAGGTGATACCTCATAGTTTTAATTGGTATTTGCCTGATGATTAGTGGTTAAACTTCTTGTTTTTTTTTTTTTGTTGTTGTTGTTGTTTTTTAAATCAGTTGACCATTCATATATCTTCTTTTGAGAAATGTCTGTTCAGGTCCTTGACCCATTTTAAGACTGGATACTTATTTTATTGGTATTGAATTGAGTTACGCAGGTAATTTGGGTATTAACCCCTTGTCAGGTGTACAGGTTACAACTATTTTTTCCCATTGTGTAAGTTGTTTCGTTATTCTGTTATTGATTTCCTGGCTGTGTGGAAGCTTGTTAGTGTAATGTAATATCATTTTTCTATTTTTACTTTTGTTGTCTGTGCTTTCAGGATCATATCAAGAAAAAATCATTGCTCAGACTCATGTCATGTAGCTTTTCCCCTATGTTTCCTTTCAGGAGTTTCAAATTTTGAGGTCTTACATTTAAGTTATTTAGTTTATTTGGAGTCAATTTTTGCATACAGTATGAGATAAGGGTCTAGTTTCATTCTTCTGTGTGTGGTTATCCAGTTACCCAGCACTATTTATCAAAGAGAATGTCCATTTCCCATTGTGTGTTCTTCACACGTTTGTTGAAAATCAATTTTCCATAAATATGTGGATGTATTTTGGGGCTCTATTTTCTATTCCAGTAGCCTATGTCTCTCTTTTTTTATATCAATACCATACTGTTTTTATTACTACAGCTATGCAGTATATTTTGAAGTCAGGTAGTTTGATGTGTTCAACTTCATCATTTTTGCTCAAGATTGCTTTGGCTACTTGGGGTATTTTGTGCTTCTATACAAACATTATCACTGATTTTCATACTTCTATGAAGAATATAGCTGGTATTTTGATCTTATTGTATTCAGTCTTTGGTCACTTTGAGTAGTATGGAAACTTTAACAATATAATTCTTCCAGTTAATGAGCCTAGATATCTTTTCATTTATTTGTATCTTCTTCAATTTCTTTCATCAATGTTTTACAGATTTCAGGATAGAGATCTTTCACTTCCATGGTTAAATTTATTTCTAACTATTTTGGTTTTGTAGCTATTGTAAATGGAATTATATTCTTTATTTCTTTTTCAGATAGTTTGCTTTCAGTGCATAGAAATGCTACTGATTTTTGTATGCTGATTTTGTTTCCTGAAACTTTAGTGAATTTGTTTATCAGTTCTAACAGACTTTTGGTGGAGTCTTTAAGATTTTCTATGATCATTTCATCTGCAGAGATGGTTTGACTTTCTTCTTTCCTATTTGGATGCATTTCATTCCATTCTCTTGCCTTGTTGCTCTGGCTAAGACTTAAGAGTTCTATGTTGAATAGAGGAGGCAGAAGTGGGCATCTTTATCATTCCAGATCTTACAGGAAAAGTTTTCACGTTTTCTTGTTGAGGATGATTATAGCTGAGGGTTTGTCATGTATGGTCTTTACTGTGTTATAGTATGATTATCCTGTTCT
Organism: Macaca thibetana thibetana; assembly: GCF_024542745.1. Taxonomy (NCBI): domain Eukaryota; kingdom Metazoa; phylum Chordata; class Mammalia; order Primates; family Cercopithecidae; genus Macaca; species Macaca thibetana. The sequence continues at coordinate 89,061,509 of NC_065598.1, read as the reverse complement.
TAATTGGTTGAGAGGTTTAATTGTGTGAGGATGTTTTGTTAAATGCTTTTTTATGTATATTGAAATGATGTAGGTTTTTTTCTTTCATTCTATTAATGTGATGTTCCATATTTATTGATTTGCTTATCTTGAATCATCTTGTTTGTCTAGAATGAATCCCACTTGATCATAGTGAATAATCATTTTAGTATACTGTTGAATTCAGTTTTCTGGTATTTTCTTAGACTTTTCGCCTTTCTGTTCATCATGAATATTTGTCTGTAGTTACCTTTTTTTGTAGTGTATTTGTCCAGCACTGATATCAGGGTAATGCTGGCCCCATAAAATGAGTCTGAAAGTGTTTCCTCTTCTTTAACATCTGTGAAGCATTTGAGAAGAATTGGTGTTAGTTCTTTAAAAGTTTGATATAATTTAGTAGTGAAGACATCAGGTCCTGGGACTTACTTTGATGGGAGACATTTTATTACTGATTCAATCTCCTTACTCATTATTGGTGTGCTCAGATTTTCTACTTCTTCATAGTTTAACATTGGTAGATTCTATGTGCCAAGAAATTAACTTATTTCTTTTAGATTATCCAATCTGTTGGCATATGTTAATGCATAATAATCCTTTATGATACTTTGTATTTCTGGTTTATTGGTTATATTGTCTTCTTTTTCATATCTGATTTTTTTTAATTTTCTCTCTCTTTTTTTAACTTTTATTAGGTTTGGGGGTACATGTGAAGGTTTGTTATGTAGGTAAACTTGTGTCACAGAGATGTGTTGTACAGATCATTTCAACACCCAGGTATTAAGTCCAGTACACAATAGTTATCATTTCCACTTCTCTCCCTCCTCCCACTCTCTACCCCCAAGTAGACCCCAGTGTCTATTGTTTTCTTCTTTGTGCTCATAAGTTCTTATCATTTAGTTCCCACTTACAAGAGAGAACATGAAGTATTTTATTTTCTGTTCCTGCATTAGTTTGCGAAGCATAATAGCCTCCAGCTCCATCCATGTTCCTGCAAAAGACATGGTCTCATTCTTTTTTTTATCACTGCATAGTGTTCCATGGTATATATGTACCACATTCTCTTTATCCAGTCTACTGTTGATGGTCATGTAGGTTGCTTCCATGTCTTTGCTATTGTGAATAGTGCTGCAATGAACATTCACATGCATGTGTCTTTATGATAGAATGTTTTATATTTGTCTGAATATATACCCAGTAATGAGATTGCTGGGTCAAGTGGTAGTTCTGCTATTAGCTCCTTGAGGAATCGCCATACTATTGTTCCACAAAGAGTGTATAAGTATTCCCATTTCTGTGCAGCCTTATCCACATCTGTTATTTTTTGACTTTTTAATAATAGCCATTCCAACTGGTGTGAAGAAAGTGGGCAAAGGACGTCAACAGACACTTCCCAGTATTCCCTCAGTTGTAGGGAATAATTAGTCCTAGAATGAGCATTACTATTTTCCTAACAAATCTTAATAGAAACACCAAAAATATCATGTTATTTCCAAATAACTGCCACCTAGGATGAAACTAAAATAATATTTATAGGACCAAAAAGTTATTCAGCACTCAACAGTATAACATTCATAATGTCTGTTTTCCAGTAAGAAAATGACCAGTCATGCAAAGAAGGAAGATGTGACCCATAATGAAAAGATAAATCAGTCAACTGAAAATCTCCCATAACTGACACATATGTTAGAATGAGCAAAGGACAACTATATATCTGTGTGTATGCACATATATATTCTGTATACTTAAAAAGTTAAGACACATGGAAGATGTGAAAAAGATTCAAATTGAATTTCTTGGCATGAAGAACACAATATTTGAAATGAAAACTGTAACTTTTAAGATAAAAGATATTCTGGATGAGATAAAAGGCAGACTACACATTGACATATATTAGTGAAATTTAAGACATAAACGCAGAAACTATACAAAATGAAACAAAGAGAAAAAGTATTTAAAAATAAGAGCATCTGTGAATGGTGGGATAATTTAAGAGGACTAACATAGTTTTAATTACACTTCCTACAGGAAAAGAAAGAGAGGCTGAGACAAAAAAAAAATGTGAATAAATAATGTCTGCAAATTTTCCTAATTTGATAAAAACTATAAACCCACATATACAAGAAACTCAAAGAGACCTGAAGAAAATTAACCAAGACATGTCATAATAAAACTGCTCAAAACCAGAGATCAAGACAAAATATTGAAAACAGTCAGAGAAAATAGACTATGTGATAATACAGTGGCATTCTCTAGTGACTCACTCACTCAACCCCAGTCTCAGAGAAAGCTGTAATATAAATAAATGCTTAGGTGCGTGTGCCTTTGGAGCATATGCTAAACTGCTAGGCTTGGGTGACAGTGAAAGTGGCGTTGGTGGTGAGGATGATTATACCTCGGAAATTTTTTGTAACTGTGTCACTCAGTCCCTAGGCTTAAACCATATACAACTTGCATTTTTGTTACTTGCTGCTACTAATATTTTCACATACAAGTCTGAATTTTGGAGATATATATGCTGTATTTTCTTTCAAAGACATAGAAACGCATTTCTACTATTGGAAGGATATGGATCACAATATAACATGTAATTACTCATTGTGTTTATTTTCATGACTGTCAGCTACAAATTGTGTAGATACTGACATTCAAAATACATTAAGATATTGATACTAATAGAAAGAATCTAGAAAAAATCTCCCCCAAATTCTCCCATGTAAATAAGTGTATGGGTGAAAAGTATGAAATGTTCATCAACTATAGATTCTCTGGAAAACCTCTCATGGACTATAGTTCAACTGTAATGAATTATTAAATAGTCAATGAAGTGGAGTCATTTCCTTGCTATTCGTTTCATTTTTATCCTACAATCTTACAAAGTACCTTATACTCTAGGATGGAATTTCAAAGAACGTTTCACTCTGTCTTGTTTTTCTATCACTACTCCTTGGACGTATCTCTGCTATTATTCACTGAGTCGAGATTTTAAAACCATGCCTCTGTAACATAGACTAAAAAACTAGTGAATGGAAAAGAGTTCTCTGCATTATTTTAAAATAATCAGAAAAAGTAACATAATCAAATAGAAATATGAAAGAGAAGTTCATACAAAAGAACAAATGTCTTAAAAACATATGTAAAGATGTCCAGCCATATTTATAATCTAAGAAATACAATAAAACAGCAATAAGATAGCAACTTTGAATTGCTGAATATAAAAAAAATTTTATTATACTCAGTTTTTATGAGTATGACAGAAAGAGGCACTTCTACACTTTGTTGCTGGGAGTAAATTTGAAATAAACTTCTCGGAGACCAATTGAAAAATTGCAATCAAAATTAAAATGCACATGCCTTTTCAACATAATGGAGGCTGCTTAAATAAATCGTGACACATGTATACAATGAAAACATTCAGCCACTATTAATGAGACAGACTGGTATATGATGACTCTGTAAATGCTTATAAGGAAAATAAGTTGCTGAATACTTTGTATTTGGAAAGCAACTCTTCATGATTGTTACCATTGTGGGAAAAATGGCAATGAGATAGTGTGGTTATACTTGTATTTTTCTACTATTTTTCCTTTGAAATATTCATCCTGACTACATATAATTTGCTTTAAGAGATGGGATCTCACTATGTCCTTTTGGCTGGTCTGGAAGTCCTAGCCTCAGGTGATCCTCCTGCCTCAGCCTCCCAAACAACTGGAATTACAGGCATGAGCTACTGTGCCCAGCTCCCACATATAACTTTTATGGTAAAAACAAATGTATGTTGAAGAGTCAGCAATGACTTTGATGGCACAATAATCAGTTTTTCTTTTTCATTTTGATGAAAAAAAGTGAATTTTGTATTATAGAACAAATAAAACTATTATGGATGTTTATGTTTTATTGTATTTTGACAATTCTACAATTTTTTAAAGTTAAAATACTTCCCCCTCAATAAGGTTGGAAGTGCTTAGCCTTCTCCTTACAATCCCAAGTTTCTGGTATGAAATTAGTGATGGACTATTTCTTCGCTCAGTTCAAACTCTGGATTAGGAGAACAAATTCTAGAGTCAAGATTCCTTAGATTCAGGTATCTCTGAGTCTATCCATCTTTGTGTCTGTAAAATAGAGTAATAATAACATCCACTTTATGAGACTCTTGTTAAGCCCCAAATAGATTAATTTATAAAGTTATTAAAACATAGTGAGTGCTAACCAAATGCTAACTACAATCGATATCCTTATTGATTGATATATGTTAATTAATTAATATCCAATATAAGAGTTTAACTAACCAATGCATAAAAAATTGTTTCAAACATTTGACAAAAGTCTTTCACACTTTATCTCATAATGCAGTTGATATATTTAACTTATGCCTTTAAAACAACGGTGCACACAGGCCGGGCAGAGTGGCTCATGCCTGTAATCCTAACACTTTGGGAGGCCATTAGAGACCAGCCTGGCCAACATGGTGAAACCCTATCTCTACCCAAAATACAAAAATTAGCCGGGCATGGTGGTGCATGCCTGTAGTCCTAGTTACTCAGAACGGCAAGGCAGCTGAATTGCTCGAACCCAGGAGGCGAAGGTTATGGTGAGCCCAGATCATGCCACTGAAGACATGCCTGGGAGACAGACAAAACTCCATCTCAAAAAATAAGTAAATAAATATTTTTAAAAATGGTGCACACAGTAAACTCAAGTGAAGTTAGATATCATTTATTTGTAGAAAATGTCAAGAAACACAATGGATTGTTACATCAGCAATTGGACACACTGTGTTGGTGGGTTAAATTCATCAGCCCAGAACTCTAAATTTCACGCTAAGATGATCTTAGAGGGCCAGCACTGAAATAGTTCTCGGTATAGCATAGAAAGCATGCATTTTCACATGTAATGGCATATAATTATGTCTGCCTAAAATGTCTTTGTCCCTTTTGTGAGCTGGCAAACCTTACTCTTCTTTCAAACCTAGTTAAATAATAACTCTTCTCTTGAAATCTTGTCCAATTTTCAGTGACAGAATTAGTTTTTCTGTCCTTCCAGTTACATCTTGTTAATATCAATGTAATAGTACTTACCATTTTTTTCTTTTTGCTGTAATTATCAGCTTACATGTCTTTTTCTGCTCACCGATGGTGAGCATCTCAACAGAAGGCATTATTCCTTATTGATTGTTGGTTCCAGAAACCTCATGCCATTAGTACAACATGAGATTCCGACAACTCCATCAAAAGATAAAGATATCTGGAAATCTTGTGATTCAAAGAATCAAACTAGTGATAGCCACAGCATGGATGTGACAGCAATTTGTGAACTTTATCAGTGAGGTCTGTTAATTATCGACACCCAAAGTTAGTCCAGGAAAAATATCAAATTAGTATTCATAGTACTTGCTAGCTTGGTTCCTGGAGTTTGAATCCCTGTTCCATGACTTACTGTATTATTTTGGGAAAATGTATTAACTTTTTGCAAGTCCATCTGTAAGATGGGGATCATAACAGTACTAACATTTTGGGGAGTACTTTTGAGAAAACTAAATTTAAAATTTATTTGTAAAGCACTTAGCACATGCCACATATAGTGCTTCATAAACAAAGAAACTCTTGTGAACCTTTTGTGTCTCCGTTTTTTCGTGTGTGAAATGATGATATTAATAGTATCTAACTATGATACTGTTGTAATAATTACAGGAATCAATGAATATAAATTTTTAGCACAGTTTCTGGTAAGAAATTTATAAGTATTATTATTATTAATCATTATTAATGGTATAATCATTAATAAGTAAACATAAACATAATAGAATAAATTATGAGATTGGCGCAAAAATAATTGTGGTTTTTGCCATTGAAAGTAATAACAAAACAATTTCCTAGTTTAAAGCAGTAATCTTCCCCCTACACCCAGAACTTTCAAACTTTACCCTTCTGAGCACTGGAGACTCTAGAAACATCTGAGAAATTGCTATACAAAAAAAGGGAGGAAAAAGTGTGAAGCTCAGACCCTCCAACCTATTTCAGTCAGAGAGGTTTGCTTATCGTTTTTCTATATATGAGATTTTACACACTATTTTAAAAAATTACTTCAATAAACCTTGCAGCTTCCCTAAACTCACATGCCCTAATTGGACGGAACTGAGAGCTTTAATCAATACAGCAACTGTACCACACACTGTTCTGCTGAGCTATGTACTCACTGAGAATTGAAAAGCCCAAACCCTCTTCTCAGGTGACATTAACCTTTTATTCATAACAGAAACATGAGAACATTATTCTCAATAAGATGCCTTCAAGGAAATTTGAGGTAGTTAATCTTAAACCAGCCTCAAATGGACAGCGAAGATTCAAACAAGTTCTTAAACATGAAGATTTACATTGTGGAATAAATACTGAATACATTTCTTTTCCAGTTCAGAGTACTCTATTCTACTTGTTTCTATTAGACCCGCTAGGGTTAGTAGAGCCCCTTTTCTCTTATATTTCTCGCCTGAACACTTTCTTTCCTTTAAATCTGTCTTCTTATGGTATCCAACTTTCCCCACACTGCACATACATACCTGTGATCATTTTATATTTACTCCAGGTTTTCTTCATTCTCATATGACTTTTCTCAGGGGACAGTGACTGAGTGGAACAAATAAGTGGAGACACACCATGGTTTTATGATATTAAGGATAATGTTTCCATTTCGATTTTTGGCATTTTTTTCTTAGACTTTGCAGCATTTCACTGACCTTTTTGAACTTACATGATGAGCTTCAAATTTCAGGGAACAAGAAAGCTACCATAGCAAAATATCTTATTCCCATCTAAATTTTCCTTGACTCATCCAGGCACAGTACTGATAAAATAAATAAAAATTGTTCTCTTCATTCCTCTGATCCAAGGATGGAATAATAAGAATTGTAGTCTGTGGAATTTTTAAGGACCTAGAACAATAACCACCCTACATTAACTGAGAGAATTTTTACACCATAGAACTGAATGTACATCACATTATACTTTTGCAGGCTAAGAAGACAGCATCAGAGTTAATGTCTGTTAGTTAAAATTCAGTATGTAAGTGGATATGCTTATATGATAACTATAAACATATATATCAACATAGATTAATCATAACCATATATATTCAATAAGCATAGATGAATCCTACAATGTTTTACATACTCAGTTTTATAATTTCACAAAGCCTTACTTGATATTTCAACTCACAATTCTTATTGTGCATAGATGAGGGTTTCCACACATTTTTATGCTCACTGTTATCAGTGAAAACATTTTTAACATATACATCAATATATAGAAATATATGGTATAGACATATTCTATGGTAAATCATAAGTCATATCCAAAAATAAGACATAAAAGAAAGATTAACTTATTTCAAAATTTTATGTTTTTGCATTAAAAAATCTTGCTGCACAGAAATATTAGTAATTGGAAGAATAGATAAATAAAACAAAACCCAACAGTATGTGGCTTACAAGAGACTTAACTACAAGAGCACAGAAAGATTTAAAGATTAATGATTTAAATGAAAAGGATTTACTGTGCAAATGCAAATCAACATAAGGACAGTGCAATTGCAGTCAGTTCAGTAAGAAAATATGGCAGCTATAAATTGTATATGACTAATAAAATTGTTTCAAGATATACAAGCAAAAATTAACAGAATTACTTGAACTCAATAGATTAAGCAGTAATCACATTGTTTAAATTTGATATACACATATATAGATATATATGTGTATATAAAATATACTAAAAATAACAGTAACAGAAAATACTTCAATTTCAAGTGTACATGTATGCTTCACCAGAATTGATCATATCTTTAGACCATTAAGCATGTCTTAACAAATTTAAAAGCTTGAAATCATAATGAACATGTTGTCTGGCCATAATGGAATGCGAAAGATGACTAGAAAACATATAATTACATAAAAATAAAGCCACACACCTCTAAGTAAGCTGTGGGTAAAAGAAGAAATTTCACTGGAAATCAGAAAATGCTTTAGAATGAATGAAATGGAAATAGCAACTTTCAAATCTGTGAAATGCAGCTAAAGCCATGCCATACTTTAGGGAAAAATTAATAACCTTAACTATATTCATTAAATAAAAGGAAATGCTGTAAAATTAATGATTTAAGCATCTAGCTCAATAATTTAGAAAATGAATGGAAAATGAAACCTGAAGAAAGTAAAAAGGAAGAAAAAAATAAAAATAAGAAGAGAAGCTAATGGAACCTAAAATGACATTACAATAGAGAAAATAAGCATGTACAACTATTTCTAGAGAAGAGTAATACAATATTTAATCCCTAGTAAGACTGATCAATAAAAAAGAGAAAACACAGAAGTCAAAAATGAAAAAGGGAACGTAACTATAGAGCCCACAGAGATTTCAAAAGTAATGTGAGAATATTAACACTCTTGTGCTAAAATATTTTAAAATTCAGATGAAATAAGATGTTCTCTTCAAAACTGTACTCACTAAAACCAATATAAGAAGAAAAAGAAAATCTGGGGAGTAATACATTTATTAAAGTAATTGAATCTGTAATAAAAAACCTTACTACAGAAAAATCAAGACTGAAGTGGCAACAGCAATGAATTTTTCCAGCTACTTAAGAAATAATTAACGATAATTTTATGTAAACTCTTCCAAGAAATCGAAAAAGAAACACTTTCCAACTCCATTTGAAAGGCCATCCAAACCTGTATATCAAAACCAGAAAATGACATTATAAAAAACAAAAATACCAGACCACTCTTCCTCATAAACATAGATACAACAATCCCCAAAGTAGTAGCATATTAAATACAGTAATTGTGTTACTTTTCTATTGCTCTAACAAATTCTCACACTTACAGACTTAAAACTACATACATTTATTTTCTATCAGTATCTGTGGGCCAAGAATCTAGACATGGCTAAACTGCCTCCTCTGCAAAGCCAATATCAGTGTGTTGGCCAAGGCTGCATTCTCTTCTTGAGACTCAACTGGTGGCAGATTCACATCTAAACTTACTCAGATCATTGGAAGCATTTATTTTCTTGCAGTTGTAATATTGAGGGTTTTAGCTTTTTGCTGGCTGTTGGCCAGAGGCACTGTCAGCTCTTAGAAGGTACCTGGTCTCCTCTACAGTCTCTCTTACAACACTGAAACTTGCTTCTTCAAAGATGACAAATCAGAAAGTTAGTTGACTAGCAAGAGAGAAACTTATAATTACAGGAGTAACATTCCATCACCTTTGCCATATTCTATTGTTTAGAATCAAATAATCTATCCTGCCAAAACAAGAGGAAGGGATTGACTATATAATAGTATGAACACTAGGAGGTGGACATCATGGAGACCACATTACAGTTTATGTGACACAGTAACATGAAATAATTATACGTTATGACAATATTCCGTTTATTTAAGGAATGAAAAGTTGGTTTCATATTTGAAAATAAATCCAATGTAATTGGTTTCATGAGATAAATCATCTAAACATCTCAATATATGGCAAAAAAATCTGATAAAATTTGACACCCATTCATGATTTTTTAAAACACCTTTAAGAAAACTAGTAATAGAAGGAAACTTTAAAAGGTCTTAAAAAGGTCTACAAATCAAATCAAAGTACAAAAATTACTACAATTAACAGTAAAATATTTAGAGTTTCTTTTCTGAGATAAAAAGGTTGCAGTTGAGGTCTGTTGTCATCTGAAGCTTCAACTGAGACTGGAGTATTCACTCCCAAGTTCACTTGGATGGTTGTTGGCAGGTCTCAGTTCCTTGCTGTCTAGTCCTGAGTCTCCTCAGGACTTGGCAAGTGGCCCCCTTCAAAGCATGTGATCCAAGGGAAAAAAGAGGGCCCAAGATGAAAGCTGCACTCTTCTGTAAATCTCCAAGTGGATGTCATAACTTATATTGTATTCTATTGGTCACACAGCCAAACCCTGATACCATGTGGGAAAGGAGTATGCAAGGGTCCAGGAGAAAGGGAGGCATGCAGAATCGTTTTGGAGGCTAGTTACTACAAACACTGTTCTGGAGTCCTAGCTAGTGCAATAAGGAATGAAAAAAGAAACAGTTGTATAAATTATTTTTATGATAATAAAGTCAAAACCATGATTGCCACCAACAAAATAGGTTGTTTTCAAAAACCATGAGGGAGCATTTTGGAGGTGACGGAAATGTTCCAGAACTTGATTTAAGAGTTGATTATCCAGGTATATACATTTATCAAAACTTACCAAGTGTACAGTTGAGAACTATATATTTTACTGTTTGCAAACAATACTTTAATAAAATAAAATGCTTACAAAGGAATAAGCATTTGTTTGTTTTGCAAATTCTTACCTTTACCTTATAAAGTGAAATGATTTTACATCATTTTTTCAGTTTCCAAATAATTTGTATAAGATATTATCTGTTTTATGGAAATTGATAAAACTTTGTATAAAACCACCTTGACATGGTATTTGCTCGAGGGGATACTTGAGAACCAATTTAATTTCATCAATGTTTCTTTATTCCAGTTCTGTGAAATGCCTATCCATGCCTCACACAATTTTTATGATTTGCTATAAACCCATTACAAATTTATTGGTATTAGTTTAATGTTCTCAAGAATTTGAAAGATCTCTACATTATATATAGTCATGTTACCCTTTTCTTGCTTAAAATATTTTGCATTTGTGAAAACTTTATTTGCTGTCAGTATTGGAAGACACTTTTATATTCTATTATTATTTGTTTTATTGATTAATGCCATTGCTTTTTATTTCTATATCACTAATTTCTGTCCTTAACATTTCTTCCCTTTATTTTGGGGAGGTTTACTCTCATGCTTTACTAGCCTCAAATTAAACACTTATCTCTTTTCCTTTAATAGCATATTGCTCATAATTAATATATTCAATGATATATATTTTCTAGTAAATATTTTGCATCATCCCACAACATTAATAAGTTGTATTTCAGTCATAACTCAGTTCTAAATACTGAATGACTTCCTTTTTTAACACTTGAGTTAATTATGTATGAGATTCAAATATATATGTATATATTTTAATATATACATATACATTAGACTGTATATTTATTTTCTTACTTATAATTACATTTTTATGGTCAGAGAATAATTTACAAAAATTGACTCTTTGGAAATAAAGAGCACTTCTGTGGCATAATATATATGGAATTCATAGAAATCTTTAATGCATGATTTAATAGAATGTATTTTTTCTATTCTTGCTTCCACTTCTTCACTATTATGAATAGTGTTTCTGTGAATACATGTATATATACTAATATAGGTATATAAAAGTTCTGAGGTAAATAACTAGGAATGTGATTGCTGGATCATAAGGCTTCCACATGCCCCATTTGACTAGGCAATTTCAAACTGTTTACAATAGAAGTTTTTACTTCCTGTTTGTCCGCATTCTAACTTTATTTTCTTTACTTTTGTTTATATATATTTAATAAACGTAAAATTGCATTTAATTGTAATTTCATTTTATTTTGTTTCGGGAGGGGTGGGATTTTTTGTTTTGAGATGGGGTCTCACTTTGTCACCCAGGCTGGAGTACAATGGCTGATCTCGGCTCAACGCAACATCCGCCTCCTGGGTTCAAGCGATTCTCCCACTTTAGCCTCTGGAGTAACTGGGACTACAGGCACATGGCATCATGCCTGGCTAATTTTTGTGGTTTTTTTGGTAGAGACAGGGTTTCACCATGTTGGCCAGGCTGGTTTCAAACTCCTGACCTCAAGTGATCTGCCTGCCTCGGTTTCCCAAAGTGCTGGGATTAAAGGTGTGAGCCACTGTGCCCGGCCTAATTGTAATTTCATTTTGCATTCTCCCAGATTACTAAGAATGTTAAATATCTCACATTTTTGCCAATTTGGTCTTCTGTAGTGTGAAATGCCTCTTCATGTCTTTTGTCCAAATTTCTATGGAATTAGTTTTTATTTCCTTATTAGTTTGTAGTATTTTTATATGTTCTAGATACTAATCTCTTTTTTTTTCACTTTTTCCTCAGATTTAATTTCAGATGGTTTTTGCTACCCTTATACAGACAGAAGACTTTAATAAAGTCCTATTATACTTTCCCCATTCGTATTTTCTTTGCAGTCTTTTTTATTATTATTATACTTTAAGTTCTGGGAAACATGGACAGAACGTGCAGGTTTCTTACATAGGTATATACGTGCCATTTTGGTTTGCTGCACCCATCAACCCGTCATCTACATTAGGTATTTCTCCTAATGCTATCCCTCCCCCAGCCCCCGACCCCCCAACAGGCCCCGGTGTGTGATGTTCCCCTCCCTGAGTCCCTGTGTTCTCATTGTTCAATTCCCACTTATGAATGAGAACATGAAGTGTTTGGTTTTCTGTTCCTGTTTTGGTTTGCTGAGAAATATGGTTTCCAGCTTCATGCATGTCCCTGAAAAGGACATGAACGCATCCTTTATATGGCTGCATAATATTCCATGGTGTATATGTGCCACATTTTCTTTATCCAGTCTATCATTGATGGACATTTTGCTATCCCCATTAAGCTAACATTGGCTTTCTTCACAGAATTAGAAAAAACCACTTTAAATTTCATATGGAACCAAAAAAGAGCCCATATAGCCAAGACAATCCTAAGCAAAAAGAACAAAGCTGGAGGCCTCACAATACATGACTTCAAACTATACTACAAGGCTGCAGTAACCAAAACAACATGGTACTGGTACCAAAATAGATATATAGACCAATGGAACAGAACAGAGGCCTCAGCAATAACACCACACATCTACAACCATCTGATCTTTGACTAATCTCTTCTTATTACATATGTTGTAAATATCTAGTTCCAGTTTGTATAATGTCTTTTTGCTTTCTTTTTAATGGAAAAACGTTTTTAATGTTAATAGTCTTATTTCTAAAAGTTTTCATTTACATTTTATGCTTTGTGTTTATTTTTAAAATCCATCTCTTAATCTCTTTATTGAGATAATAAGCACATTATTTTATATTGCCTTGCTTTTTAAATTTTATTTTGATATAATTTTATACTTATAGAAAAGTCACAAAAATAATACAAAGATTTACTTTATCCCTTTACCCATTCCCCAATACTCACCACTTAATGTTTACATTTACTTTATATTTTATGTTTTTCTCTGTGTGTATATGTGTGTTGTATGTATGTCTATATGTGTGTTATTGCTTCCTGAACTGTTTGGGAGTTGATTACAGACATGTTAAACCTTTGTCCCTAAATGCTTTAGTGTGAGTTTCCTAAAAACAAATTCCTCCTATTATATAAACACAATTATCAAAAAATGGAAATTAACATTGTTTCCGTACTATTGTCAAAACTTGAGATTTCATCAGTTGACCCAAGGATGTCCTTTATTACAAAAAAGAAATCCTGTGTCATGTGTTGCATTCAGTTGTCACCTTCCTTTAGTTATCTTAATTTGGACTAGTTCCTCAGTCTTTTTTATCCTTCTAAATTTAACTGTTTTGACTTACCCATTTAAGTTTTTAATTTATCTGAAAATGACTTTTGTACAAAGTGTAAGGAAAGGGTACTATTTTCTTCCATATATATGTAACCAATTGTTCCATCACTATTTACTGAAGAGTGTATCCTTTATCTAAAGGCCTGCAACGTTTGCTCTTTCATAAATCAAGTTCCATAGACATGAGGATTACATTTAAATATCTTCATTCTCCTATTTTATCCCTGAACAAATTCCTTTCCCTGAACAAATTTCATGCAATCTTATAACTTAACATTTATAATAAGACTTATTATGTGGGAGAGCAATTTATCTATCTTCTTCAAAAAGAAGCAATGTTAGTTGGGTATTTGCTTTTTCTGTATGACATTTTTAAAATTAGCAAGTCAAATTCCATAAAAAGCTTTGGAATTTTAATTAGTACTGTGCTGAATCTAATTATAAATTTGGAGAGTTGGCATCTTTAAAATATTGAATTTTCCTATTCATTTACTTAGAGCTTTTTACATGTCTTTAAAAAAATTTACAATTTTCCATATTAAGATTAAGATTTTTTATTAGATTTATTTGTAAATACTTCTCATTTTGGATGCAATTATACAATTTATCATTTATTTAACTGTTTTTTTTTTCTGATTTTTTTTTAATAGAAATGCAATTAACTTTTGGCTGTTGATTATGTGCCCAACAAACTTTCTGAACTCTGTCATGCATTTAATCATTCGTTTATGCATTCATTTGCGTTTTCTCCATTGCCAATTGTATTATTTGCCAACAATTCTTTTCTTTTCTTTACAATTCCTATATATGTGATTCCTTTTCCCTATCTTACTTTTATGGTTATTATGTCTACTATAATGTTAAAACATATCAGTAATGGCTGACAACCTTTGTTTTTTATCATAAAGTTTCACAATTTCATCAAGTATGACATTTTCTCTAGTTTATTTTAGGAGATACCCTTTACAAGATTAAGAGTTTTCTGGTAATAATCTCCTAAGAGTTTTTAGCATGAATGAATGTTAAGTTTTATCAAATAAATTTTCCGGATATATTCAGATTATTATTTTATCAGATATATCAGATTATTTTATCAATTAATTTACATTAATTGTTTTCTTTATATTAAACCAACTTTACATCCAAGAACTACCACAGAAACATACCAGGAAAGCTAAGAGAACCCACAGACCCTTTGAAGGAACTGGATAGCCACTGCAGGCTCCCTGAGATGCTGAAAAACTGTGAGTCTGCCTACCCTTTCTCAGCGTGGAGGCCAGTGGTCTGGGCAAGTTCCAAGTTCTGGCCACTGGCTGCCTGGAAATAGACTCCGTGCTGTTGGCAGGGGCACGATGGGAGTGAGACTTTAAGACTGTGTACTGCATGGGAAACGAGTGAGGCCTGTGACTGCTGGCTATCTGCCACTTCCCTGGCAACTTATATGACTCAGCAGAGGGAGGCATAATCCTTGTAGGAACATAACTCCAATGGCCTGGGAACCATATCCCATTCCCCACAGCAGCCACAGCAAGCTCTGCCTAAGGCAAGTCTGAGCTCAGGCATGCCTATTCCTGCCCCCACCTGGTGGTCCTTCTCTACCTTCCCTGGTTGCTGAAGACAAAGGACACAATCTCTTGGAAACTGATGACCCCTCCCACTCACTGAGAAATCAGAATACTTAACCAGGTGACCACAGGGCCAGTTTACATCCTCTCTGTTGTACCGTAGCTGATGCACTCTTGAAAGTGCCACCTCCTAGCTGGAGGTCAACCAACACAACTGACAAACTAAACAATAATACAACCAAGGACTTTCACAGAGCCTACTTCACTCCCCTGCTACCTCCACCAGAGCAGGTGCTGGTATCCATGGCTGACAGACCTGAGGACAGATCACATCACAGGACTCTTTGTAGACACCCCCCAGTACCAGCCCAGATCCTAGTAGCTCCGCTGGGTGGCTAGACCCGGAAGAGCAAAAACGATCACTGCAGTTTGGCTCTCAGGAAGTCCCTTCCCTAGGGGAAGTGGGAGAACACCACAGTAAGGGAGCACTCCATGGGACAAAATAGTCTGAACAGCAGCTCTTGCGTCCCAGATCTTCCTTCTGACATAGTCTACCCAAGTGAGAAGAAACCAGAAAAACAATTCTGGTAATATGACAAAACAGGGTTCTTTAACATGCCCAATGATCACACCAGCTCACCAGCGATGGATCCAAACGAAGATGAAATCTCTGAATTGCCAGAAAAAGAATTCAGAAGGTTGATTATTAAGTTAATCAAGGAGGCACCAGAGAAAGGTGAAGTCCGACTTAAAGAAACCAAAAACATGATACAGAATATGAAAGAAAAAATCTTTGGTGAAATAGATAGCATAAATAAAAACCAATCACAGCTCCTGGAAATCAAGGGCACACTTAGAGAAATGCAGAATGCACTGGAAAGTCTAAAAAATAGAATCAAGCAAGGTGAAGAAAAAACTTCAGGGCTCAAAGATAAGGCTTTTGTATTAATCCAATCCATCAAAAAAGAAAAAAATAATTTTAAAAAATGAACAAAGCCTCCAAGTTTCGGACTATATTAAGCATCCAAACCTAAGAATAATTTGTGTTCCTGAGGAAAAAGAGAAATCTAAAAGTTTGGAAAACGTATTTGAGGGAATAATCAAGGAAAACTTCCGCAGCCTTGCTAGAGATCTAAACATACAGATATAAGAAACTCAAAGAACATCTGAGAAATTGATCTCAAAAAGATTGTGGCCTAGGCACATAGTTGTCAGGTTATCTAAAGCCAAGAAGAAGGAAAGGATCTTAAGATCTGTGAGGCAAAAGCATCAAGCAACCTGTAAAAAATAAATCCTATCAGACTAACAACAGATTCCTCAGCAGAACCCCTACAAACTAGAATTGGGGTCCTATTTTGAGCCTTCTGAAACAAAACAATTATCAGTCAAGAATTTGTATCCAGTGAAACTAATTTTCATACATGAAGGAAAGACACAGTCTTTTCCAGACAAACAAATGCTGATAGAATTCTCCGCTACCAACCCAGCACTATAAAAAATGCTAAAAGGAGCTCTAAATCTTGAGACAAATCCTCAAAATAAACCTCAAAATAAAAAGAGAGAAGACCCAAATAAGCTCAATTAGAAATGAAACGGGAGATGCTACTACTGATAACACAGAAATACAAAAGATTATTCAAGGCTACTATGAACATCTTTACATGCATAAACTAGAAAACCTACAGGAGATGGATAAATTTCTGGAAATATGCCAACCTCTTAGATTAAACCAGGGATATATAGAAACTCAGAACAGACAAATAACAAGCAGTGAAATTGAAATGGTAACAAACAACAATTGCCAACAACAAAAAAAGTCCGGGAACAGACAAACTCACAGTTGCATTCTATCAGACATTCAAAGAAGAATTGGTACCAATCCTATTGACACTACTACAAAAGACAGAGAAAGAGGAAATCCTCGCCAAATACTTCTGTGAAGACAGTATCACCCTAATAAAGGACGTTACAAAAACAGGAGACTACAGACCAATATCCCTGAAGAACGTAGATGCAAAAATTCTCAACAAAATGCTGGTTTACAGAATCCAACATCATATCAAAAAGATAATTCACAATAATCAAGTAGGTTTCATACCAAGGATGCAGGGATGGTTTAACACCCAAAAGTCAATAAATGTGATGCACCACATAAATGGAATTAAAAACAAAAATCACATAATATATATAAATGCAGAAAAGCGTGTGACAAAATCCAGCATCCCTTTATGATTAAAACCCTCATGAAAATTGACATAAAAAAGGCATAACTTAAGGTAATAAAAACTGCCTATGACAAACCCACAGCCAACATTATGCTGAATGGGGAAACGTTGAACGCATTCCCCCTGAGAATGGGAACAAGACAAGGATGCCCACTTTCACCACTTCTATTCAACATAGTACTGGAAGAGCTAGCCAGAGCAAACAGACAAAATAAAGAAATGAAAGGCATCCAAGTTGGTAAAGAGAAAGTGAAACCGTCAGTTTGTTGATAATATGACGATATACCTAGAAAACCCTGAAGACTCATCAAAAACGCTCCTAGAGCAGGTAAATAAATTCAGCAAAGTTCCAGAACACAAAATTAATGTACACAAATCAGTAGCTCTGCTGTACACCAACAGAGTCCAAGCTGAGAATCAAATTAATAACTCAAGCCCTTTTAAAAGAGATGCAAAAAAATAACCTTAGAAATATACCTAAGGCGGTAAAATACTACTACAAGGAAAACTACAAAATACTGCTGAAAAAATCATAGATGACACAAACAAATGGAAACACATCCCATGCTCATGTATGGGTAGAGTCAATATTGTGAAAATGACCATACTGCCAAAAGCAACCTACAAATTCTATGCAATTCTCGTCAAAATACCACCACCATTCCTCACCAAACTAGAAAAAAAAAAATCCTAAAATTCATATGGAATGAAAATAGAGCCCACATAGGCAAAGACATAGTAAGGAAAAAGAACAAATCTGGAGGCATCACATTACCCAACTTCAAGCTATACTATAAGGCCATAGTCACCAAAACAGCATGGTACTGGTAAGAAAAATAGGTACATAGAAGAACGGAACAGAATAGAGAACCCAGAAATAAAGCCAAGTACTTAGAGCCAACCGATCTTCAACAAAGCAAACAAAAACATAAAGTAGAGAAAAGACACCCTATTCAACAAATGATGCTGGGAAATTTTGCCTAGCCAGCCACATGTAGAAGAATGAAACAGGATCCTCATCTCTCACTTTATACAAAAATCAACCCAAAATGGATCAAATACCTAAATTTAAAACTTGAAACCATAAACATTCTAGAAGATAACATCAGTAAAACCCTTCTAGACATTGGCTTAGGCGAAGACTTCATGACCTAAAAGCAAATGCAACAGAAACAAAGACAAATAGTGGGACTTAATTAAAGTAAAAAGCTTCTGCACAGCAAAAGAAATAAGCAGCAGAGTTAACAGACAACCCGCAGAGTGGGAGGAAATCTTTACATTCTATACATCTGACAAAGTACTAATATTCATAATCTACAAAGAACTCAAATCAGCATGAAAAATAAAAACAAACAATCCCATCAAAAAGTGTGCTAAGTGTATGAACAAACAATTCTCAAAAGAAGATATACAGATGGCAAACAAGCACATGGAAAAATGCTCCACATCACTAATTATCAGAAAAATGCAAATCAAAGCCACAATGCAACACCACCTCACTCCTGCAAGAATGAGCATAATCAAAAATTCAAAAAATAATAGATGTTGGCGTAGATGTAGTAAAAATGGAACACTTTTACACTGTTGATGGAAATATAAACTAGTCCAACCACTATGGAAAACAGTGTGGAGATTCCTTAAAGAACTAAAAGTAAATCTACTGTTTGATCCAGCAATCCCATTGCTAGGTATCTACCCAGAGGAAAATAAATCATTACACAAAGAAGATACTTGCAGAAACATGTTTATAGCAGCAGAATTTGCAATTTCAAAAATATGGAATCAGTCCAAATGTCCATCAATTAATGAATGGATAAAGAAAATGTGATATATATGTATACCATGGAATACTACTCAGTCATAAAAAGGAAGGAAATAATGGCATTTGCATTTGCAGCAACCTGGATGGAATTGAGACTGTTATTCTAACTGAAGTAACACAGAACATAGATCCCAACATTGTATGTTCTCACTTATAAGTGGGAGCTAAGCTATGAAGACACAAAGGCATAAGAATGTTACAATAGACTTTAGGGACTTGGTGGAAAGTGTGGGAGGGGTGAGGGATAAAGGACTACACACTGGGTATAGCATACGCTGCTTGAATAATGGGTGCACCAAAATCTCAGAAATCACCACTAAAGATCTTACTCATGTAACCAAACACCACCTGTTCCCCCAAAACCTTTTGAAATAAAAAATATTACTTAAAAATGTTATATAATTTAATTCTTAACAGTGGCTACGTTTAACAGTTAGCTCATACACATACCACATACAAAAAAAAGTTCATCGTCCTGTGTTAAACCTAAATCAGTCGTAATGTAGTACATTTTTTTTTTTTACATCTTTTGCTGGATTTCATTCCCCTGTAATTTAAGATTCTTTGTATCTGTGTTGTTGGTTACTTTAACCTATAAATGTAATAGATAAGATACAATATAATATACTGTAACAAATATCGCCAGAAAATATAGTGGTTTAAATGAAATATAATAGAGATTCTTTTTTCTCCAGCTTAGTAGTACAGATGTAGGTGATCCGAGTTGATAGCTTTGCTCTACCATATCAAAACACAGCTTCCCTCTTTGGACCCAAACTGTGTCTTCTAGTTCTTGGTATCCTATCCACATTCCAGTCTGTAAAAAAGGAGAAAAAATGAATCCATGCCCCTTTTTTTAGGTCACTACCAGGAGGTGACACAAAAAGCCCCTGTTCATGTGTCATTAACCAGAAATTAGTCATGTAGCCACACCTAGCTGCAAGGGTGGAACAAGAAACAAGAACACTTGGACAAAGGAAGGGGAACATCACACACCAGGGCTTGTCATGGGGTGGGGGTGGGGGGAGAGATAGCATTAGGAGGTATACCTAATGTAAATGACGAGTTAATGGGTGCAGCACACCAACATGGCACACGTATACATATGGAACAAACCTGCAGGTTGTGCACATGTACCCTAGAACTTAAAGTATAATTAAAAAAAGAAAAGAAAAGAAAAGAAAGAAATGTAGCTGACATCTGGGAAGTCATGTGCCCAGCTAAAGCTTGAGAGTTCTGTTGTCATGAGAAGAAGAGAAGATACTGATGGACAACTAGAAGTTTTTGACACAATTTTCTTTCTTTTTTCCTCCTTATCTGGCTTTGATATCGAAGTTATGCTAGTCTCATAAAATAAGTTAGAAATAGCTCCTTATTTTTGATTATCTAGAAGAGGTTGCTTAATATGGTGTTTAAATATTTGTTTAAGCTCTCCTATAAAGCCAACCGAGCATGCTGTATTCTTTGTAGAAAGATTTTAAAATATTGATTCTATTTCTTTGTTTTAAACCATTGACGATTTCTGTTTCATCTTAAGTCACTTTTGGTAAGGTATATCATCCTAATCATGTAGTTTTCAAATGTATTGGTATAAGGTTTTAAATTTTTTTTCTTTCTTTCTTTAGTAATCTCTAAAGTATCTATGGTTTTCCCTCTTTTTATTTATGATACTTACTGGTTGTGACTCTTATGTTTATCATAATTAATCATACAAAAAACTTGAAAATTTAATTGATATTTTCTAAACTCCATCTTTTGGTTTTGTTGATCCTCTCCCTTGAATGATTATTTCCCTTTTCATTTATACTTTGTTTGTATTTTTAATTCTTTTTACTGTCTTTGGCAATATTCTTCCTTTTCAAATTAACTTATCTATATGCTCAGCTAATTAATATCAAAGTGTTCTTCATTTGTAATGTAAACATTTCTAGGGGAAACGTAACCCCCACAGACTTTTAGCTGGAATGGGCTCCTGTGACAAAAGACACACTGACTAGAGAAAAAAAAACATAAGTTTAATAATATGTACATTTTACATATACACAGAAGATACCCAGAGAATGAGTAGTGCTCAGAAAGGTAACTTTGAATTCCAGCTTATATAGGCTATTCAAGCAAGAACAGTAAATTTATAGAGAAGTAACAAAACTAAGAAAAAAAGGACTTTGTGTCTGTATGGGCAGCAACTTGTGGAATAGTAAATATAATTACATGCTCCAGAATAATGTTAAGGTGAAAGATTAATATATGCAATGTTATATATTTTTCTAAGAAATGTTTCACATAACGCCACAATATTGATAAATTGCATTCCAGTCATAGCTCAGTTCTAAATAATCATTTTCTCATTTTTAATTTAATTGGCTTTTTATTTTTAATTATAAATGTATTTCATATATTGTGGATATGAGTTCCTTATCAGATATATAATTTGCAAATGCTTTTTCCTTTGCAGTAGGTTGTCTTTTCAATATATTGATATTATTTGCAGCATAACTATTTTAAATTTTGATTAAGTACAATTTATATGTTTTTCCTTCTGTTATCGGCATTTTCACGTCATATCTAAAAAACCATTGTTGAGTCCAAGATCAAGAACATTTGCATCTACATTTTTTATAAAGATTTTATAGTTTTATCTCACATATTTGGGCCGTTGATCCATTTTTAGTTAACTTTTGTGTATGGTTTGAGGTTGATGTCCAGCTTCATTGTTTTGCATGTGGATAACCCATTGTCCCAACATCATTGGTTGAAAAGCCTATTCTTTACTGATTGAGTGGTCTTGGGAACCTTGTTAAAAAGTAATTGGTATTAAATGTAGGGGTTTATTTCTGAACTCTCAATTCTATACATTGGTGTGTGTGCATATATGTACACATACACACACATACACACACATATCTATCTTTATGCCAGTACCACATTGTCTTTAATAGCATAACTTTGTAGTAAGCCTTGTCATGAGGAAGGGGGAAATGAGAAAATGAGGATTAGAAAATAAGGAATCCTCCAACTTTGTTCTTATTTTTCAAAATAATTTTGACTATTCTGAGTCCATTGGACTTCCATATTAATTTTGGGGCCAGCTTCTCAATTTCTAGAAAAGGCAGCTGAGATTTTTGATAGAAATTGCATTGCATATGTACATCACTACTTAATAATGTTTATGCCTTCTTATACCTCCTTGAAAATCTTTTAAAATTTGATTTAATTTTATTTTAAGTTCCAGGTTACCAGTGCAGGACATGCAGGTTTGTTACAAACGTAAGCATGTGCCATGGTGGTTTGCTGCACCTATCAAACTGTTACCTAGGTATTAAGCCCTGCTCCTTGAAGATTTTTAATAGGCTTATTCAATTTTACTTTTTTGAAAGTTGTTCTTTTTTGTCCATGTTTTCTAAATGTAAAAGACTCCCATCTGTTAAGATCAGATTTTGACATTTTCATTAGAAGTCTGGCTCAATTTCAGTAATCAGTTGTGATTTTTAGTTAATAAGCTCAGTTTTTGTGATAGTTTTAAAATCTCAAGGTTAATATGTGTGCATGTGCGAATGTGTTTTCCTTTTGTGACCCCAATCCTCCATCTTTGATCATTCGAGAGTCATAATTACATTATCCACTTGGGTTACTGTTTCAGAACAAGGTTTTATGTTCACAGCTAAGAGTTCTCACCTTATGAGCAAATCATAAGCAACTTGACCCAACCTGCTTGCTTGGCTGTTTCTGCTTACACCCATCACCCTAGGTAAGAGTGTGTTATTGGCTGAGGCTCCACGTTGCAGGTGAAATTTTTTGTAATCTTAATTTATGCGTGGGATACCCCTGTGAGTGGGGATCCTCAGTGAGTGTGTGGGTGGGATCTTGCTCTTGATGTAGGGCCTTTATCATGTATGCTATTGCCCTTTTGAAACAAGAATCAGAGCCGTCTTTGCTTGGTTTTGTTCCTGGAGCCTAGAAAGATCCTTGTTCAAGTCTTCATTTATTACTGATTTTACTGCTTAATTGCTGGTCCATGGAGATGGTTACCTAATGTTTAATTATGAGTGAATTTTAAATGATCTGAGAATCTTTTATCTATCATTATTCTGTGTTGAGAGTAGTAGAGAGTGAGACTTTATAAAAATTCCCAAGTCCATCTTGACTTAATATTTACTTCACAATATACAGATGAGTTAAAGCAGGTATTTACAGAATAACAATTATAATGTAATCTTTCTTTTTATAAAATTATACATGCAAAGTCATACACTTACATGTGAGTATGTGTTATCCAACTCCAGCCTGCCTTTCCCCTTCACCAATGTATTCTTTAAACTGTCTCCAAAATGATCTTGTAAAAATTAGACGTTAGACAAATATTGTTGAAATTAAATTGTTCACGTTATCTGTACCATTTCCATAAATCCTAACATAAGACTTTCACTCTTTTTCTAATCACCTTGGAATATATTATCAAATGTTCCTCTTGAGCACTTTCCCTTCAACTAGGTACTATGTCTTTGATCTATGCTAGCAAACTGGTTTCATTGAAGTTTTTACTTTTGAAACTAATCTTCTCTGCAAGCATAATCAACTATTCTTTTGATATTTATTCTTTATCACAGATTTTATTTATTTATTCTGTATAAGATATTTATTCTGCCACAGAGTGTCCCAGTATCCACCTTATGCTTTGGCAGTATATTTTCAGCAAACGGTTGCAGAGAAATTTCACAGATTGTCCAGAAATAATTGAGCTACAAGTTATGTATTTATTGCTCTGTAATATTAAGAACACCAGAAGTGAGTCTAGCCTATTTTTTTTTTTTTTTTTTTTTGAGATGGATTCTTGCTCTGTCACCCAGGTTAGAGTGCAGTGGCACATTCTCGGCTCACTGCAAGCTCTGCCTCCCTGGTTCAAGCAATTCTCCTGCCTCAGCCTCCCGAATAGCTAGGATTACAGGCACCTGTCACCGCGCCTGGCTAATTTTTGTATTTTGAGTAGAGACGGGGTTTCACCAGCTTGGCCTGGCTGGCCTCAAACTCCTGACCTCCCAAAGTGCTGGAATTACAGGCGTGAGCCACCGTGCCTGACCTGGCCTAACTATTAAATAAGGGGAACACCACATACTTGTATCGCTTTCTGGTGCTGTGCATATTGCCTGTGCTCTGAATTGAAGTCTGGTTTTCCTTTTAAGATTTTTCTTCTGATGGCAATTATGTTTAACAAGCACAATTTTTTGCAAGTATGTCATTTACTTTTTTAAAATAATAATAATCTGGCTTATAGTTCAAAACGTTAGCTAATATTGTGAGATGCAGTCCCTGGTTTCCTTTTATTGTTGTTTACTGTTCTGTTGGTATTCATTTTGCAACCATTGGCCACTTACAAAGTAGCTACAAAGTTAAAAGCTCTTGGAAAAATAAAATTGACTGCAGACTGCTATTAATATGGAGTTACTTTGGCCTGGCACAGTGGCTCACGCCTGTAATCCCAACCCTTTGGAAGGCCAAGGTGGGTGCATCACTTAAGGTCATGAGTTCGAGACAAGCCTGGCCAACAAGAGGAAACTCCATCTCTACTAAAAATACAAAAATTAGCTGAGTGTGGTGGCACCTGCCTGTTAATCCTAGCTACTTGGGAGGCTGAGGCAGGAGAATTGCTTAAACCCGAGAGGCAGAGGTTGCAGTGAGCCGAGATCACACTGCTACGCTCCAGAGCAGGACTCTGTCTCAAAGAAACAAAAATCAAAAACATTGAGTTACCTCAATACACAAAGCCCCAAATAAACAAAAAACTCAAGCAATTTAATTATTTACCCAACTACAATGCTACAATGGAATCAGAATAATGTAATTGCATAATTGGTTGGTAATCTATTTCACCAAATTTTTTTTTTTTTTTTTTTTTGAGATGGAGTCTCGCTCTGTCACCAGACTGGAGTGCAGTGGTGTGATCTCGGCTCACTGCAACCTCTGCCTCCCAGGTTCAAGCAATTCTCCTGCCTTAGCCTCCTGAGTAGCTGGGACTACAAGTGCATATCACCATGCCCAGCTAATTTTTGTTGACAGGGTTTCACTACGTTAGCTAGGATAGTCTCAATCTCTTGATCTTGGGATCCGCCAGTCTTGGCCCCCCAAAATGCTGGGATTACAGGCATGGGCCACCACACCTGGCTCACCGAATTTTTTTTGATAGAAATGAGTGTACTTTACAAGATTCCCTTTTTCATTAATATCTGGAATTCAGAGAACATTTTATTATCACTAATAACTCACATAATCAAGTGGGTTAAAATCAGTCACAAGATGAAGCCATAATACTTTACATTGATCTTTTATAAATTAATTTACCATATTTTTCATCTGTTGCTATAACCAGTAGAGTGTTAGTTGAAACACACCAATAATTATATAATTGTTAGGGCACCATCAGAGTGTCAATTTTCTGATCAGAAACTTCTGTGACTATGGCGCCTTTGTTCAAGTTCTTGTCCTGCATAAAAATCCATCCAATCTTAATCAGTTTGACCTTGAAGTGAAATTCTTATAAACCTTATAACCCTTTACAAAGTTTCGCTCAAGACATGTCAGTGCCTCAAGAAAACCTTGTTGTGTTTTTATTCCAATGTTCAATTTATGGAAAAAAAACAAATAATACCCTTATGAATTTATTCAATATGTTCACACACAGATTTCTTTTTAAATGTTTAATTTTTACAAACCTTCCATAACTTGTTTGAACATTTAGCTTTGTCTTATCTAATTTAAAACAGTCTTTCAACCCTCTGTACTAGGCAAAAATTTATATTCCCATGCCTTCTTATATTTTTTAACTAAAGACACGTTTTACTTTTCTTTCATACCTTGCATGTAAATATTTTCAGTGGTCTCCACTACATGTTTTAATGGTAGCTCTTAGCAATGTTTAATTTTGGTGAAATACTCAGTAAGTTGTTTTGGTTACATACTTAGGTGTAGATAAGATCTGACTATTTCCAGTATAGCTAGGAATGTGGTATATGTCCTCAGGCTTTATCAAACTGTAGAGCAGGAAAGTCGAACAATTTTCAAAAGTCGAAAGTGGTTTATGACCTTAAAGCATTTAACCAACCTGGTTTCTGACTTGCATAATTTAGACCATGTCTACATTTTGAAGACATTTCTATTTTTATTTTACTGATAATTTTAAAGCCAGTCTATTTGCCAAAGTCCTACCTAAATCACATGAATCTGAAAATTGTTTGGGCTTATTTACTTCATTTATGAGCACTCTTTTGTTTATAAGCCAATTTGGTAGACACAATAAATAGCAATAAGTGTACAAATAAACACATCTAGACATGTATACACACACACACGAAGATCCAATAGATTGGAACACTAGTCATGAGATAGCAATCTCTCTGGGCATGGGAATGTAAATTTTTGCCTAGTACAGAGGGTTGAAAGATTGTTTTAAATTAGATAAGATAAAGCTAAATGTTCAAACAAGTTACCGAAGGTTTGTAAAAATTAAACGTTTAAAAAGAAATCTATGTGTAAACATATTGAATAAATTCGTAAGTTTATTATTTAAAATCACTGGTTTTATTATTTGAAAATCACTGGTTTTATTTTCTTTGCCCCAACTGATAATGCAATTAAGGCTGTGAATCAAAATTTTGCATAAAGAAGCTTCCATGGCAGTTTGATTTTTAAAGACCAAACCTCCCCAGACTCCTAAGAACACTGAGACCAAATAGCACCAAAGGAGAGCATCGCACACTCACCAGGCCCCCTGCTTAGAACAGCAGATGAAATCCTGGACACATGCAATGTCCTCCTGCTTTCCCATTCACCAGTAAACTTAAGATTCCATACAATATTGTGTCCAAACAGTATTGCAACTGGGAGAGAAAATTCTAAGAAGGGTTTAGTACCAGACCGCATAACCTCTGCCAAGGGCATCACTTTTGGAGAGGTTGAGGTCCAGAGATTCCCCCAGGGCATCCCCCTTTGGGATCCAATCTTAGAGTCTCAAACGACTCTGACCTTAAGTCGGCACCAGGGCCCACTTTATGCTTTCTCTTCAGAGACAATGGCCTACTAAGCTTTGTAAGGCCATACTTTCCCATGATTCCTGTTCCACTAGAGTGATAGCCATGAACTAAAAAACATTACAGTTTATTTTTCTTTCAAAATATTTGATCTAAGCACTTATTTTTCTTTAAGCCAGTTAGAGCTATTTTATATAAACATCACAAACATAACACACAGACAGAAGGAGATCTAGTAGTTGTAAGATTTTTCATGTGCCACTCTCTTAATTGAATCACTGGCCCCAGAATGTAGCTGTGCAAGAACCAGGGCCAGGAAAATGTGTGCAGTTTCTAAGGCCTAATAAGTAGGTACAGCTGGAAGACAAAAATAGACTTTGAGAGGGATCCATCCACCTCTAATCTCTGAAGATCCAAGAGGAAAACAGATGTTTATTCCAAAATGGGTCAGTGGCACCTCAAGTTTTTCCCAAGGAGTCCCAGGTCATCAGAAGCCATCCTGGTACCCCTCATGTGCGCATCAAGAGTGGCAAGATAAAAATGAAGAATAATTCAGTTGACTGAGAAAATCTTTTTCCAGAAAAACAAGATCCATGAAGAGAAAAGACATAAAGGTCTTTTAAATATACCTATAGCTTGGATATCCATGGACATCTACTTTTAACTAAGCTAACTTTTAACTGTAGTGCTCCTTTTTTAAAAGGTCATTTTAAATATCTTATTACCCAACCTTAGGTATGCCAAAATAGCCGATTGAACCATGGAGACGTAGAGAATAGTTATTTTTATCATTCCTGCAACCAGTTTGCACAGGGAGAGAGAAGCCAAAAGTCTGAATAGGAAAAACTTTCATGCCTTTGCCGGTATGTCAGGCTACTGGGTTCCCTTGCCCTAAGCCATGGAATCTTAATGACCCTGGAGCCCTGTGATTTAGGATGCACTCAAGGAGTGCAGGCTGAAAATGACTGGTTAGTTACCCACCTGAAAAGGGGGGATAAAGGGGTCTCTTTGTTCATCTCTCTTTCCAGTGAATACCTGGTGTATGTGACAGAGAGAACAAAAGGTATCCTTCTTTCTTCTTCCAACCTTATATCCCTGAGTCCTGGCAGCCTGTGCAGGTGCCAACTGTGGGTGCGAGTGTAACATTCAGCCATGAGGCAAGAGGCATAACTGACAGGAATACTTGCACTCATCTGAGTGGAGCCTAAGCCACCTGCTGTTAGTAACCTTTGAATTCTCCAGACCTTATCTATGCCACAGATGCAAGCATGACCCTTATTCATGAAACAGGAAGGTCTAATCAGCAGGAATTAGTCATGCTCACCTGTACTGTGGCCCTTGACCCTACTATAATCTGTCTTAGATCTAGTGTTCCATTCCAGGGCTTCAAACCAAAGCTTGGGACAAAAGGTGCCTCAGGAGGGAGTATGAAGCCATTACATTAGTCCCTGATGGCCCTCACCAAATTGCAGCTAGCAACTAGCAGGGGCTGCTCCTCTGTTGCCTCTCATTCACAAGCAGGTGAAGCTGTGGGGCCAGAGCCTCCTCAAACAAGGGAGAGAAAGGGAGTCCCATGAATTTGGGACCTACTCTAATTAGGTGGCAACTAATAAGTTGCACTGTTTTGAGGACACCCCTCAGAT
Organism: Macaca thibetana thibetana; assembly: GCF_024542745.1. Taxonomy (NCBI): domain Eukaryota; kingdom Metazoa; phylum Chordata; class Mammalia; order Primates; family Cercopithecidae; genus Macaca; species Macaca thibetana. Next base: position 89,032,700 of record NC_065598.1, on the reverse strand, counting down.
TCGTGCTAAGAGGGGATGGGGCCTAGATTGGAGAGGAGAACTGAAAGGCCCACTTGAGTCCAAGAGGAGGTCCACCCTCCTTTCTTCAATCCCCCAAATCACCCGGGCTCCTGGATGGAAACAACAGTCTGAATCACCAGAGTCAGGGAAAGAAACCTCAGGACCCATCAATCCTGCTGCACCATTTGGCAGATTGGCCCTGGACCTGGTGACCCATGTCTTGAGACAGTCTGCCCTCCAGTGGTTCACATTCACAGTAGTCAACAGGTACTTCTTGAGAACTTTGGGATTTGTGAGCCTGCATGGTGGCTATTACAGCCTCTGACTTTTTCTTATGTCTCCTTCTCTCTTTTGGGCCTCCTGATTCTATTGTGGAAGACAAAGGTGGCCACTTTCAGGAGGTCCTCCAAAGTACTATTTGGTCTTATGGCCTGTTTCTGCAGCTTCCTCCTGATATCAGGGGCTGCCTGAGTAGTAAACTCATCCCCTAGGACCAGCTATCCCACTATTACGTGAGTGGATAGAGGGGTGTGTTTTGCCAAGTTTCCTCCCAGCCACCCCCCAGGAAGGCAGTGTGACTCCCATCCAATCCCTTGTCTACCATGGATAGTGTGGTGCAATTGAGAGGCCTAGTCCCAGACCCTTGCAAGGCCTCCAGTACGCACACCTGAAAGAGTTTCCTCCTCTATTCCCCTATTTCATCATTGGGATCCCATTTAAGGTCTTCCAATGGTACTGCTATTCTTCTAATTGAATAAGGATCCTCCCCTTCCCTGGCCCTATATAGATATAAAGCTCATCCCACAAATTCTCTGTCTCTTCTCAAGTGGCCTGCATTTCAGCATTTGATTCAAAAGTAACATGGCCCTCCTTCCAGGAGAGCACAGATGCTTGCGTTAAGTTCTGGAAAACCTCTATGTACCTATCAGGGCCATCTGAAAACCTGCCAAGATCCCCCTTTATTTCCTTAAGTCCTGAAAAGAAAAGGGGACCTGGACCTTAATGGGGCCATATTCACCAGACATCTGTTGTAGGGGTAGTTGAGACTTGGACCTGTCTAAAATTAGGATTCCTAGGCTGTGACAAGCTTGAACGAGAGACTAGATAGAAAGGAATGGAGGGGGGTTATTCCTCTGCTGAAAGTACCTCTGGGGTTTGCTTCCCTATTTTCCTGGCATTTCCCCATGAAGCCTCTCCCCAGATGGCCACTAGGAGAGCTGAATCAATCCTATTATGTTGCCAAAGGTCTGGGTTACCCTGCAAGGCAAAGAAAGCCTGCACATAAGGGACCTTGGACCATTTGCCCTCATGTTTACAGAAAAGCTTCCTTTCTGAGGCAATGCTTTTCTGTGCTTCAAGGTGCTTGGCACTAAGTTGGCAACCAAGTAAACGACCAGAACATTGTCACCACAAACTTGCGTACAGATACCAACGCACATCACAAGGCACACTTCGCTTTATCTGTGCTACTCTTAACCTTCCATTTTATACTCTTGATGACTAAACCAAATGTTCATTATATGCAGTAACATCTCTGGTTTGCAATATCCTTCATACATTAACATTGTATATAAGAGATGGGAACCATGAAAGCCGCAAAAGAAAGTAAGAAAGAAACAATAGGAAAGACTGGAGGTCCTAGTGCTGATGCCCTAACAGGGAGTCAGGAAATGGAGTTTGTCCTGGGTCCTTTGGATAACACAGTGGTGTAGCCTCGGCCAGATACCCTCAGTTGCCCTAGGACCTTTTCCTGGTCCCAAATGATGGCTAGACCTCTGTGAAGGAAAACTGGGTTGGAACGAAGACGACATTCCCAATACCCAAGGGTGATGGGGGATTGACAGTGTCCTCCCCCACAACCCTGTTCTCCATGTCTTAAGTATGGCAGCTGTGCTAATCGCTTTTAACTGGCTGACACAGGCCTGGTATTTTTCTTTCATTTTGACTATTGAGAGGTTTAAAGACTCCAAAAAAAAAATGGCAGAAAACAGATTCACTTTTACTCATGCTTCTGCAAATCCCAGATGAGACCCCAAAATGTTATGGGATTTTTAGGGTGTCAGTTTTCTGGCCAGAAGCCTCCGTGGCCATGGCGCCTTTGTATGAGTTCTTGTCCTTCGTCCAGTAAGAATGAAGTATGCAGACAAGTGAAGGGTGAACAAGCCGGAAATGAGCTTTATTGAGTGTTACAACAGCTCAGAGGAGACCTGCAGTGGGTAGCTCCTCTCTGAAAGCAGGTCATCCATCAAGCGTTCAGTTCTCGGTGAGAGGAGGCCCTGGAGAGGAGGGTAGCTCCTTGCTGCAACCAGTCATCCCAATGTCTGAAGCTCTCAGAAGAGAGGAGGCCCTGGAAAGGATAGCTCTTCTCTGCTGGCAGGTCATCTCTGCAACTCTCAGCAGAGAGGCTAGCTCCTCTCTGAGACTGGTTTTTCTGTCGTCTCCTGCTGTCAGCAGAAAGGGTAGCTCCTCTCTGTAGCTGGTAGTCCCATCATCTCTCTGCCCTCTTCATCCTCTGACCGTCTGCTGCCCTGCTCTGGCTGAGCCCAGGGCTTCTATGGACCTCAGAGGAGAGGAAGCACATGCCAGTTGGTCCATAGGCAGCCATAGGTGGCCATGGGTGGGCCCAGAAGAGACACCACTAGTCTGAACTCCAGTTCGTGGGACTGGCAGCCTGGGCCCCAGCCTTCAGGCCTCCCTAGCCTGAAGGTGGAGCCTAACCGGAGATCCACCCCTTTCTGCTCAGGACTCTGCCTTCCACTGCCATTCCAGGCCCCAACCCTGGGGCTCGGCCTCAGACATGCTCTGAGATCAAAGCAGGTGCCCAGAGAGGAGAGAGAGACCAGGCAGCAATAGCAGATATCCCTGGGCCATCAGGGAATGCGGGTCTCTTCCAGGGCCCCCAAGGATGCAGGCTGCAAAGATGACCAAGTCCTGTGCCTGAAAGAACGGCCGCAGCTGCATCCCGGGAGCTCCCACCTCACCAACTCGGGAGAAGGGCGGTTCCAGCTTTTCCCCGGCTCCTGCCCGCTCTGTGGAGTGGGAGGCTCAGGTCTGCAGCAGCAGGTCAGGTGGTTGCAGCTGCATCCAGGAGGGCAGATCCTGCCTGCTCTTGGCCCTCCACAGGCGCGGAGAGGCTCATCATACCCACAGCCACAGTTTGGGTGGTTGTAGACTCACCCAGGAGGGCAAGGCTCTTGCCTGCTCTGTAGAACAGAAGGCCTGGGTCTGCAGACATGATTTGGGCAGCTGCAGTGGCACCCAGGGAGCTCCTGCCCCAATTCAGAACGGGCAGGGCTCCCACCAGCTCCGTGGTGTAGCCCCAGTCACGCCTCCCTGCTGCAGCCAGCATGATGGCAGCAGCCACTGTCATCATAATCATGTAATAAGTATTATAAATCATAATTCCATGACCCTGTGAATAGTGTTATGTAGACTGGTTAAACATTTATCTTCAGATGTTTCCGTTTAGGCTCTGATGTTCTGAGAGAGTCAATATAAGGTTGACTCTCTCAAGACCTCCCAAACAGAGTTGAATTATGATGTGCTAGCATGGAAAATTATGGAACACGTGCAGCCGCCATGGACATAGCAGTCTTTTTCTCTTACTTCCATGTTAGTTTTCTGCGTCTATCTCATTTTCAGCGCTGATCCACCAGTACTGTCTCTGACCTAACACTTTTGAGTTCTCTCTCCTTCTACTCAAACTATTACTACATATTAATATCTCTCTCATTCATCTCACAGTATGCTGTGTATTTCACGTGTATGATGATTTAAATTTTACTGATACCTTACCTTCTCATTATTTACACTCTGGTCTCTCTTTTATAAAAAAAATTGTCTCTACTCACAATATACTTGATTATTTTCTGACATTTATGTCTTTTTTTTTTCTGGACTCAAGGCTTAGTTTATCCATCAATTAATTTACACTTCATTGTTCTTTTGAGTTTAATGACTTTTTATAATGCAGAGAAAGGTGTTCCTCAATTATTAGTCATCTGTGTTTCCAATTCTGTGAGTTGCCAGTTGACAACATGAACTCAAGAACTCTCTCTTTAGTTTGAATCATGGCTTCATTATTTATCAGTAGTTTGTAGGTTCCATGGGATGGCTTCTCATTTATTTTAACCAATATGCTCTGCGATGTTATGGAGGTTTATTTGTATTCCTAGATTACTAAATGCTTTTATTTTAAAGAAAATTTTTAATTTTTGTTTGTATGTAGTATGCATATATGTTTATAAGGTACAAAATATATTTTAATGCAGGCATGCAATGTAATGTAATCACATAATAGAGAATGGGGTATCCAACCCAAGTATTTATCCTTTGAGTTACAAACAATCTAATTGTATTATTTTAGTTATTTTTAAATGTACAAATAAGTTATTATTGAGTATAGTCACCCTGTTGTACTATCAAATAGTATGTCTTATTCATTCTTTCTATTTTTCTTGAACTCATTAAGCTTCTCCACATCTCCCCAACTCTCTCACTACTCTTCTCTGCCTCTGGTTACCATCCTTCTACTCTCAATGTCTATGAGTTCAATTGCATTGATTTTTAAATCCCACAAATAAGTGAGAACATGTGACGTTTGTCTTCTGTGCCTTATTTTGCTTAACTTAATGATCTCCAGTTCCATCCATGTTGTTGCAAATCACATGATCTCATTCTCTTTTACAGATGAATAGTACTCCATTGTGTATATGTACCACATTTTCTTTATTCATGTATATGTTGATTGACACCTAGGTTGCTTCTAAATCTTGTCTATTGTGAACAGTTTTGCAACAAAGACGGAAGAGCAGATGTCGCTTCAACACACTGATTTCCTTTCTTTTTAGAATATACCAAGCAGTGGGATTGCTGGATGATATGGTAGTTCTAGTTTTAGTTTTTTGAGGAACCTCCAAACTATTCTCCATTGTTGTACTAATTTACATACCCAGCAACAGTGTATGAAGGTTAACTTTTCTCCACATCCTTGCCAGTATTTGTTATTGCATGGCTTTTGGATATAAGTCATTTTAACCTGGGTGTGAGTATATCTCATTATAATTTTGATTTGCATTTCTCTATTGATCAATAATGTTGAGCAACTTTTCATATGCCTGTTGGGCATTTGTATGTCTTCTTTTGAAAAATGTCTATTCGAATCTTTTGATTTGCTTATCAGTCATTCAATAAGCTGATTTTTTGATGAGCTTATTAGATTTTTTTCTATACGTTTGTTTGAGTTGCTTATATATTCTGGTCATTAGTTCCATGTCAGGCGAGTAGTTTGCAAATATTATCTCCCATTTTGGGGATGTGTCTTCAATTTCTTGATTATATCTTTTGCTATGCAGAAGCTTTTTAACTTGGTGTGATTGCATTCATCCATGTTTGCTTTGGTTGCCTGTACTTGTGGGGGATTACTCAAGAAATGTTTGTCCATTCAAATGTCCTGGTGGTTTTCTCCAATCTTTTCTTGTAGTAGTTTCATAGTCAGAGATCTTAAATTGAAGGTTTTCATTCGTCTGTATTTGGTTTTTGTATATGGTGAGAGATGCGGGTCTAGTTTCATTCCTCTGCAAAAGGATACTCAGTTTGCCCAGTACCTTTTATTGAATAGACTGTCTGTTCCCCAGTGTAGGTTCTTGGCAACTTTGTGAAAAATGAGTTCACTGTAGGTATGTGGAAATTTTTCTTTTGGATTTCTATTTAATTGATCTTTGTGTCTGTTTTTATGCCAGAACTATGCTAGTTTTGTTACTGTAACTCTGAGGTATAATATAGTTAGGTGATATGATTTCTCTAGTTTTGTTCCTTTTGCTTAGGATAGCTTTGAATATTCTGGGTTTTTGTTGTTCCATATAAGTTTTAGGATTGTTTGCTCTATTTCTGTGAAAAATGTCATTGGTATTTTGATAGGGATTGCATTGAATTGAATCTGTAGATTGATTTGGGTTGTATGGACATTTTAATCATACTGATTGTTCCGATCCCTGAACATGTAATATCTTTTCATTATTTGGTGTCTTCCATTTTTTTTCAGTGATGTTTTATAGTTTTCATTATAGAGATCTTTCACTTTTTTGGTTAATTCCTAGGTAAGTAATTGTATTTGTGACTATTTGGAGTAACGTTATGTATTTCATTTCTTTTTCACATTGTTCAGTTGCCATAGAGCAATGCTACATTTTTGTTAAATTTGTATCCTCCAACGTTCCTGATTTTGTTTATCATTGCTAGTAGGCTTTATGGAGCGTTTAGGTTTTTCTAAATATAAGATCACATCATCCACAAACAAGGATAATTTGACTTCTTTTATTCCAATATTGATGCCATTTATTTCTTTCTCTGGTTTGATTCCTCTGTGTAGGAATTTCAGTATTATGTAGAATAATGGTGGTGACAGTGGACATCGTTTTTGTGTTCCAGATCTTAGAGAAAGAATTTTAATATTTTTCCTCACTAGTGTGATACTAGTAGACAAGCTGTGAGTCAGTCATAAATACCTTTTTACATGTCGAAGTATGTTTCTTCTATACCCAATTTTTTAATTGTTTTTGTTATCAAAGAATGTTGATTTTGTATCAACTACTTTTTGAGCATCAATTGAGATTATTGTATGAATTTTATTCTTTATTCTGTTGACATGATGTATTACACTGATTGACTTGCATATGTGGAACCATCCTTGCATGACAAGGATAAGTTCCACTCAGTCACAATGAATGATCTTTCTAATGTATTGTTGAATTCAGTTAGCTAGTATGCCATTGAGAATTTTTGAATCATATTCATCAGGGATATTAGCCTGTAGTCTTGGGGATTTTTTTTTTGATGTGACATAGAATGAGTTTAGAATTATTCATTTTTCTCTATTTTTTTGAAATTGGTTGAGTAAGACTGGTATTATTCTTTAACAGTTTGATATAATTCAGCAGTGAAGCCATCAGCTCTTGGGCTTTTCTTTGGTGGAAGACTTTTTTTTACAACTTCGATCTCATTACTTGTTATTGGTCTTTTCAGGTTGTGGATTTCATCCTGGTTCAATCTTGGTAGGTCATCTGTGTTTAGGAATTGTTTCATTTCTTCTAGATTTTCCAATTTATTGGCATGTGGGTACTCTTAGTAGCCAATATATTTATATCTTCTCCCTTTTTTTTAGTTAGTCATCTGGCTAAAAGTTTGTCAATTATTGTTAACTTTTCAGAAAACAAACTTGTTTTCATTGATCATCTGTATTGTTTTATTTGTTTAAATTTCGTTTATTTCACCTCTGAGCTTTACTCTGATCTTTCTGTTCTTTTACTAACTTTGAGTTTTGTTTTCTCTTGCTTTTCTAGTTCTTAAAGATGCACCGTTAGATTATTTATTTGAAGGGCTTTTTTAAAATAATCATTTATAACTATAAACTTCCCTCTTAAGTACTCCTTTTGCTATATCTCATAGGTTTTGCTGTGCTGTATTTCCATTATGATTTGTTTCAATAATTTTTTCAATTTTTTTCTTAATTTCTTCATTGACCCACTGATCAATCAGGAGCATATTGTTTAACTTGCATGTATTTTTATAGTTATCAAAGTTTCTCTTGTTATTAATTTATAGTTATAGTCCCTTGTGGTCAGAGAAGATGCTTGATATAATTTCATTTTTTAAAAAATATTTTAAGACTTTTTTCTGACTTGGCATATGGTCTATACTTGAGAATGAACCATGTGCTGAGGAAAATAATGTGTTTTCTTCAGCCATTGGATGAAATGTTCACTTTATTCTCCCACTTTTTAACCTTTTGTTGTTTCTATTGATATCTTTTTTATACTGTGTATGTCTTGAAAAGTTGTTATTATTTCTGTTTGGTTCATTATTTAGTCTTTCTACTTAGAATAAGTCAAATACTACATTTGTGGTGTTACAGTATTCTGTGTTTTTCCATATACTTGCTATTCCCAGTGAGTTTTGTACCCACGGGTGATTATTTATTGCTCATTAACATCCCTTTCTTTCTGATTTAAGTACTCCTTTTAGCATTTCTTGTAGGACAGGTCTGATAATGATGAAATCCCTCAGCTTTTGTTTGTCTGGGAATGTCTTTATTTCTCCCCCATGTTTGTAGGATATTTTCACTGAATATACTATTCCAGGGTAAAAGCTTTTTCTTTCATCACTTTAAATATGTCGTGTCACACTCTCCTGGCATGTAAGATTTCCACTGAAAAGTCTGCTGGCAGACATACTGGAGCTTCATTGTATCTTACTTGTTTTTTTGTTTGTTTGTTTTGTTTTGTTTTTTCCTCCTCTTGCTGCTTTTAAGAGTCTTTATTTTTCTTTGATCGTTGGAAGTTTGCATATTAAATGCCTTGAGGTAGTCTTCTTTGGGCTAAATCTGCTTGCTGTTCTATAACCTTCTTGTATTTTGAGAATTGATAGCATTCATAGGTTTAGAAGTTCTCTGTTATTATCCTATTAAGTAAGCTTTCTACTCCTATCTCTTCAGTATGCCAATTGCATTTTTTAACTGCAGAATTTTTATTTGATTATTTTTAATTATTTCAATATCTTTGTTAAATTTATTTGATAGACTGCTGAATTTTTTCTTTGTGTTTTCTTGAATTTCTTTGCCTTTCTTCAACCGAGCTGTTTTGAATATCTGACTGAAAAGTCACGTATCTCTGGTTTTCCAGGACTGGTCCCTCGTGGCTTTTTTAGCTCATTTGGTAAGATCATTTTTTTTTCCCAGATGATGTTGATACTAGCAGATGTTCTTCAGTTCTGGGCATTGAGACATTAGTTATTTATTACAGTCTTCACTGTCTGGGCTTGTGTGTACCCATCCTTCTTGGGAAGGCATTCCAGATATTTGAAAGACTTGGGTGTTGTGATCTAATCTTTATCTGCTTTAGCTGGGACACTGCAAGCCTAGTAATGCTGTTGTTCTTGCAGACATGTATGGGTACCAACTTGCTAGTCTTTGATAAGATCTGGGGGAATTCCCTGGATTACCAGACAGAGACTCTTGTTCTCTTCTCTTACTTTCTCCCAAACAAAAGGAGTATATTTCTCTGTTCTGAGTCATCTAATTCAGGGGGAGGAGTAACACATGTACTCCCATGGCACCACCACTATGACTGCATTGGGTTCAGCCTAAAGCCAGAACAGCAGTGGGTCTCTCTCAAGGTCTGCTGTATTCAGTCCCTGATTCCTGCCTATGTTCATTCAAGGCCCTGGGACTCTATAATCAGCATTTAGGAAAGCCAGCCAGGCCTGTGGCCTTCCCTTCAGAGTAGCAAAGGTCTCCCAGGTCCTGGGTAGGTCTATAGGTATTGTCCAGGAGTCAGGGACTGAAGTTAAAAACCCTCGAAATCTACCTGGTGTTCTACTGTATTGTAGCTGAGCTGGCATTCATACAAAAAGATAAAGACCTTCCCACTATTCTCTCCTTTTACCAAAGGCAAAAGAGTGTCACCCAGTATCCTCTGCTGCCCAGTATCCTCAGGCCACAGAGAGTACTGCGAGACTACTGCTGATGCTCCATTAAGGTTGAAGGGATCTTAAGTCAGCTTGTGGTGAATGCGGCCTTTCCTGGGACTCACTCTTCAGGGCAGTGGGCTCTGCTCTGGCCTCAGGCAGGTCCAGAAATTCTGTCTAAGAGTCAAGTCCTGGAATTGGGAACTCCAAGAACCCACTTGGTGTTCTACTTCCCTGTGCCTCTGCTGGGACCTAAGATGTAAGACAAAGTTTTCTTTACTTTTTCACTTGCTTTTCTCAAGCAAAAGGAATTTTGTCCCATAGCCATCACAGGTAGTAATGTGCTGTGTCTTATCTAAAGCCCGGAAGCCTCAGAGTCTTACCCTTGACTCTCAACATGGTATCTGGGTATCGCTGTTGGTTATTCGGGGCCCAAGGGCTCTTCAATTAGCAAGTGATAAATACTGCCAGGACTGAGTCATTCCCTTCAAGGCAGCATGCTCTCTTCTGGCCCACCCAAGACATACCTAGAAATTTCATCTGTGAGCTAGCATCTGGAACAATGGACTCATGACTCTGACCATTGCCCCATACTGCTATGGCTGAGCTGGTATCCAAGAACAACACAAAGTCCTTGCCACTGTTGCCTCTCCTCTCCTTAAGTGGAAGGAAGGAGTCCCTTTCAAAGCTGTTAGCTGTACAGCCTGGGATTATGGGAGGAATAATACCTGTACTCCCTTAGTTGCCCTAGCTGTTGTCCCAGGAGATAATGTGCCCCCTCAGTCCACTGTCTCTGGGCCCAGATTAGCACTAGCGCTTGCCCAAGACTTACAGTCCTTTATGGCCTAGACTGCCTTTTAAGTTTACTTAGAGATCCAGAGCACTTTAGATTTCAGTTGGCAGGTTCACAGCAACTGAAGTTTGGATAGCTGAAATCGGCAATTCCGCTCTGGCTAGGACATATTTAACTTCTCCCTCCATGGGCCAGTGTCAACTGGGTTTTGTCCAGTTTTCCTTTCTGCTCTAACAGGGCAGCACTGAGTTTAATGCCTCACAGTTTCTGTGTTCTCCTTTCTTAATACCGAGAGACGCCCTCTGTGCCATGCCTCTGCTGCCAGAGGGTGGGGGAGGGGTGGAGTGGCAATTCAAGACTGTTTTTTAAAAATATCTTCAGTATCTCTTTCAGTGATATGAGGACAAAAACAGATACTATGAGAATTCAGCTGATATTTGGTTCCTATGAAGGTATTTTTTTCTGTGTAGGTAGTTGTTAAATTGGTGTCCCAGCAGGAGAAATGATCAGTGAAGCCTTCTATTCCACCATCTTGCTCCACCTCTCTCTCCTAAATGCTTTTATAAAAAAGTTTTGAATTTGATCAAATTCTTTTTGATTGTCTATTGAAATTATAATTATTCCAATTAGTATGAAATTATAAAACTATAATTATTCACATTTGTATGCAATTATTGAAGTTATAATTATTTCCATATATGTATGTATATATCTGTGTATATACACATATACATATGTTGTTGTATCTGAGTAGTTTGAAGTACGTTGGAAACAATTTTTCACTCTTAATTCCTTAGATCAAAGATATTCTGATGCATAGCCACACCACTATTATCAAACCTAATAACTTTGACAGAATAAATGCTTGAGGGTATGGATACCCCATTCTCCATGATGTACATTGTGATAATATTATTATCTAATATATAGTGCAAGTAAAAGTACCTCAATTGTCTCTGTAATGCTCTTTATGAATGTGCTTTTATGTGTTAAATTTAGGAGGCATTCAAGAATCATGAATTACTTGTAGTTGCCAAATCTCCTTAAACTCCTTTATCTGGAATGGTTGGCTTCTTTTGTTTTGTTTGTTTGTTTGGGTTTTTTTTTTTTTTTTTTTTGGCCTTTTAAGGATTCTAGGCCATTATATTAAGAATGTCCTAGAATCTATAATTGTCTGGTTGCTTCCTAAAGACTGGATTCATGTTCAGGGCTTCTCTTCATATGTCATGGACTATGTTATAGCTTAAGCTGCTGTGATAATGAGATGCCAGATTTCAGAGGTTTACGCAAGTTTAAATTTTATTTTTCTCTTATAAAAATCCAGAGGTGAGCTAGAAGAAATGATTTTTCCATGCTTCCACGTGGAGCTTCCATATTTGTGCCCAAAATGGCTGCTCCAGTTGCTGTCATTTTCCAGCAATAAAAGTAGAAAGATGAAAAGAAGAGGACAGCCAGCAGTAACCTTATTAAGGATGTTACCCAGAAGTTGCACACATCACATTTTTCAGCCACACCTGATTGCAAGGGAGACTGGGACATGTGGTATCTAGTTTGATGGTAATATGCACAACTAAAACTTGAGGATTCTACCATTAAAGAAGAATAACAGGAAAATGGACATCAGTGGAAGAACAGTCTCTCACACAAGTTAGGAATACACTTGTCAGTTAGGGCTTTCCTTGAACTGAGTTATTTGACGGCAGATGTAAGTAAGTGTGCGGCCAAACACAACTTTCCTTAGATTGTTTTTAATTGGCAAATAATTCAGAAGCTAATGGTTCATTTAGTGTGCTCAGGCTCTGCTAGAGCCTTGTCTTCTGGGAGCCTAGAGTTGGGTTTGTTTGGTTTTGAAGCGGTAGTTATCATTGAAGAAGAGAAGGTACTATAGTGGCAGCGATCTGTTAGGAAGTTTGCTGTTTTTTGAGCCTTCAGAAAAGTTACTTTTCTGTCATGGCAGTTCAGTCAACTGAATCTTGGAACCCAACCTCACATTAGCAGTCTACAATACATTTTTTTAATTGTACTTTATTCAACAAGCAATCTATGGAGGTAAGTCCTTTGGATAGCCTCCCTTACAACATATGAGGGAAGAAGATTTTATGAGGTTGGAGATTGATACAAATTAATAATTTCTTGTCACTCTGTTGGTTGTTCTAGCACTGATCCTTGCAATCCTGAGCTTTGAGACTTTTCTATGTGCTTTCTATGGTATTGTGATTTCTTTCTTTTTTTTTTTTTTTTAATAAGGAAACCAGCCTAATTATGTCTTAGGGTGGGGAAGTATAATTTTTATTTTTTGTTGCAGATTTATCAGTTGTTATTGGATTTTCTCTTAATATTTTACCACACATTTTATTTAATTTTTATTTGTGAAATATTTCAAACATGGAAAAATATTTATGTTTTATATTTTTCAAAGTGCTCTCAAATATTCTGGATTTTTTCAGAGAATTCTTTCTTGTTTTTCAGTTCCATGAACATTTTCCTTTATATTGTCATTGTATTTGGATTTTTAGAGCCTGGCTTGTCAGTTAGGAATAGGTTTGGCTATGGATGACAGAAAATCCAAAACAAGAGTGGCTCAAACAAGGTATACATTTATTTTTTTCACCAACATAGTCTAGAGGTAAGCAGTCCAGCACTGTAACTGTAGTTCCCTGATAAATGGGGTCCCAGCTCCTTCTAGCTCCTTTTTCCAACCTTTTCAATGTATGGCTTCTATGTCATGGCCCAAGAAGGCTGGTTCATCTCAGCCATAGTATATGGATTACAGCCAGAAGGAAAGTAGAAGTGGCAAAGAAAGGCACACTCATTATATTACATTTCACTAACTAGATCTTAGTCATTTGGCCACACAGCATTACAATAGTCATTGAAAAATGTACCCAGCTAAAAATTAGGGATTGTATTATCAGGTAAGAAGGGAAAATTGATATGAGAGACAAATTTCCATATTTGCCACAGAAGAGGAAACAAACATCTAGATGGAATTTGCTATGTTAACCCAACAACTAAGTCCTTCCTTGAAACTCCTCCAAAATAATTGCATTTATTTTACTAACAGGGAAAAGACCCACATTAGTACACCCTAAGTAACATTGTTTATGACAAAATTTAGTGTGAACATAATGTTCCATTCATGAGTTGCCTTTTCATTTTATTGTTAATTCTATAAGGCAGTAAGCATAGGTAATACATGTGGATATAGTCTATGAGGAGATTGTATTGTGTTATTTAAAGTATGAAACCCCCTATATCTAAATATGTTATATTATATACATACTTTCATTCACGAGGACACTAGTAAATTTAAACATTTTTTAAAAAGAGAGTTAACTTAGCCAAAAAGAGCCAAAAAGTTTCTTATTACAGAAAGCAGTATTCTCATTATTGCACAGAAAATAGTCATAAAGTCACCTTTCCCTTCTGGGAGGTCTTGGTGTGCTGAGAGTTACAAAATGATCCAGGGAGAAAGTTGTGCTAAAGTGACAGTGGCATCTACTCTTTCCAGTGTAAGGACTGGGCAACAGAAGTCTAACTTATTTTATGCTGATGAACATTGGGTGTAAGATCTTGGCACGAACACCAGGATTTTCAAATAATAAGCTTTTGAACTGGTACAAGGCCATTATGGCAGAGCAGCAGCCTAGCCCTCTTGTCATTTGTGATAAGGACATCAATATTAGTCATTGTCACCCTTCATTAAGTTCAGATCTTACATTCTTCCATCCCTAAGGGTGTATTTCATTGATGTTTTTCTTAGCAAACAACACAAGGACACAGGGACACAAGCTCACTTTAAACTAGTAGTTAGAGCTGAATTTATTTTCCTCCATGGGGCATTAACTACAAAGGGATAAAAATAGTTTTCATCATTTTTTTTTCAATTTTATTAAAGCTATTTTGCATGCCTAGTCTTCTTCAAGTAAATGAACTAATTTAAGTACTTTTAAGAGGTAATACATATTATAAGTTATAATATATGTTTTGGCCAGGCACAGTGGCTCACTCCTGCAATCCCAACACTTTGGGAGACCAGGAGGGAGAATCTTTTGAGCTCAGAAGTTTGAGGCTCTCCTGGGAAACATGAAACAACTTTCTTTAGATTGTTTGTGTGTTCTGTATGTTCATAAGATCAAGATTTTTAGGTAAAAAGCTAAAGTGAGAACATGTGGTATTTGTTCTTCTGTGCCTGGCTTATTTCACTTAATATAATGACCTCCAGTTCCATCCATATTTCTACATCACATAATTTTATTATTTTATGGTTGAACAGTATTCCTTTGTATATTTAAAACATATTTTCTTTATTTTCCATTGATGGTCAAGTAGGTTGGTTTCATACCTTCAGTATTGTGAACAGCGCTGTGACAAACATGGGAGTGCATGGATCCTTTTCGTATACTGATTTTTATTCCTGTGGATAGATACCCAGTAGTGGGATTCCTGGATTGTACAGGAATTTTACTTTTTTTGAGATATCTCCATACTATTTTCCACACTGGTTGTACTAATTTACATTTTCACCAGCAGTGCTGATTGTTTCTTTTGCAATGCAGATGGTTTTTAGTATAAATAAGTCCCATTTATCTATTTTTGTTTTTGTTTTCTGTGCTTTTTAAGTCTTAGCTGTAAAATATTTGCTTAGATCAACATCCTGAAGAGTTTCTCGTTTTCTTTTAGTAGTTTTACAGTTTTGGGTCTTACATGTACGTTTTTAATCCATCTTGAGTTGATTTTTCTATATGCTGAGAAATAGGAGTCCAGTTTCATTTCCTGCATATGGTTATCCAGATTTCCCAGCATAAATTATTGAAGAGGATGTTTTTTCTCCAATGTATGCTCTTGGTGGCTTTGTTGAAGATCAATGGGGTATAATTGTGTAGATTTATTTCTGGATTCTCTGTTTGTTCCATTAATCTATGTGTGTGTTTTCATATCAATACCCAGCTGTTTTGGATACTATAATCTTGTAATTTTTTTTTTTTTTTTGAGACGGAGTCTCACTCTGTCACGTAGGCTAGAGTGCAGTGGCGTGATCTTGGCTCACTGCAAACTCTGCCCCACAGGTTCAAGTGATTATCTGCCTCAGTCTCCCAAGTAGCTGCGATTGCGGGTGCCTGCCACTGCACCCAGCTAATTTTTGTATTTTTAGTAGAGATGTGGTTTCGCCATCTTGGCCAGGCTGGTCCCAAACTCCTGACCTTGTGATTCAGCCACCTTAGCCTCCCAAAGTGCTGCGATGACAGGCATGAGTCACTGCGCCCAACCTGTAATATATTTTGAAGTCAAGTAATGTGATGCCTCCAAATTTATTTATTTTTAAAATTTCAACTTTTATTTTAGATTCAAGGGGTACATGTGCGGATTTGTTACATAGGTATATTGTGTGATGATGCTGAGCTTTTGAATACAAATGGTCCTTTCACACAGGTAGTAAGCATAATACTCAATAGTTAGTTTTTTAGCACTTTTACCCCTCCTTCCTTCCCCTTTCAGGTAGTCTTCAGTGTCTATTGTTGCTATCTTTATGTCAGTGAGTACCCAATGTTTAACTCCCACTTGTAAGTGATAAAATGTTGTATATGTTGTTGTTGTTATTAATTTGTTTAGGATAATGGCATATAGCACCATCCATGTTGCTGCAAACAACATTATTTTATTCTTCTTTATAATTATGTAATATTCCACAGTGTATTTATGCTACATTTTCATTATCCAATCCACCATTGATGGGGACCTATGTTGATTCCATGTCTTTGATATAATGAATAGTATTGCAATGAACATATGAGTCTATGTGTCTTTTTGACAGAATGATATGGTTTTTTTTGGATATATATTCAGTAATGGGACTGTGAGGTCAAATGCTAGTTCTGTTTTAAGTTCTTTGACAATTCTCCTAACTTTTTTTCATAGTAGTTGGACTAATTTACATTCCCACCAACAGTAGTATAAGCATTATTTTTTCTCCCCAGCTTCATCAGCTAAGACTCATATGGAACCAAAAAGAAGTCCAAGTAGCCAGAGCAATCTCAAGCAAAAAGTACAAAGCTGGAGGCATCACATCACCCATCTTCAAACTGTACAATAACTCAGTAGTATCCAAAACTGCACAGTACTGGTACAAAAACAGGTACATAAACCAACGGAACAGAATAAAACTCCCAAAGATAAAGATGCACGACTACAACCATCTTATCTTTGAGAAAGCTGACAAAAATAAGCAATGGGAAAAGGACTCCCTATTTGATAAATGGTGCTGGGATAGCTGGCTAGCCATGGGCAGAAGAATGAGACTAGATTCCTGCCTTTCACTGTACTAAAAAAGGTAATATAGATAAAGATTTAATACAAGACATCAAACCCTAAGAATCCCAGAAGAAAACCTAGGAAACACCATTCTGGACATTGACCTTGGGAAAAAATTTACGATTATGTCTCAAAAGCAATTGCAACAGAAACAAAAATTGACAAGTAGAAACTGCTTAAAGTAAAGAGCTTCTACCAAGCAAAATAAACCGTGAATAGAGTAAACAATCTACAGAATGGGAGAAAGTATTTGCAAGCTATGCACCCAGCAAAGGCCTAATACCTACAGTCTATATGGAACTTAAACAAGCAAAAAGCAAATAACCTTATTGAAAAATGGAAAAAGGACAATCTCAAACGCTTGTCAAAAGAAGATATTAGAGTGGTCAATGAACATATAAAAATGTTCATCATCACAAATAATCAGAGAAATTAAAATCAAAACCACAATGAGATACTATCTTACACTAATCATAATGGCTATCATTAAAAGTCAGATTTCTTATTTTGTATCAGGATTGCTTTGGTGACTTGGGCTCTTTTTTGGTTCCACACAAATTTTAGGATTGTTATTTCTATTTCTATGAAAAATGACATTAGTGTTTTGATAGAGGTTGCATTGATTCTGTATGATGCTTGGACAGTATGGTCACTTTAATAATATTAATTCTTCAGATCCATTAGCCTGGGATGTTTTTCCATTTTTATGTGTCATCAATGACTCTTTTGTTAATGTTTCATAATTCTTCTTAAGGAAATCTTTCACCTCCTTTGATAAACTCACACCTAGATATTTTCCGGTTTTGTATCTACTATAAATGGGATTTTCCTCTTGATTTATTTTTCATCTATTTCATTATTGATGTATAGAAAATCTACTGATTTTTCTATGTTAATTTTGTATCTTGCAGCTTTACTGAATTTATCATTTCTAAGGGATTTCTTTTTTTTTTTTGGTGGAGTGCTGTTTTTTCTAGATATATTATGATCACGCTGTCTGCAAAGAGAAACAAGATGATTTTCTCCGTTCCAATTTGGATGTCATTTTTTTCTTGACTTACTGCTCTTTTTAGGGCTTCCAATACTATGTTCAATAGTAGTGGTGAAAGTGGACTTCCTTGTCTTGTTCCAGTTCTTAGAGGAAAGCCTTTCAATTTTTCCCCACTCGGTATGACATTAGCTGTGGGTTTGTTGTATATGGCTTTTATTATTTTTAGGTATGTTCCTTCTATGCTTAGTTTGTTGAGAAATTTTATCATGAAGTAATGTTGTATTTTGTCAAATGGTTTTTCTGCCTTTATTGAAATAATCATACTTTTTGTCCTTCATTCTATTGGTGTCATGTATCCCATTTATTGATTTACGTACATTTAACCATCCTTGCATCCCTGGAATAAATCCCACTTTATCATGGTATATTATCTTTTTGACGTGCAGTTGTGTTTGATTTGCTAGTATTTTTGTTGAGGACTTTTGCATGTATGTTCACCAAACATATTGGCCTTTGGTTTTTTGATGATGTTGTTGCTGTCATTGTTGTGTCCTTGTCTGGTTTTGGTATCAGGATAATGCTGGCCTCAGAGTGAATTAGGTAGAAATTCACTCCTCTTGAAATTTTTTGAGTAGTTGAAGGAAATTGATAATAGCTTTTCTTTATATGTTTGGTAGAATTTGGCTGTGAATCCATCTGTACCTGGGCTTCTCTTTGTCGGTAGACATGTTATTACCAATTCAATCATGCTACCTGGTATTGATCTGTTGAGGTTTTCTATTTCTTCCTGATTCAACCATGGTAGATTGTATGTTTCCAGAAATATATTCATTTCCTCTAGGTTTTCCAGTTTATTAGCATATACTTGTTCTTAACAGTCTCTGATGATCTTTTGTATTTCTGTGGTATCAGTTATAATGACTCCATTTTCACTTCTGATTTTATTTGGGTCTTCTCTCTTTTTTGCTTGCTTAGTCTACTTAGTGGTGATATTATGCTCAGCTTTTTGAAGAACGAACTTTTTGTTTCATTGACCTTTTATATTTTTAAGTCTCTATTTTGTTTAGTTTTACTCTGGTCTTTATTATTTATTTTCTTCTGCTAATTTGAGGTTTGGTTTTTTCTTGTGTTTCTAGTTCCTCGAGGTGCACCATTAGATTGTTTATTTGAAATTCTTTTATTATGTAAGTATTTATTGCTATAAACTTCCCTCTTAACAATGCTTTTGCAATGTGTCACAGATTTTATTATGTTGTGTTTCTTTTTTCATTTGTTTCATAATTTTTTTTTTTTTAATTTTCATCTTAGTTTCCTCATTGACCCAAATGATCGTTTGGGAGCATATTGCTTAATTTCATGTATTTGCATAGTTTCCAAAGTCCCCTTTTGTATTGATTTCTAGTTTTATTTCATAGCCATATAAGAAGATACTTTAAATGATTTTTAGTTTTAAAAATTTGTTGAGACTCATTTTGTTGCCTGACATGGTCTATCATGGAGAATGTCCATGTGCTGCTAGAAAGAATGTATACTCTGTAGCTGTTGAGAAGAATGTTTTGTAAATGTCTGCTAGGTCCACTTGGTCTAAAAATCAGTTTAAGTCCAATGTTTCTTTGTTAATTTTCTATCTAGATGATCTATCTAATGTTGACAGAGGGGCGTTGAAGTCCCCAAATAATATTGTGTCTATTTCCTAATTTAGCCCAGATATTTGCTTTGTGAATCTGGGTGCTCAGGTGTTGGGTACATATATATTTAGAATTGTTACGTATTTTTGCTAGATTGATTCTTTTATCATTATTTAATGACCATTCTGTAGACTTTTACTGGTTTTAACATAAAGTCTGTTTATAGAATATTAATAGAGATACTCCTGCTCACTTCTGGCTTCCATTTGTGTGGAATATCTTTTTTCTTCCCTTTACTTTCAGACTATATGTGTCTTTACAAGTGAGATTAGATTTCTGTAGGCAGTGTGAAGTTGGATTGTGGTTTCTGGAATTTTAAAAATCCATTCAGCCAAACCACATATTTTAACTGAAGTATTTAATCCATTTACACTTAAGGTTATTATCAATATGTGAGATTTTTCCTTATCATATTGTCAATCGTTTTCTGTTTGTTTTGTATACTGTTTATTACTTCTTTTTCTTTTGTTTATTGTTCTTTTGGTTTTCTGAATTTTGTAGTAGTACAATTTGGATCTTTTGTCATGCTCATTTGTATGTTTACCAGTGAGTTTTATATTTTCATTTGTTTTCCCATGGGCAAATGCACTCCTTTCTCTTGCAGGTTTAGAATTCCCTTGAGCATTTGTTTTAGGACAAGATCAGTGGTAATGAAATTCCTCAGTATTTGGTTATGTTGGAAAGACTCTTTCTCCTTATTAATGTAGAATAATTTTGCTGAAAATAGTATTCTTGAGTGGCATTTTATTTCTTTCAACACTTCAAATATATCATACCATTCTCTCCTGGCCTATAAGTTTTCTGCTGAGTTCTCTGCTGTTAGTCTGATGAGGGCTTCTTTATTGATGACTAGATGATTTTTCCTTGCTGTTTTTAGAATTTCCCTTGTCATTGACTTTAGATAATTTGTAATGTGCCATGGAGCAGACCTTTTTGCATTATATATGTTTGGGGATCACTAGGCCTCCTGAATCTGGGTGTCTAAATCTCTTGCTAGACTTGAAAAGTTTTCATCTATTATCTCATTAAATAAGGTTTTCAACTCTTGTTCTCTCATTGTCTTCTAGGGTTTCAATAATTCATATATATTTTTTTTCACTTTATAGTGTCCCTTGTATCACAAAGGTTTTGATCATTGTTTTTAATTTATTTCTATCTGACTTGGTGATTTCAAATTACTGGCCTTACAGTTCTGAAATTTGTTCTTCTGTTTGATGTAGTCTATTGCTGAAGGTTAGGAGTGTGTTATCTATTTCATTCAAAGAGGTCTTCATTTCCAGAATTTCTGTTTAGTTCTTTTTTATGATATTTGATTTTTTTCCTAGATTTTGTGAATTTATTTTTGCTTGAAATCTGTTTCTGAAGAATTATTGTGCTTATTTGGAAGTGTATTTCCTTGCTTTATTATGTTTTCTCTGTTGTTACATTGTTATCTGTGCATCTGTTGTAATAGTCAATGCTTCCATTTTCTTTAATTTGCTTTCATACACAAGGACTTTTACTCGAAGATATAGCAGTGGTGTTTATTGTGTAGGGACCTTTGTATTTGATTCTGAGTGTGTGCAATAGTGTATTATCTGTATTGTTTCTTCAGCTGTAAACAATATCAGTGGTATCTATTTTTCCCCAGTCATTAGTGTGTGGTTATTAATGCAGGCTATGGTGAAATTTTGCTGGGAACAGACATACC
Organism: Macaca thibetana thibetana; assembly: GCF_024542745.1. Classification (NCBI taxonomy): domain Eukaryota; kingdom Metazoa; phylum Chordata; class Mammalia; order Primates; family Cercopithecidae; genus Macaca; species Macaca thibetana. The sequence continues at coordinate 89,011,764 of NC_065598.1, read as the reverse complement.
ATGTGGACTATTTTTTTCACCCCCGTGGTTGTAGTCGTGAACTAAGCATGCCTGTCTTGGGCTCCAGGGTGGCATATGCTGGCACCAGTGTTATCGTGACCAAGCAGGCCAATTCCTGGGCCTCTAGGTAGGTTGCTCAGGTTCTAGTAGTGGCAGCAGTAAGCTGAGTAGTTAAGCAGTTTCTCATGTCTCTCACAGGTAGTGTGGTGTAGGTGATGGCAGTAGTAGTTCCAGAACAACCATCTGGATTCTGAGTTATGCAAACTAATGTTGACAGTGGCTACTATTTGTGGTCACCACTCACAACCCCAGACATGCAGCTATTCAGCTCACCCATTCTCAGTGGCAGTAGCACTATAGCATTACATGGAGGAGAGGGACTATTCCCTTTGCATATGAACCCAAGCACAGAGGCCACACTGCCAGTGGTAGCACAGTTGCCATTAACAACCCCAGACAGACAGCCCTTCAGCCTAACCACCCTAGCCGCTGGTGGCAGCAACAGCAGCAGCACCTGCAGTGGTGTTTGGAGAGAAAGTAGAGTAGGGGTCCTACTCACTACTCATGAGCCCAAGAACAGTGGCCTCTTTGCCTGTGGGAGGGGATCTTACTCACCAGTTACAAGGCCAAGAACAGTGTATGTGCCACTGCTGGGAGCAGAGTAATTTTTCACAATTCCAGACAGGAGGCTCTTGGGATCTGGTAAGTATGTGCTTTGGTTTTCTTTATCCCAGGGCCACATTTTTGGTATGCCGTATCAACCTTTTCCCAAGAAATAGTACTTCTTGTGGTCTGGAGCACTGGGTACCCCACAGCGCTTTTCACTCCAGCTAGTGCTGTGCCACTGCATGGACACTTTAGCATGCCAGTTGTGGTTCCCAGTATGTGTAGATATCGGGGTTGTGGTTCCCAGGACAGGATGCAGCCCAGTGTTGGCTGTGCTCTCACAATGGCACTCTGTTGCAGACACTTGGGTCTTAGGGGTCTGAGTGATCCAGTGCTAATTCCCTGTCTGGTGCACTTTGCTCTTTAGGTTTCCAGATCTCTGCCCACTCCAGTGCCAAAGTATAGGTAGAGGAGCTCTCCCATTTTTCAGACTGCGGAAGTTGGTGGTGCAGCAGATATGGGCCCCGGAAGTTCTCTCATCTACCCTTTCTCCATAATCTCAGCCAAACTCAGCCAAGCTGGACACTTGCTCTCTTCTTCTGTGCCTCTGGGTGTTTCCTGTGACTTCTCTGTTGGACTCTAGTGTTCTCTCCTAGAGGTGCTATTTAACGTGTATAATTTGGTTTCTCTTCTCTGGAGAGGGAAAGTATCTGATGTCTGCAGTCAGTCATCTTGAGCTGGAATTCTACACCCCAGAGTTTCATATGTGAATATCTTGTGTATAGTCAGGCACCAGCACTCTTCACAAGCTGTGAAGGAGATGCAGATAACCTACATAAGACATTTAAACAGAGCAAAAGAAAACATTACATTTCCTTAGTACATGAGGCTGCCATGTGAGAAGAACAAAGTGGAGAGAAAAAGAGTTTAAAAAGCTGCCAAGTAGAAAATTTTACATATATAATGGGGTGTCAAGGTGAAAACACTCACAAAGAGGGCTTTCCATGCCTGGGATCACAAGGGGATGCACATCTATCTAACTATTGATATGATTTGCCTGGGTCCCCACCCAAATCTCAACTTGAATTGTATCTCCCAGAATTCCCACGTGTTATGGGAAGGACCAAAAGGGAGGTAATTAAATCACGGGGCCAGTCTTTTCCATGCTATTTTCGTGATAGTGAATAAGTCTCATGTGATCTGATGGGTTTATCAGGGTTTTCCACTTTTGCTTCTTCCTTACTTTTTCTCTTGCTGCCACCAGGTAAGAAATGCCTTTTGCCTCCCATCGTAATTCTGAGGCCTCCCCAGCCATGTGGAACTGTAAGTACAATTAAACCACCTTTTCTCCCCTGTCTTGAGTATGTCTTTATCAGCAGCATAAAAGCAGACTAAATAGAGTAAACTGGTACCAGTACAGAGGGGCATTGCTGAAAAGATACCTGAAAATGTAGAAGTGACTTTGGAACTGGGTAACAGGCAGAGGTTGGAGCAGTTTGGAGGGCTCAGAAGAAGACAGGAAAATGTGGGGAAGTTTGGAACCTCCTAGACATATATGGAATGGCTTTGACAAAAATACTGATAATTATATGGACAATGAAATCTAGGCTGAGGTGATCTCAGATGGAAGTGACGAACTTATTGGAAATTGGAGCAAAGGCGACCCTTGTTATGATTTAGAAAAGAGATTGGTGGCATTTTTCCCCTGCCCTAGAGATTCATGGAACTTTTAACTTGAGAGAGATGATTTAGGGTATCTGGCAGAAGAAATTTCTAAGCAGCAAAGCAGTCAAGAGGTAACTTGGATGCTGTTAAAGGCATTCAGTTTTATAAGAAAAGTAGAGCATAAAAGTTTGGAAAAGTTGCAGCCTGACTATGCAATAGAAAAGAAAAACCCATTTTCTGTGAAGAAATTCAAACCAGCTGCAGAAATTTGCATATGTAGCAAGGAGCCTAATGTTAATCCCCCAAACCATGGGGAAAATATCTCCAGAGCATGTCAGAGGTCCTCATGGCAGCCCCTCCCATCACACACCCAGAGGCCCAGGAGGAAAAAGTGATTTTGTGGGAGGGGCCCATAGTCCCCATGCTGTGTGCAGCCTCAGGACTTGGTGCCCTGTGTCTCAGCGTCTCCATCCACAGCTGAAAGGGGCCAGCTCAGAGCTCATGCTGTGGCTTCAGAAGGTGGAGACCCCAAACCTTGGCAGCTTCCACATGGTATTGGGCCTGCGGGTGCACATAGTCAAGAATTGAGGTTGGTGAACCTTCACTTAGATTTCAGAAGATGTCTGGAAATGCCTGGATTCCCAGGCAAAAGTTTGCTGCAAGGGCGGGGCCCTCATGGAGAACCTCTGCTAGGGCAGCGCAGAAGGGAAATGCTGGGTCAGATTCCCCATAGAGTGTCCCTACTTGGGCACTGCCTAGTGGAGCTGTGAGGAGAGGGCCACCATCCTCCAGACCCCAAAAGGGTAGATCCACTGACAAAAGCTGCAGACACTCAATGCCAGCCCATGAAAGCAGCCTGGAGGGAGGCTGTACCCTGCAAAGCCACAGAGGCAGAGCTGCCCAAAACCATTTTGCATCACTGTGACCTGGATGTGAGACCTGGAGTCAAAGGAGATCATTGTGGAGCTTTAATATTTGACTTCCCCAATGTATTTTGCACTTGCATGGGCCCTGTAACCCCCTTATTTTGTCCAATTTCTCCCATTTGGAACAACTGTAGTTATCCAATACCTGTACCCCCATTGTATTTAGGAAGAAATTAGCTTGCTTTTGATTTTACAAGTTCGTAGGCTTGGGGGATTTGCCTCATCTCAGATGAGACTTTGGACTGTGGACTTTTGGGTTAATGCTGAAATGAGTTAAGACTTTGGGGGACTGTTGGGAGGGCATGATTGGTTTTGAAATGTGAGGACATGAGATGTGGAGGGGCCGGGGCAGAATGATATGGCTGGACTGTGTCCCCACCCAAATCTGTACTTGAATTTTATCTCCCAGAGTTCCCATGTGTTGTAGGAAGGACCCAATGGAGAGGTAATTGAATCATGGGGTCTGGTCTTTCCTGTGATATTTTCATGATGGTGAATAAGTCTCAAGAGATCTGATGTGTTTATCAGGGGTTTCTGCTTTTGCTTCTTCCTCATATTTCTCTTGCCACCACCATGTAGGTAGTGCCTTTTGCCTCTTGTCATGAGTCTGAGGCCTCCCCAGCCATGTGGAACTGTAAGTTCAATTAAACCTCTTTTTCTTCCCAGGCTCAGGTATGTCTTTGTCAGCAGCATGAAAACGAACTAATACAACTATTTACTAACATTTGGGAAAACGTAGTTAAAAGGCAGGATGAAAAAAATAAGAGCAGGGGATTGGCAGGGACATACAGCTAATGACAAAGCTATGTTTTAAACTCAACTACATCTCTCTCCAAACTCAGGCTCCTAGACACTGTACTAATTGTTCTCAAACTTAGAGTATGTAGGAATCATATAGAAATGAAGATTTCTTAAATTCACTGCTGAAGAATCTTATTCAATAAAGTTGAAATAAAGCACAGGTGATCCTGATAAAAGTGAATATTGCATTAGATAGGATCTGTACCCAAAGCTGAACTGTTATAATGAAGAAACCCCAATATAAAACAGAGAGTTTATTTTTCTCTCATCTCTCTCTTCATAGCTAAGTGATGTTCCAGGGTAGATAAGTGTTTCTGAGCCACAAGGTTGTGTAGACACCTAGATTCCTTCTGTATCGTTGTTCTGCCATATACCAAGTATTATCCTTTTCTGTAGCATTTGAGGTCTTTCTCAACAGCTGACCATAGAAAGGAGGCATGAGAGGAAGTTAAGGGGCAAAGAATTTTTCTTTAAGAATGTGACATGGCAGTAAACATATCATTTTGGCTCACGTAACATTGATAAAAATCCAGTCATATAGCTATATTAAGCTGCAAAGGGAGCTTAGAATCATAATCTCTAGATAAATAAACATGTGCATTGCTAAAACCTGATGGAGTGTTTATTACTAAAACTGAGAAGGGGAGAATAAATATTAGGGGTGTGCTAGTAGTTTCTGACATAATAGACTTCACTTTTAAAAAACACTTAATATTTCTAAAATAGCTTATAGGAAGTCAATCCTGTTACAATGTTATAACAGATACTACTGCAAGTACTAGTTGTTAGTAAACACACTGAGAAACCCTGTAGGATAAACTTGCTTTTAATTCTAGAATATTTAGACAGCTCTAAAAATTAAAACTGCTCTTTAAGTAAAGCAAACAAATGAACAAAGAAGCAAAAACAATCCAAGGACTACATAGCAAAAGACACATTAGTTTGTGTAACAATTTTAAAAACCCACCCCATGAATTTTCACACCTGATATGGTCTCATTCTCAAAGTTCTTGACACAGGAATAGGAATTAAGAGCTATAGAAATACAAAGGAAAAAGAAAATCAAATCAAGTTGGGAAATTCAAAAGAAGCTTCTTAAAAGAGGTTACATTTGACTCACATCATGAAGAGTGGCTAGAATTTTGTAAGTTGAGTTGAAGAGGACAGTGTTCTAGCTCCAGTTCAAGGAAGTAATATGATAACATAAATGGAAAAAAAGGAAAAAAGAAAGAAAATGTGAAATATTCTCAATGAATTTCTAATTGAACTAAAAGGATTTTTAGAATAACCCCAACTAAAAACTGGAGGTGATAAAAGATGAGGGAACAAACAAACAAAAAAAAAACCCTAGCTTGCCGCATTACTTCTATTCCTTTATCTATTTGCATATTAATTTAATTTTTATGGGGTAGGAACAATATCACAGAATTGTAATTAAATTCAGTGTTCTATTGACTTGACAACCAAAAGACTATTTACTCTGGTAAATTAAAGGGGGAAAATGTTAACACTACAGATTCTGCTTTACTGAGTTTCCCCTGAATAATCATTAAATTATCTCCCGTATGTCTCTGAACTTGTGCAGTGAACATCAATTCTACTGTTTTTTTTTTTTTTTTTTTTTTTTTTTTTTTTTTTTTTCCTTGAGACAGAGCCTCACCCTGTCTCCCAGGCTAGAGTGCAATGGCATGATCTCAGCTCACTGCAACCTCCGCCTCCCAGGTTTAAATGATTCTCCTGCCTCAGCCTCCACAATAGTTGGGATTACAGGCACCCGCGACCATGCCCAGCTATTTTTTGTATTTTTAGGAGAGACAGAGTTTCACCATGTTGGCCAGGCTGGTCTTGAACTCCTGACCTCGTGATCCACCCGCTTCAGCCTCCCAAAGTGCTGGGATTACAGGCGTGAGCCACTACACCCGGCCTCAGTTGTCTTTTTTTCAGCTTTTGATACTTTCTAATCTAAATGGTAACATTTTAAGATATTATTTTTGCTATATGAATATGTAATTAATTTTTTTTAATAGTTATTCACTCAGTGAAGAAACTGCATGATAGAAATAACTGAATTTCATCTGACTGTATTAAGAGCTAGTTTGACAGTAGCTAGGGGCAAAGCTGTAAAGTGTAGCAGAAATTGTCAAGTGTCCTAGTCTTCATTGATAAAAGATTCACACACCACCTTTCAAATGTTATTATCTTTCTTTATAATGTATTGATTCTTCCTCCTTTTTATAAAATACTTTCTCCATAAGTACTTACATGTTTTTTCTTTAAATATATATTGAAACATTATCATTCATCTACGTGAGCAAGAGTGGAAAACATTGGAGTGGTTCATGTAAAATTTCTGAATTAATGATGTCAGAAAAATCCATACTTTCTAAGTTGACATTTTTAAAATACAAATATGACATTGGCAATCAACTGCTATACATTATATTTATTTATATAACAGAATATGCATTTTGGAGTCTCACAAACTGCAATTCAAAGTTTATGTTTGTCACCTACTAGACATGTATCCCTCGGCAAGTTATTTAAACTTAGGAGAGGTAACATTCGTATAACAATTTGCACATTGCCTAGCAAACAGTAAATGCTCAATAAGCAGGAGTTTTTAAAATTATGTAAAAATAATATGTGAGAAATGACTAACAATTATTTCATCAGTAAAATGATTTGTAAATATGTGTGTGACTTCAATATTTTTTGCATCAACTTTTTGAAAATTCTGAAGGGAGTAAAATATCTTTATATTATTTTCAGAATAGCTGGTCATGAATTCAGACATTATTGCCCCAAGGGCTGAATCTCATTTGAATCAGATATTTTAACTGATTAAAATTAAGTCCTTTCTGTTATAGTTAGAAATGAATAAATCATTTGAGGCAGTGACTTCTCTTTCAGAAAGCACTCACATCAAGTTGGTCTCATTGGTTCCCTTCCTAAGTGGACTATTCCACTTTTTCCCTTTGAAATGCATTTTCTCACTTTGTTTTAGATGAGAAAATATGTTATAGAACATTACAATTCAAGAAAATATTAAAGATCTGAGATAGAACATGTTACAAAGTCGAACATCACACAGAAAACTTTCAAAATAATCATAGTATCAATTTCTTTAATAGGTTTTTTTAACTCCAAAATATTTTCAATATAGCATGTAACTTGAATACTTCTTAGATGTGCCTTTGGCAGTTATATGTATGGAGTAAAATATTTTTCCTAATAAAACTCTGGTTCATATCCAATTCACATGTCTTATCTATATATACATAATCATTCAATTGGTGTGACAATATTACTATAAATCCTCATTCAAAACCATCACCCAAAGGGAATATTGTTATGAGCACTTCTCTATGTTTCATTTTTAAACATTATTCTTAAGTCAAACCTATTTGACAATACAATATGTAGAAAACAATATATTAAATGTTACATGGGGTAAGACTAAGTCATTATGGTGTGGTAAAAACTAATTATGTACAAAATCTGATATTCTTGTTTCAAATTTTGGCTCTTACCATTTACGTGACTGTATAACTTTGAGCAGGTTAATTAGCCTCTTAATTTTTACATAATATCTACTGTAAGTAATGATTAGTAAAAAAATAATTTGATCTTAGAAAGTGAAGCAATGAATGGCAAATGTGGAATATATACATATACGATTAAGCCTCAGACAAAGCTGGGACAAGATATCCCAAAGCTTTGCAACTGCTTTCCATTGGTTAGAAAGCTCAGATGTTGGTAAGGAACCTGGTGGCATGAAATCAGAATATCCTTCTATAATCTGTTGGATTGCAGAATGGGATTGTCATGGACAAAGAAAATTTCACAACTTCCCATTTTAACATGCAACCCCAAATACTCAGAATTAATTGCAATAACGTATAATTAATCCTTTTTCTATCTGATACGAGCTTTTCTGCATCTTCGGAAACATGAGTTCCTCAAATAAACAAGCAATGTTCTATCAAAGACATGGGCAATTTATGCACAATTGGCAGAAGTGATTATATAAGGAAACTATATAAAATTAGAAAACAAATTAGAAAATTTGAAAACAGATATTTCATAGTTATTATGTCCTTAGATTAGGTCAAAAATTAATTTAGATCACAGAAGCAAGATATACTATATGCCCTAACAAAGCATTATGTAATTCGTTCTGAAAATAACACTAAAGTATACATACAAATTTTTTAGAAATATAGGGAATAATTTTATGAGTGTTTATTTCTGTGCTATATTATTGGAAGTTTGGAAGAAGTGTGAAAAGGAATTTCACTTCAGTATTTTTTATGTTTTGGTCTTCCTTTTTCCTTCCTTCTTTCTTTTCGAAATTATATTACTCTCTTTACTTAAAAAGTAGTTGATAGAAGTGGCACGAAAATTTAGTGGAAAAGAAAGGATAATTCATTACTAAGTTTGGGAGTAATTATTCTTTCTTTATAGGAACTTGCTAGTTCACCATAAAAAATAGGAAAATGAACAAAATACTGTATTTAAAATTGTTTTCCATTTGTACAGAGGCAGCACAAGACTGTCATGCCTCAGTAAAGGGAAACTAATGAGGATACCATTATCACTGCCTATCTTTCTGCTTGGAGCCAGCACATTCCGGACCACAGCTCAAGGAGTAAGAACCCAAGCAGAGCCTTGTGGTCATGTTGAGTTGAGGAGATAGAGGTTAGAATTAATGGTGTTTGCAGTGGGTTCAATCTGTGACTACAGAAAGAAAGGTATACAGAGCAGAAGATCTGGAAATATTTTACATCATTTCAATCTTTTTACATTTATTGGGAGTTGCTTTATGACCCAGTATATTATATATCCTGGAAAATGTTCTATGTGCATTTGAGAAAATAAATATTCTACTGCTGTTGAGTGAAATATTCTATACATATCTGTTAGGTCTGGTTGGTGTATAATGTTGTTCAGGTCTATTTTCTGTTTTTATACTAGGCCTAGTTATCTATCCATTATTTAAAGTTAAGGATTAAAATCCCTAAAAATCATTGTTTAATTATCTGTTTCTTCTTTTGATTCAGTCAGTTTTTACTTCACAGAATTTGAGATTCCATCATTAGGTGAATTGATATTTGTAATTGTTATATTATGTAGAACACTGTTTATTTCATTATTATTCATTATCCCACTTTATCCCTAGTAACATTTTTTCTTATGAAGTCTAATTTTTTTTATATAAGCCACTCAGGTTTTCCCTTAATTGTTGTTTCCTTAATATATGTTTTTCCAACCTTTTCCTTTTAATCTCTTTGCAACTTTGGATTTTGTTTCTTGTAGAAATCACATAATGGCATTGTTTTATTTTTTTAATCCAGTCTGAGAATTTTTATCTTATGATTAGATTACTTAATCCATTCACATTTAACAACATTGTTGATATATTTCGATTTATGTCTGTCATTTTACTTTTTGTTTCTCTATGCCTCATATCTTTTTCTTCCTTTATACATCCATTATTCCTTTATTTTCCATGAAATGAATATTTTCTAGTGTAACAAATTGTTTTAATGGTTTGTTTTACTATATTTTTGAGTTATTTCCATACTAGTGGCTCTAGGGCTTACCATGTAAAACTTATTGGAGACTATTTTAGCTTCACACTAATTTAATTCCACTGAGGTATAGAATTACTACTCTTAAATAGCTCTATAACTTCTTCCCACTTTTTGCTATTATTATATGTAGAATACTTAAATATAACAGCAATATATAGTCACAGGTAATTCTTTATATAACTTTATATATATTAAATAATCTGAAAAAGAAAAGAAGTAATTAAATACTTATAGTTTGTCATACTTACCTTATTATTAACCCTTTGTGGTTTTCTTCATTTTTCCTATGATACTGAATTACCATGTAAGCTGTCATTTTATTACTTCAGTACAAAATTGCTCTCACACACCTCCTTTGTACTATTATTGTCAAATATACCACCTTTCTGTATGTCATAGACCCATAATATACTTATATAAATACTGTATACAAGTGCTTCTTAAATCAGTTAAAGACAGAAAGAAAATAAGTTTCATTTATACAGTCTTTTATAATTACATAATAACTTTTATTTGTGCTCTTTCTTACTGTGGATTCAAATTTCCATCTGTAGTCACTTTCTCTCAATCTGAAAATCTTCTAATATTACTTATAAGGCGGGTCTACTAGCAATGAAATCTGTCAGGGTTTGTTTATCTTAGAATATATTTATTTTGTGTTTATTTTTGAAGATGTATTTTTGTTATACATGAGATTCTTGTTTGAGAATTTTTTACTGTCAGCACTTTGAATATGTTATCTCTGCTAGACTAGACTGCTTTCTAATCTCCAAGGTTTCCAATGAAAAAATGGCTATTAATATTAACTAGTGTTTCCTTGTATATCATGAATTATTTTTTCTCTTGTTGTTCCTACATTTTTTTTTGTCTCTATCATTATGTACTTTTGCTGTAGTGCATCTGGGTGTGGATCTCTTTGAGTTCAACCTACTTGAAGTTTGGTAAGTTTCATAGATGTATAGATTAACATTCTTAAAATCAAATTGGGAAAGTTTTCAGCTATTTCGTGAAATATTTTTTCTGCTAATTTATCTTTATCCTGTTCTTCTGGTACCCCCATAAAGTGTATGTTCATGTGTTTAAGGGTGTCTCACATTTGTCTGAAAAGTTAAATTATCTTCATTTTTGTCTTTCTCTGTACTTCAGATTATATAATCTCTATAGACTTATTTTCAAGTTTGTATATTAGTCCTTTCTCACACTGCTATAAAGAAATTCCCAAGACTGTATAAATAATAAAGAAAAGAGGTTTCATTGGCTCATAGTTCTGCAGACTGTACAGAAAGCATGGTAGCATCTCCTTGGCTTCTGGGGACGCCTTAGGAAATTTACAATCATGGCAGAAAGTGGAGGGGAAGCCAGCACTTCACATGGCCAGAGTAGAAGAAAGAGAGGGTGAGTGGGGAGGTTCCACATACTTTTAAATAATCAGATCTCATGAGAACTCACTCACTATTAGGAGAACAGCACTAAG